>NC_135756.1:16489583-16835000 GCF_041903045.1 Epinephelus lanceolatus
CTCAAACTCAGAGGAGTCAGAACATAATGAAGCTCATTAAATCCAAGAGAAAACACTGTGCCATTAAGTATGACAGAGTGAGTCACCGGCATCAAAATATGCACTTCTTCCAAGCATTTAACCATGGGTTAAAACAGGTGAATCTATTACTGTGTTTTATATTACAGCTTGACAAGAATTAAGGTCATGGTGTTAGTGCACAGTTTGTAACTAATAGAATTTCATACTGAGTATTTATTGCGTAAATGGAATTTCAACTAGGCTTACCAGGCTCCTGCAGCAAGTGAAAAATCTTACTGGTTGGGTTGGAAATGTAATGACGAAGCTTAGGAGATTTGTGATTATGCAGATGTGATGCCAGGGTACACAACTACCACCTGCAATATGGTTAAAGACAGTTTCAGTTGGAAGCAGATTGCTCCTGTTAGGGCTGCAACTAACTGTTATTTTCAACGCAGAATGATTTGGCAATTATTTTCTCGATTAACTGATTAGTTGTTTTGGCTAAAAAATGTCACAAAATGGTGAAAAAAGCTCCAAATGATGTCCTCAAATGTCTTGTTTTGTCCACAACCCAAAGATAATTAGTTTACTCTCATAGAAAAGCAAATAAACCTGGAAATATTCACATTTAAAAAGCAGGGATCAGAGAATTTTCACTTTTTCCTTCAAATATTACTCAAACTGATGAACTGATGATCAAATTAGTTGGCGATTCATTTCCTAGTTGACAATTAATCAATAAATCATTGCAGCTAAGAGCACTGGTCACTCTGCCCAATTTTAAAGCCCTCACAAGTCCAAGGGTGAATGAGCCACATGATACATTATGCATAGGTATTTTATATTTTGTAATGTTAATGTGTATCTTCAATGGGGTTTTTTGTGGTTATTTTTGTTTGTCTGAAACTCTTTTATGCTGTTGTCTTGGCCAGGTCTGTCTTGAAAAAGAGATTATCGATGCCAGTGGTACTTAGGTGGGGGAAAATTGATACAGCATAGTATCGTAATTTTTTGCGTGGCAATATTGTATCAATACACAGATAGCAAGTACTGACTTTTTTTTGTTACATAAATGATTATTGCAAATATAAATTAAACTTTGAATGGACTACTTGAATAAAAAAATCTATTGCAACAATTTTCAGTCAACTAGATACATTTTACTGCTACTGAAATTGCTGCCACGCAATTGTATGCCTTCGCACACCAGTCAAGTTGCACTTGACCAAAAGTCTCCCCTTCTGTTTCTGAGATATGATGCTGAGTAATGGCCTGAAAAGTTTTTCTGCATAACATTATGATGTCACAGTGAAGTTGACCTTTGACCTTTTGGGTACAAAATGTCAGCACTTCATCATTTTATCCTATGAAACATTTGTGTCAAATGCTGTCATTATTAGCATATGAATTCTTGAGTAATTGCCAAAAATATGTTTTGTAAGGTCACAGAGACCTTGACCTATGACCTTCGACAACCGAAACTCCCTAAAGGCCTTCTTGAGATGTTGCGTTTACGAGAATGAGATGGACACAAGGTCATAGTGACCTGGTCCTTTGATCTATGACCACTATAATCAAATCAGTTCATCCTGGAGTCCAAGTGGACATTTATGCTACATTTGAAGATTTTGAATTAAATTTGAATTCCCTCAAGGCGTTCTTGAGATATCGCGTTCGCAAGAATGGTAGATACAACCTGAAAACATAATGCCTTCGGCCACTGCTACTGCCAGCGTGGAGACATAAAACAATTGAGGTGAGATGGACAGATTGAAAACTTTATCTTATTAGATTACACAGATGTTACATATGGGACATAATTTTCGGCTGCAAAAAGATGATCAGAATCAGAATCACAATATCTTTATTGTTATTGCACAAGTACAAGGAAATTGAGGTAGAGCTCTCAGATTCAGTGCTATTTAAAGGATACTAAAGACAAACAGCAAATGAGAACAAACAAGATAACCAACAGGCACAATATAAGTTAAATGAATACAAAAGAAAAAGTTTAAAACTGTAAAGTTAAAAAAAAAAGCTATGCTGCTTAGTATACAACTATACTATGTAAAGCTGTACACTCACACACACACACACACACACACACGATAGACACTGCACATGATAAATATTGAACAACAGGATTTATTGCACCAGCCAGCAGAAGATGCCAGAATTAAATGTTCAAGTTATTTCAGGTTTGTGCATAGTTCAGTGCGATAACAGCTCTGGGGTAGAAGCTGTTTTTCAGTCTATTGGTTTTTGATTTGATTGTCCTGTAACGTCTCCCTGAGGGTAACAGCTCAAACAGACGGTGACCAGGGTGGGAAGGGTCTTTGAGGATGCTTTGGGCTCTCCTGAGGCAGTGGGTGTTGTAAATGTCCTCCAGAGAAGGAAGAGGGCATCCAGTGAGTTTCTGGGCGGTGTTGATGACCCTCTGGAGCGCTTTCCTCTCAGCAGCAGTGCAGCTGGCATACCACAGCGTGATGCCGTAGCTCAGCACTGACTGGATGGAGCAGTTGTAGAATGACACCAACAGTCTCTCTGTCAAGTTGTTTTCCCTGAGGATCCTCAGGAAGTACAGTCTCTGTTGAGCCTTTTTCAGAAGTGCAGTAGTGTTTGGGCGGCAGTAGCTCAGTCCATAGGGACTTGGGTTGGGAACCGGAGGGCCGCTGGTTCAAGTCCCTGTCCGGACCAAATATGGAGCGTGGACTGGTGACTGGAGAGGTGCCAGTTCACCTCCTGGGCTTGCTTGAGCAAGACACCGAACCCCGCAACTGCTCAGGGCGCCTGACCAAGGCAGCCCCCTCACTCTGACATCTCTCCACTTTGTGCATGTATAGGTCCTGTTTGTGCATGCGTGTATCTTTCAGACCTGTGTGTTAATGACAACGGAGTGAAAAAATTGAATTTCCCTTCAGGGAGATTAATAAAGTATATATAAAAAAAAAAATTGCAGTCCAAGTCAACCTGAAGTCTGAGACCCTCTCCACACTGTCTGTGTTTATGCAGATTGGATGAATGTCCAGTTTATTTCTCCTGAAATCCACAATCAACTCTTTGGTCTCTGAGGTGTAAGGATCAGGTTGTTTTCTGCACACCATACTGACAACCGCTGGACTTCCTCCCTGTATGCAGTCTCATCTCCTCCTGAGATGAGTCCCACCATGGTCGTGTCATCTGTAAACTTAATGATGGCATTGCTTCAGTGGGTGGGGGTGCAGTCGTGGGTGTAGAGAGTGTAGAGTATAGATAAAACGCAATTACGGCTTCAACTAATGAATTATATATATTGTATTGTTACTCAAATATCGTCATAGTATCTTATCATGGAGCCTCTGGTGATTCCCACCACTACTAGTTCCATCCCCACCTCTTCTTTGCTATCCAAAAGAGTTTCTGGCTAGTCAGGGTGTAACCATAAAACCCCATCATCTAGTAATCTGACCATGTCACTGCTGCAACTCAGCACACAACAGAGAGTGAGGCCTGAAGATAAACTCTCACATCTTCTTGTGTATATTTTATCTACAGTTGTCCGTCCTTGCAGTTGAAATGTCACCTTTCTTGAGAGCTAGTGGTTACTTTTACAAGGCGTCTTGCTAGGCCTAGCCTCACAACACTGGCTCACAATTTCTGCTGTGCTCATGATGTTCAACCTTGCAGTAAAAAACTGAGCTTGCAAGATGTACAGCAGCCTGGCTTTACGAGGCTATACTCCCCTGTTTGGCAGGTGTTTAATGAGCATTCATGGCACAACACAAGCCGACAGGGGCCCAATTATCTTGGTCACAACAATCACCATGTGTGAAGAGACATCAAAGTACACCTGCGACATATCTTTTTACATCAAAGTATGCACTTTGATGACAATGATATTTTCCCTTCCATAATTCTCAATTGTCCTTCTTTTTGTATTTCATTTTCTCCTATTCTCCTCAGCACAGCTCTCAACCTGGATGTCCACAATACCTTATGCTAATGCTGAATATTGTAATAATGAGTCTATAAACAGGTTCATTACCTACACTGCATTTCCAATTAGGCATGGGAACACATCGTGAAGGGGGAAAGAGACAGACACTTGACAGAGAGACAGCTCACTGATAGCTGTTTCATTCTGTCTTCCCTTTACAATTCCTGCTTGTTTTTCCCGTCAACCTGTTTTTCTTGTCCTTTATTATCTTCCTCTCTGCACTCCTGTTTCTATTGACAACAGGCTGTGCTTGGAGAATAAAAGCAAAACCTTGACTTGATTATCTGTAATGAAAACACTGCTCTCCCGCCTTTCTTCCCAACTCATATACAGTGGTGAACTCACTCTCTTTCAAATTCTTGCATTTACTCTGTTTTGAAGCATTGTGCTTAAAAAACACTGCTGATAGTGAAAGGACAGATAACACTTTACAAGACACGATAGAGGGAGAGTGGAGGAGAGCGGCAGAGCAGATGGTTAGAGTGAGATTGAAACATGGAGAAACATGCATCTTGCAGCAGGTAAACACCGAAAACTAGAGCCACAATATGGAATCAATACCAAGTGACCCATTGATTTTCATGTGTGTGAGTTACTTTAAATGCTCTCCATCTATTCACATCCCCGTACAACTGAATGGTAAATTACAGAGCCATAACATGAGTACTACCAATCTAATATCTGGTCAAACTGGAAAAAAAAAAAACAAACATTCATCACTGACGACATCTTTCACCAAACCCTCCAGGGAGTTGGATTGCTGTTTCAAGGAATGCTGCAGCGGCTTCATCTGAGCCACCCAATGACAGGAGGGCTGTGAAGTTGTGTGATCACCTGGAAACCCCTGGCTGCGACATCAAAGCAGGTGATTGATGTTGTATCAAGGCATTCACACCTACTCACATAAAATTTCTCACGCTTTAATTTGTCAATCCAACCACTGCTCCCATTCACCGACAGAGTCTTTGTGCTCTCTTAGAAATGCTTATCTGGTCTTTGTAGGGTATAAGACAATTAGTAAAGCCTAAAACATAAAATACAAACATCTAGACTATGATACCAAGTTGATGAATTGAGTATTGGTGACTATATATGTAGCCACTTTCAACTCCAACACCATCATCAAGTTTCCTGATCACAGAAAGGCCAACCTGAAAGAATTAGAGGAGCTGACTCACTGGTGTCAAGACAACAACCTACTCCTGACTTTGAGATGAAGCAGGAAAGGAACTACGCCCCCTTTAATATAAATGGGTTCTCAGACAGCTTCAAGTATCTTGGCGTCCACATCACCGAAGGCCTGACCTGGGCTCTGCATACTGACTCAGTGGTGAGAAGAGCAAGACAGAGAATGTTTAACCTTTGACGCCTGAGGAAATTCTGGGTATCCCCTCAAACAGTACGAAATTTCTACTCCTAAACCATCTGCAGCATCCTGACTGACATCACAGCCTGGTACCGAAACGGCACCAAACAGGACTGCAAGAACCAACAAAGCGTGCTTTGTTGATCTGAAAATACAATAAGCGCTGCTCTAACCCGCCTAAAGGATGTTTACACCAGGCGCCACAAGAATAAGACCAGAAGAATCATTAAAGATCTAAGTCACTCAGATAATGGCCTTTGCTCCCCATTGAGGTCAGGAAGAAGGTACCAGTTACACCAAGCCAGCACTGAGAGGCTCAGGAAGAGCTTCTACCCTCAGGCCACAAGGATCCCAAATGAAGATAGTGCCTCTGGGCTGGGACACATGCCGCATCTTCTACTGCCTGGGCAACAAGAGGTCAGGCATTGGTGCTACTCTTGTGCCTACTCTCTGCCAGCTTTCAAGGATGGGGCAGGTTGTGCCTGGCGTTGCTAAGCAACCACAACCGGCATCGCATCATATCCTATGTACCAGAAAGGCCGAGTACGTAACTGGTCTTCTTCTAGGTGTTGTTTTTCAAGTGTGTATTAAAACGTCCCCTTCATATTTACCATGAACTGATATTCTCTGAATAGTGGAAAGATGCCTGTTGGCTGTGATTGGTTGTTACTCATCACTTGACATGTGCTGCACGTTGCTTCATTTCAAAAGCGCGGACATCGTGCCCTGAAAATGGGCACTTGAGAACACTTGCATGCCACGACAGTGTCGCTCTCACTTTTGAGTGAGACATATATTTAAAACAATGGATTTCAAGGCACAAAAAACACGGTATGTGTACAGGTCCTAAGACTGAATAAATAAATTGATTGATATATCAATCAATATGCAAAAAAAATCTAAAAATGAAAAGAAATCACATTAACAGTCTTTGCTCAAGACAGTACTTAGGTAATTAAGAGACCATTCCATCATGGCATAGTCTGTGCAGCTGACTTGGTAAAGTAACCCATCACAGGAGCCCATTTGAGCAAATAATTTGAGGTACAGCATTTTTACAAACTTTGGTGTCAGTCCTAAAAACCCAGTATTGATCAGGCTCTAAAATCGTTGGGCATACACAAAATTCTACAAAGTGCGCTCAGCCCTTTCGGCAGGGTCAAATTTGATTTCTTGCATTTCCAATTTTAAGTGAAGCAATGAAAAACAGCCTTAATGAGCACTGTAAAGTCAAAGAAAGCTGTACTGTTGTTGCAATGTTATTTTCATATAGTACAATACCACAATGTATTTTGTACTTTCAAGGTTACACTAGATAAATCCTTTCATTTATTCATTGCTTACACAAAATAAATTTATTTTCCGCAAGTGGAAGTAAATTCAACTCCAAAATACACCCCTAAACTCGATATAATCCACAGAAAGATAACATAGCATAGATCTTGGATTAATTTTGCTCCCGGATACTAGATGGAAGTAATCTCTGAATGTTCTCAGAGTGAAATATGAATGAATGTGTCATATCATTCAGTGGGCATGACTCTGCAGAGCAGCAATAAAGTTTCGACAGCACTTTAGTTTTGGCTCGATGCATGGTGCTACAGTGTCCCCTGCTGATCATGCAGAATACTTCACCTGTTAGACCCAACGTATGAACCCTGGAAAGTCCAACAACCCTGGGGAGAGGAATATATTTGATAATCAAGAAAATTTACTTCATCAGTATTCTTTGTGCTCCTTGATCACTCAGTTGATCCAAGGCAGGTTCACATTACCAAAGGAGCGCTGAGTGTGCCAGTTACTGTTAACACCCACACTTTGACTCTAAGCTGTTGCACCCTGGTGGCTAGAAATCTAAACACTTAGTAGTTTCGATCGTGTCTGGCTAAAATGATATGGACAAAGAGGTGAAAGCATTAAACTGAGCACTCACTCCCATATGCACCACTGTTGAGGTGCTTTTAAGCAAGGCAGTTACCCAACAATTACTACCATGTAACTCACTGGAGGCCAGCAGCACAGTAACATTGCTGTGGTCATCATGAGATGGAAAAACAACATGCATAAATGCAAAGGCCACATGACTTTCTGGCATGCAGAAACTTTTTAAAAGTGACTGAAGGTGTTATGAAAAACATTAAGGGCTTAAAATGAACTGGGAACCCAAGAGACTACATACAGATGGAATAACAAACTTAAGACCTGTTTTTAAATTAATGTAGCACAGGGCAACACCTGCAGCTCCAAATGGTACCAACTCTTTTTTACTAAAGTTTGAACTTTGAAATTCAGAATATACGTGATGAGACATCTGTAAACTGTACACAGTATGCTTGTGTTTACCAACCCAGCTGGTCTATACTGCTTAATACTTAGGGGACTGAGAAAGCAAAAGATTTAGCTTAATAACTGTATATCCATCACTGCTTATTTTTCTGTTAAATTTCAACTCGTTCAAGGTAAAGAAGTAATGCAACACCGGAACTTTACTTCAACAAATACAATAAACTTATGTGATTTAAGCACAGACAATAAAAGGAATGGACGTAGCCACCATGACATCACCCATTGGTTTGTGGAATACCGTTTTGAAGCCCTGTGTTTGGCATTTTTGCCGTCGCCATCATCTTTTTTTTTTTTTTTTTTGTTTGGGGGGGGGGGAGTGACCATATTTAGACAGGAAGTGGAGCTGTGGAGTAGCAAGAGGTGGATCTGACTAAGAACCTGAGGACAACACTGTGGTAGCGACTTGTCAATCACAAGGGAGCCACAACCTATAGCATGCCCTGGTTTATCATTTGTTTTACTCTAAATGAAACCATTATGCTGTATTAAAGAAGACTTCAAACTAATGATTGACACCACAAACTCAATAGGAAAATGTTTACTGAGGTATTAAATTGAGTGAGAAGAAGGGTCTGTTTCTCATGGGCTTGTATCCAATCAGACTTCTTACAACCAGTGGAGTCGCCCCCTGCTGGCCATTATAAAGAATGCACAACTGAAGCACTTCCACATTGGCTTCGCTTACCTGACCCAGAGATAACCCCATGAGTTTAAGGAAAGATGATTACTTCTTTGCATTTTGTGAGTTAGATGATCAATCTTGTATTTTACCTAAAATATTATCTAGTTGCAGCTAAACCACAAGACAGACTTTGGTACCATGGCGATGTTATTTACAGTAGGTACAGGAAAACTAAAGATTCATTTCCTTTCCCCATCCCCTCCACCTTCTACTCCTCTTCTACTGCTCTTGTCTTGACCTCTCTCCAAGGCTTGCGACCGTCCACACAATTACCTTCAATTATCCTCACTTCCACCTCACCAATTACATCCGTTATTGATTCCACACCCCCAGGCTGTGAGCCTTATCTATACCCAACCACAGTCCATGGAAGAGAAAGCAGAATAGGACCAAATAATAGAACCTTGGTTCATTAACACTCGCCAGCTTTTCGCTCAATCTACGTCACACCATCACCTACCTAACAGAAATGCTTTTCCACTGCAGTGCCCTTGAGAAATAAATCAAATGAATGCGAAATCAGCACCTTGTAAGTAGCTACAACTTTGCAAAGATGAACTGCAGACCAGAGTGCAAGCTAGTTACCGATGCATTTAATCCTTAAATGGTCACAAGAGTCAGAAAGCCAAATATAAAGGCAGGATGAACCAAATAACCAAAGACAGCTCAACAAATTCATTGTAAACTCTCAAGATGGTTCCATATGCAACAGTGTAAATACCCATCTGTTTCTGACAATAGTTTGTCGAACATGTAGGATTAGGAGACACTGATACTGTACTGATATTGTAGCAACCTGTCTGCAGATGTTGAAAGCAAAGACAGAGGCATTACAGTGAGATGGTGTAGTGTGAAGGTCAGTTACACAGTATGGGAGCTGTAAAATGTGGAGTCACACTCTGCGTCTCTCCTGCCAGATTTTTGAATATGATACTGGCTGACATTTAGTGAGGCACAAACATAAGCTGCTGTCACCACACACTAATGTAAAACATCCATCATTTTGAATGCATGCCAGGGCACCTGCAGAGAGCTGCATCAATGATGCCTCACTGCCATCTCCTGTTACAACAAACTTGAGAAGGCTGAGTTCCAAGTAGTGATTTGTGATGCAACGCTGCCCCCTTGAGGTGTGTGTCAAGTTGTGTATGCTGGTCTCCGATGTGCCGCAGGAGCATTAAAACTTCTAAGACGGTTTATACTACAGTCAGAATACAATACAAAGTAAAGGTATAAAATCATCAGACACTTACCTTTTTCTTCTTTCAGCTGGCTTTCCCATGAAGCGGTCACCTTGTAGCATCACCGTCAGTCTCACCTGATGTCCTTATACCTGTTTGGAGTACAAAGTGGGTGAGGCTTATACCATCAAGGCAGTCCAGTAAACTTTTAAGTTATAATGTTGCCACCAATACAGACCAAAATGGCCCATGTCATGGATCATTTTAGTCCTTCATTTATACTGAAACACAGACACATTACCTTCAAGTGCTGTTAGAAATTATAGAGTAACAATTAAGTAGTAATGAGACTGGAGACTTTTACCTTCCAAATTTCTTTGACATCCCTTTCACATGTAGCAGCCGCTTTGGATCTCAAGCATGTTGAGCTATAAGAGAAAATAAGAGCCCCTTAAAAAAACAGTCTGGTCAACTTTCATGATTGTCTCTCTAAGATTACTATCATAATATACACTCAGTGGCCACTTTATTAGGTTCACCTAGATAATACAACAGTCCTGCAATAAATCCTATCTTCGTTAAGGTTATAATTTCTAAAGTGTTTCACAGAGGTGTTTAACTTTCTGAGCATTTTGGAGGCTGGAGGTGTTTCTATTATTTTGCCCACCTCATTAATTTCAATGAGAGTAGGCTAAATCAGTAGTTCCCTACCTTTATTGTGTCAAGGACCCCTAAATTGACATTAGGTTGCTGAGTCCCATATGATAAGATTTTGCTTCAGGGACCTCCATGCGAAGAGATTTTTCTTGTTATGCTTAACACCTAAATTCTATAGTTGTCAACCAGCGCTGCAAAAAGATGCAGATTAACAGATGAATAGAAAATCCATTGGCATCTATTTAGATAAGAGTATTTGTTTTTTACTCTTTCTTATGCAAAAAAAGAAGCCAAAAAGAAAGACGCCAAACATTTGCTGGTTTCAATTCTTTTTAAATGTGAGATTTTTATGCATTTCTTTTTCATACTGTATAATAATCTTAATTGCTTTGGAGTTTTGGACTGTTAGTCTAATAAAACATGCCATTTGAATATATCACTTTAAGCCCTGGGAAACTACTCAATCAATTAATCAAGATCACAAAGGGCACACTAATCAATGATGAAAGTAATCATTAGTTGTAGCCCTTTGGTAAACAACTAAGGAGGTAACCATAGTACACAGTTGAGAGTATGCAAACAACAATAACAGAGAGCCTGGGGGATTACACAAAGATATTTTAACACATACAGATATCAAGGAGCGGCCTTCATGTAGTGTTCAACATTCTTCAGAAAAACATCAATATGAAGTTTATTATTGCTAAACTTACATTTATGGATAAAATGCTTTGCCAGAATCATTACCAAATGAATTATTAAAAAGTTTTATCTTCTTTTTAGGATACTTGAGGAAACCAAACACCACATTGTCCCATAATAATGTAAAGTCTTTAGAGATATGGTCCATGATAAATCTGCAACAGTCCTTCCACAATTTCTTGGTGTGAGAACAATGCCAAAAAAAGGTGTAAAACAGTGTCAGATCAATATTTATAAATAATTGTTAAGGACACCTCCATAACCTGATTCACAATCAGGTATTTGTGAGGAAGCTGTTAAACTTATGATCAGAATAGTCACTTTTATAACTCTTACTCACATTGGGTTCATTCTTTGGTGAATGAAGAGGTAAAAATACTGGATCCCCTTCAAGGATCCCTGAGGATCCCCAGACCCCTGGTTGAGTATCATTGAGCTAAATAAGCTAAATTGCAGAAACACCTCTCTGTATGAAATGCAGTATAACACACTGCAGCTTCCAAAATGACCACAAAGTCTCTTTAAAACATTTTCAAAAACATACTAAACATTAAAAGCCCAATAAAAGCAAGATTTAGTGCGGGCCTGTTGCACCGAGTTAGCTTTAGCTAGCTCGATGTAGCTAGCAGTGCTACATGTTAGCTCTTACATATTCAATCTGTACGAGTCTAGCTAGGTCTCATTAGACGGACTGTGAAACTGTTGTTCAGATTTAACGTTAAATAATCTAACGTTATTAAATGTGTCACTGCTGAATAATGTTTTTAAATATAAATTATACTAACCTCTTGGGGGGAACGACAGGTTCATGTAGTGAGTATCCCAGTATGCCTGAGTGCCACAGGTGTTGCTAATTGGAGAAAAAGTTACCGTTAATTTGGGGGAGTTCATGTTGGTCAGCAGTCAGTTGCTCTCTTCTGTGACGTTTTCACAGAGTAATATGAACTGTTTTTAACACTTATGACACATAACTGACCCCGACTGTTGTTTCTGATGTTTTAACTTCGTGTTTGTCGCCTGTCAAGGGACCAAACTTTTCAGAGCAACCTAACGGCGCTTCATTTGAGTTCAGTGTCTCAGTAGAAAGGGGCGTGGTATGGCAGGTCTTACGTGGCGTTCAAGGACTGTCGGAAATTATAGCTACGACATGTACTGCACGTCTGTCCACCCTGTGAGAGTGATCCCTCCTCTGTTTCTCTTTCTACGGTTTATTCAGTTGTTTCCCATTTATTTTTATTTATTTATTTTTATTTTATCTTTATCAGTGGCGAGGGAGATATGACAGAGGGTGTCGTATGCTGCACAGATTGTTTTATACATTTGTGATATTGGACTTTCGAAATAAACATTAACCTGAAATATTACCCACAATCAATGACGCTTTAATGACCGATCTGAATTCAACAGAAAGGCACATTCGCTGTAATCGGAAAAGGGACATGTATGATGGTTTAGTTTCCTACATGTGAAGTGTAGTCACTGGAAATATGAAAATTGTCAAGACATGTTGTTGTTGTTTTTTTCTTTAAAATGTGTGCATAAAACAAAGATGTGTTGTACATGGAGTAAATGTGTTAAGTGGGTTAGAAACAGAAACGAACGTGTGTAATACACACATTATTTAAACACAAGATGATTAACAAATATAAAACTGAAGTACGAACACCAAAGTGTACATGAAATATGTTTGGGATATCTGGGCAGACAATAGGCGTATATACTGTATATATACTTAGTTCCATCAGTTTCTTGTTGCTCTGTATAATTTAAAGGGAGCTCATAAAACAATTAATGTCAAAATGGTGGCTGTTTTGTTTTTATAATGCTAAAAAAATGTTAATTTAATGTTTATGTACTGTCTATCAGTGCATTTGTGTTTTATAAGTTGGAAAATGACCGACATAAACTACAACTAAAATACAAAAAGGTTATTTGCCTTGCTTTACATTTGTGGTTCACATTTTCAGTTTTGCTTTTCTAATTCAAATTTCCTCACCTTTAAATAATGAAATGTTTAAATCAAATAATGTCCTTTGATTAAAGAAAAGGGAATAAACAGCAACAACCCAGAGATGTGTTTTTGCGCCTCTCTTAAAGCGCTTCAAAATGCACGTCTGAGTGGATGGATCGTGACTGTGTGAGAGAGAAGCTCAGGAGGGGCACCTGAAGGCACCACTAGTGCAGACCAGTGTTGTGTGCGCTCTGCTCGCTGTGTTCGCTGCTGGCTCCCCTCTGTCGTCCATTACAGCTCGGTACCATCCCCACTGTACGGCGCAGGCCCGAAGTAGCGCAGCCGCTCTGAGGTTAGTGCCCTACCGCGCAATCTCCATCTATTTCAGCCCCGGCGCAGCCGCATCATCGAACCCGGCAGCGTTGGGGTGAAAGATGCAGATTGTTTAGATGTTGACTGGAGCGGGGTTATGAGACAAAGATGGCTTTTTGTCGGGTATCATGATCTAGGCGCGTATCGACAACAAGCTCAGAAAGAGTAGAATAGCTTTGGGTGAGACGGAGGCCGCTCGGCCTGTCGTAGCGCTCTGTTTTGTTTCATATTGCGCGGGTTTCATGCTAGCTGCTGTCTTACCCGATGTTTAAGTCTTCCCTTTGATTACACGCTGAATTTATCTGTGTTCAGCGTCCAAACATCGGGAAACTACTGCTGTGCTCGATCACAGTTGATGTCCATTCAGATGACCGAAGCTACGCCGCCAAATCGTTAGCTAGCTAGCTTATTAGCCAAATGTAGGACATTGCTAACTTAGCTCCGCTTGGCAGCCGTTGTCAACCGACCCGGCGAGTCGGCTAATATTACAGCTCTGTAGCCACTGAGCAATAACGCTGCCTGTTTAATACAACTGCTCATGCGTATGTACTAAAATCTGTTATGAAATTAACCTCATTGTAAGCCATGGTTATTACTAAACATCGCTGTTATTGTCGAGTCGTGCATCATCCCATTGATCCTATCAGCAGCCACCGTGCTGTAGCTGTTACAGGGGACTGGATGCAAATAAACCAGTCTGGCTGCAGATAATGCCACATTTTCACCCCCTGTGCTGTGTTTTATTGCATTGGTGTGTAACAACAATCATGCTATACTGCCTTTCAAGGAGAAACTGTGTGTAGTATTGCTCTGATCACATATATACCCCATCTATAAGCTGCCTATTATGAATCAACTGAACAGGGTATCCCCATTAAACTGACCCAGTGGTTCATTTCACTCACAAAGCTTGTCTGCATTGACCATATGTTGACTGATTCACAGATTACAAAATGAACAAAAGCATATTTTATGCTACAGAGTTTAATCTTTATTCACTAAGTTCCAATCATCTGTCAGACTACACAAACATGCACTTCACCACCAACACTTTAACTGTCTCAAACTAACAGCATTTACCTCTCTTCCTTGTTCACACATACACTATCAGAAACCCTCTTTTGAATTTCATGACACTATTTTATGTATCTAAATAGTGCTAAGCAGTATCTATTAAAGTGTTCAATGCATATCACGCAGATTCTTGTAACACCTTTGATTTAACACATAAATATGAACATAAAACATTATTTTCATGCTTTGATCACATTGATGTTATTCTACATGAAATATTATTGATGCAGTGTGAAGCCCTCTAGAGGCAGAGCAGCGATGATGCATTCATGGTGCACTCAAGTTCACATAAATACACAGAATACTTGCAGTGCCTCCTAAGATACACGTACCTGCATTATGGTTATGCAACATGCATAATGTATGTAATATATTGCAGTACAGATGATAGAAGATTTTGAGGACATGTAGTACATGTTGCATCATTGTGTATACGCAGTAATATGCTTATGCTAATCGGCATATCAATTGTCACTATAGCAGGAAATATTCCCAGACGAGTTCTGTGTGATCATTATGAATGGATGGCATTTACTCAGGCACCATATCCTCCTGAGACCTGAACTTTTGTTTGGTATGCATTTTTAATTCCTCCGAGCTATTTGGGATCAGTAGGACCCGATAAGTATAAAAAACTAAACATTGTCAACAATAATTAAGTCCTCAAACAAGTACTTCCTATTTCACAGTGTCTTAGCTTGTTACTGTTGCTAAAATTGGTCAAGTTTGTTGCCATATCAAACTACAAACATTGTTGGCAAGATGGCTGCCATCTTGTTTTTACATGGATTAGTGTATTGTGCTCTTATTACCACTAGATGGCACAAAAAAGTGTCCACAAACGAGGACAACAGGTCTAAGTTAAGTCGAATGAAGTATAAGGTCAAATAAACCCAAAATGAGATGGATAAAACGGTGTTCCTCTGTCTCTCCTCAGTCATTGTACCGTGGATCAAGCTGTGTAGACCAGGTGGCCGATAATGGACGAGCACGTCGTTCACCAGACAGAGCACATGACCACCATCGAGGCCAGCGCCGTCAGCCAACAGGTCCAGCAGGTGCACTTATATGCAGCAATAATTAGATAGTGGAAACCAGGAAGCAAAAGTCCAGTTATTCACAAGATGATTAAACAACTTAACCAGAAACAACCTCAATCAACTCCTTCTACTCGGATCATCACTGTGTGTAGGTACATGTGGCCACCTTTACCGAAGCGTCTATGATGAGCGCCGAGGAAGACTCGACATCCTCGCCAGATGATGATCCTTATGATGACACGGACATCCTCAACTCGGCTGGCACTGATGAGGTCACCGCTCACCTGGCTGCCGCAGGTACGTCTAACAGTAGGGAGAAACGTATGGAGCTACATTTGTTTCTTTATTATTCAATCAAACAGTAGGTTTTGCAATCAAAAAAAAAGATTTGAGAGCAAAAGTATCAATATTGCAATAAAAGTTTTATTGCAAGTAAAAAATGATTGATTAAAAAAATGCAAATCCAAAAGTTTTGTTTGCAAGTCAAAAAGTTTTGCAAGTAAAAAGTTGAAGCTGGTGGGCGGGGCCTAAACTGAAAGCTGTAAGACACGTCTCTATTGGCCAGTCTCAATCGGAATGACAGCTTGCGAAGCATTTTTTCTTCTTCTTCTCTCAGTTGGCAGATTGCCACCAAAGGTGCATACCGCCACCTACTGTACAGGCGTGCAACATCATGTCATTTAGCCTGTTTCTTAAATTCTACTCATCAGCCTAGTACGCTTGCAAAGCAACATGGGAGTTCTGTAGTTCACAGGGGAGCTGTGGCGAAAATCAGTTCTGAAACCAAAGTTTTTCGGCCTCCGGTTTCCAAAAAACAATTGTCCACACGAGTACAGACAAGTACAGATACCATACAGATACCTGCCATTCAATTGAAAGCATAACTGATTTGAGTAAAGGCACGAGAGCAAATCTGGGTATATAAACGGTTGGTTTGCACTGCGTTCTTCAGTTGGCAGTTACACCGAGAGTGAAGCTACTGAAGACCAGCAAAAACACTGTTTGTTTTCCTTTATTCTTTCAGGTGGGTAAATGTCACCTTAGCACCTTCAGATTTTATCAGTAGTGTACCCTTAATAGATAATTTGTTTTATATAGTTTCTATTGTGCTTCATGATATTGTTTGAGGGAACTGTAACGTAAGGTAACTGCATACAAGTGGATGCATCCGTCACTAATGCTAGCGTAGTTCCTCAGGGATTTAAGCTGTTATTACTTTAATCTTGACACTCTAACCTGTGACAACACATTAGCTAAGGTTGTAAGGACTGTAACTGTTGGCAGCTGTTGTTGATTTTGTTAAAATATGTTAAATTATAAGTTTATGGGTTATTGTTTGTCGGACGATTGAGCTAAGCTAAGGGTCAGCTGTCACTTGTTGCCGTAGCAACGGTGAACATTCACATACGGGCTAAGTGCAGAGTGCAGAATCAAGCTTCATTGTAAATATAGTTAAGATACATTGTATTTAACACAGGATGTGGGATTTTAGTAGTAAGTAAACTTTTAGAAAATAGCTATTTACCGTCGTTCTGATGTCAAACAATGGAGACAGGTAATAAAATACTGCAGTTATCCTATCTATGGCCAAACAGCCAAATCGCATAGAATAAATACATGGTTTCAGAAGTACACGGGTCCATGTGGACTAGGCCTAATAATAGCAAGAATGTTAAATTTGAACTGGTGCATGTAGATTGCTTTTGTTTAGCCAGGGTAGAACTATTCAACAGTGTAATGGTCAGTACCATCAATGCCCCGGGGTGTAGCAGTCATGCCGACTGTCGAGCGTTTCCAGTGGGAGAGAGGGAATCGTGGGTGTAGCCCGCTCTGTATGGAGCCACGTCAAACCCACCAATAGAAACTCTTTCATCCATCAGCGTAGGCCCCGCCCATTAAGTGCAGTTGCACTTGCAAGCAAAACTTTAACTCGCAAGCTAAGAGGACTGATCTGCAAGCAAAAGTTTTTAACTTGCAAGCAAAGAGGACTGATTTACAAGCAAAATGATCATATGTTTTTACTTACAAACTTGATTTTTTTATTGCAGTTAAATAAATATGCTCTCAAAATTTTGGTTGTTTGAAATTGGTAGGAGTGAGATTAATTTGATAAGAAGCATCTAAGAACACTTCAGGAGTTTTTCCAACCGATGTCTGACAGAAAAGCGGATGTTTTATCTTGCATCTTTGATAAACTCTGCAGATCCAGTAAAGCATCCATAACCTCCTGAGTTCAGTGTAATGCCTCTAAATGAACAGCAGGTGGTGCCAGTGGACTGTTTTGTGGTGATTGTACTGCTTCACTGTTATGTCACCTGTCAAACAAACAAAAGTTTGTTGTTGTTGTTTTTTTTTTTGTCTTTTCACTTTTGCATGAGTCCTTGAAAACTCTGAGAGTTTGTGAATTTGAAGGGAGGGGGAATCAAGACCTTGAAATTTTTTGTAAATAGAAATAAATAGGCATGGGTCATTGAATGTGCTTAAATTCCTATATTTTGTTGAAGAATCAAATTTGAAGTTTGATTTTTTTTTTACGTAACTTTAATAAATAATTCACTTTAATTTGTGTCTCAAACAATGTTGCACTAGGTCCTTGAATTTAAGGAAAATAGGTCTTGAACGTCCTTGAAAAGTACCTGAATTTGATGTTTAAGAAGGTGTGGGAACCCTGCTGAAGTTTTCATGAGAGCAAATGGTGCCAGTGAGCCACAAGTGCAGCCCAACTTCATTTTAAACTTCACTTTCATCCTTAAAAACTAATTTCAAATCTAATCTAAAAAGAAGATTGAATCATGCAGGCTTTACATTCAGGATAATTATTAAATGCTCAAATCAGAGTAGAAGAAACAATACTCGAACACAATCTACAGAATGTTTATTCTGCTTTCACTAACAGTCAAACCTGCTCTTTCTCTCTCAGGCCCAGTAGGCATGGCTGCTGCTGCTGCAGTGGCAACTGGTAAGAAAAGAAAGAGGCCTCACATCTTTGAATCAAACCCCTCCATCCGCAAGAGGCAGCAGACTCGTCTGCTCAGGTGAGCTTAAAACACCTATAAGCCAACATTCCCCAAAACCTCTGCCATGTATTTTTCCTTAACAGTTACAATGACAAATAATGTCACTTTGGGCACCTGAGATCTGAGTGATTGTGGCTTTTATTATAAACCAGGAGGTAAAGGGCGGTGTGTGTGATTACAGGAAACTACGAGCCACCCTGGATGAGTACACCACCAGAGTGGGCCAACAGGCCATAGTGCTGTGTATCTCTCCCTCCAAACCCAACCCTGTGTTCAAGGTGTTTGGAGCTGCTCCTCTGGAGAATGTGGTGAGTGATGCAGTCAGTAGTTATTAGCAGTTGTCTTTAGTATTACTACTTGAAGGGGAGACACATCAGGTGAAATTCATTTTCTTTTGATTTAACCAATAATTACTACATACCTCCTGCACTAAACTGAAACACCTGTCCTTCTGTCCTCCAGGTGAGGAAGTATAAGGGCATGATGTTGGAGGATCTGGAGAACGCTCTGGCTGAACACGCGCCCGCTGGTGGAGAGATGTCCTCAGAGCTGCCTCCTCTCACCATTGACGGCATCCCTGTCTCTGTGGACAAGATGACCCAGGTCAGATTCAACATTCTCTCTGCTCATCTATTAGGGCCTAAACCTCGCAACATCCCGCATCAAACAGCTGTTATAGAAATGAACTAACCGTACTTCCTTTTGCTGTCATACACTATCACAACTGTCCCAGCAGAGGGCGCCAGTTGACAACAAATCAGAATCACAGATTGTGTTAGATGTCTGTTGTGAGCAAGAGCTTAGCTCGCAACTGTATGTGTATCAAGGTCAACCATTCAGTTTGAGCTGTTTCCGTCTGCCTGTCAGTGTCACTTGATGAGTTTGATTCATGCATGTTTAACCATTAATTTTTTTTTTTAGTGCTTGAATTCATTCAATTCAAGAGCGACTTCAACATTGTACCCATCAGTGTGCCTGATGCATAGGTAGTGTCAGCATCTAAAAACAAGCCAAGCCTCCTCCCTTTGCTACACAGGATGCGGTACCAGTGAGCAGAGAGAGGATGTGCGGAGTAGACAGCTTTTTTTTTCTTTTATTATCTAAAATATGTCATGACTTAATTACAAAATACACTCACACAAAAAAATGAAATTAAACAACCAAAATCAAGCAGTTACCGCGAAAAGATATTTTCGACCAAAACAAACAAGAGTCTAATAATTAAATTAAGTGTTTCAAAGCAAAATAGCAAGAAAGATTTCAATCCTTGGAATAAAATATGTCGACCATATCCATATCAAATTAGAAATGCACACTGTGAAACTGAAAAGACCGTAGAACTCACAAAGAACTCAGAATTAATATAAAAACCAGATAGATTTATTTAAAAAATGAATGAGAATTCAAAGAGTCGGCCTTTCACTGCAACATTAGCACCATTGGCAGCTTAGGTACTCTGTTGACCCGAGGGAACCCGGCTTGTTTACTCTGCCATCCCAGTGCTGCTGACGCATTCTCTGGATCATCGTCAGAATAGCCAGCATGACAGCGGTCCTCAGAGACGGCCCTCATCCCCAGGAGCTGCTGTGGCCAATCCCAGCTCCTGATGTGTCCTCGGAGGGCAGGTGTTAGTCGGTGCTTGTTTTTCTGGAGGTTGTAGGATGAGATTATCGTGAGTAACCTGTTGCCTCACTCAGCTCAGCCAAGCCAGGTGGAAAGGTGTGGGTGTTTGTGGAGGTGTGCCAAGTGTTGGAGACAGGATGGTTGATCAAGTTGGGGAATTGCGAGTGTGGAAATGAGAACTCTGCGATGAAAGGGAGCTAATTCAGACTGAGTGCTCCTGATCCATATCAGTAAGGTCTTATTGTCTTCTGTGCAGACATCTGCAGTAGGTTTTACACCGCTGAAGAAATCCCAAGTGAGGTTTAGTGACGCAGGCAGAGGCCCAGTCTGATATATGGAGCATCTGTAGCAGGTGATCCCAGGTCCAGCCTGAGCCCATAATTACCCCTAGCCTTGTTAGGGCCAGGGACCCGGCTACATCGGCACCTTCCTAAATGCTGATTGGACCATTGCTTGGAGGATTAGGATTGGGGGGGTGGGTGCGGGCACAACATGCCACTTAACTCACTCGCCACTGTAATTAGGCCATCTGGCTCAGCACACATGCATCCACATTCATCCACACATAGATGAGCCACAGGTGGAAATGCAAGCATCTTTTTGCCACTAAGTCCGTCTTTCTCGGGCTAATCCCAAATTACTCTGTCAGTCCGCCAAGTGATGACTGAAGTGAAGCCCCTTCACTGCAGTTTTCCAAAAGCTGGTGCGATAAAGTAAGCATCCATTTTCTATCAAGATCCATTATGTCATATCTCTGTGTGATGTGCTGCGGGACTGCGTATCAGTGGTGTGTGAGTCAAAAAGGGGGTCTAAGTGGGGGAGGAGAGATGGATTTATTTCTCCCGGAACCAAATTTAGCCCGTGATGTCAAGGCAGGCAGACGCTGCAGTGCCTCATTGTGCAATATAATCCCCCAGTGATGCTTGCATATTACCAGGACACTGAGGACATTGGCACTAAACCCCACCCTGGGCCTGTCAGCGAGTGTGAGTGCATGCTTGTTCTGGAAGTGTTGATGGCGCTGGCGAGCGGATAGGCACATCGCTTGCCACCACACGTGAAGTACGTGTGCTGGCGGATGATCAATAGCAAGCGAATCAGATCTGATTGAGACTTCCTCTCCCTGTTTTGGGGCACAGTGCACATCTCTGGAGGCCTCCTGTGCAACATGGCGGACGAAGCAATCAGTATAGGAAAAGAAGTAGACATGACATCTAGAGCATGTCAACACACGTGCATGTGTACTGCGCCAACATATTTTAGGAGTTCTAATAATATTATGATTGAAGCCACCTCGTGATTCTCTATGCAGGAGAAGCCCTGACAATTAGTGACAATAACAAGCTTTGCCACTGAAGAATGGACGTGCTATTTTAGTGCTCCCGTGTTCCAATTACACTCGTTTTTTTAGTCCTAACGACCTGCAGCAAAGACGCTTGACTCTCTTCCTCCATCATCTGTGAATGGTGCTACTCAAACATAGTGGCCAAGCACTCATTGATACAGTCAGTGTGCAGTCATTATAACTCGAGTCTCTACACAAGTCCATAAAGTAGCACAACGTCATGAGTGATCAAAGTAAATCTAATGTTTTTTGTTTGACATTGATTTTCTTTTCAGCAATATTGACCAGCTTGTCCTTGTTAATACCGAAGCTGAGTTTACTGGAGCCTCTGTGAGGACGGGCTGACAGTTGGATCACCTCCCGATGTTCCCATGGTGTCTGTCTCACACATCAGGCTGGAGCCACAGCCATAGATTGGTCTGTTAATAAACATGATCGCATCGTTCTCCTTTTAGAAAGCCTGTTTCTATTTGCAGGCCTTGACCACCTCAGCACCCGGCAGCGGGTGCCCGATCAATACGTGCCTCCCGCTGCCTGCTCAAGGGCATGTGTGTTTATGTGTGTCTCAGAGAGAGGCACTGCGGCTTTTCCACTTTGGAGTTTTGATGTCTGTATCATCTTGTTTCTCCGTGCTTCTCTCCTTCACCTCAGGCCCAGCTGCGAGCATTCATCCCAGAGATGCTGAAGTACTCGACGGGCAGAGGGAAGCCCGGCTGGGGTAAGGAGAGCTGCAAGCCAGTGTGGTGGCCTGAGGACATCCCGTGGGCTAACGTCCGCAGTGACGTCCGCACAGAGGAGCAGAAGCAGAGGGTGAGAGGAATACTGCTGTGATGATGTCACACTCTGTCGATCTCTGCAGGGAAATACTGGCTTCCTTTGCCACCTACTTTAAATCCTATTTGTTCTTGTTCAGCCTCAATCTCTGCACCATATAGGCGGGACAACATTGTAAGCAAGCATGTTCCAAGAGATGCCATATAAAGTGTTATTGCTTATAGGGTGAACTGTCTCTTTAAACCAGTCTGTTGAATATTTGCCAAATAAAGTTGTACTTTGTTTCCCAAGGTGTCGTGGACGCAGGCGTTGCGGACCATCGTTAAGAACTGCTACAAGCAGCATGGCCGTGAGGATCTGTTGTATGCTTTTGAAGACCAGGTAACCACGACAACCACCACCCAACACCACTTGACCGCAGCACAGAGTATCGCTCACCTCGTGCCCTCGCAAACGGTGGTACAGACCATCAACAACCCTGACGGAACAGTCTCGCTCATCCAGGTATATTTTGGCTGCTTTTTTGTTATTACTCTTTTATTGAATGCACTTTTTTAACTCTAATACAATGTCTTTTCACTTGTTTTGACTGCATCCTTCCTCTCAGGTTGGCACAGGACACACAGTTGCCACCCTGGCAGATGCATCAGAGTTGCCCAGTGTGACGGTGGCGCAGGTCAACTACTCCACTGTGACTGACGGAGAGGTAATGCCCATATGCACGCTCAGTGGGAGCTATCCGTTCAGCACCACAACATTCAACAATGATCCAACAATGTGCCAACAATCCAATCAAAGTCATTTTCACACTGTCTTAATCACGTCCCTGCAGATACTCATTTGCTTTCTGTTTGAAATTACATATCGTTCCGATCCAGGTGGAGCAGAACTGGGCCACGCTACAGGGCGGCGAGATGACTATCCAAACCACTCAGGCCTCAGAGGCCACGCAGGCGGTCGCATCCCTAGCAGAGGCCGCTGTCGCCGCGAGTCACGAAATGCAGCCCGGAGCCACCGTCACAATGGCTCTTAACAGGTGAGGGTGAGAGGAGTGAAGGAGTTATTTTACAAGGCCTCGGAGGGAACAAGGCTTTTAAAGTTGCGTTTAAAAAGCATTTTGATGCTATTTTAAAGCTGGAGAAGGAATCTAGCCCGTGAAATTTCAGACAGAGGGCATTATCCTATTGCCTGTTCTACAAATGCAGAAGCATGTGCATGTACCTAGATGGTAGAAGTCTGATTCAGTGGCAGAAAATCCTGCTGAAAAAGTGCTGCTTAAACTGCAAGTCAACCCAAAAAAGGAACACAGACTTATCAAAAAGAGAGTGTCAGAGTGCTTTCACACCTGCCGTTTGATTCAGTTCAGTCAAACTCAAGTTCGTTTGCCCCCTAAGTGCAGTTCGTTTGGGCACACGGCAATCACACTCAGGTGAGACCTTCTTGAAGAGGTGGTCTCGGTCCGGTTACAAACGAACTCTGGTGCGGTTTATTTGTGGTGAGAATGTGTTCCGACCTCGATCTGAACCAACTGCAGTCACATGACACATTGTTTAGGTTAAACATGAGCATGTTACAGTCCTGGAGGATTATTAATGTGCACCTTCTCCTGTACTGCCTTAATATGCACATTCAGCACATCCAATGCATCAAAACATTGTTTTCTAGTTGGAGCCGCGCCTCCACTAAAATGAACAATGACAGCAATATAGTCCAGGATGACCAGTGCTAAAATCAACCTGCGTAGTTGTCCCTCCATTGTGGTATTAGAAAGTGTCACATTTATCTTGCAAGTGTACTCTTCTTCAACGTCTTGTTTACTTCCTGGATTTTTCCGGCATGGAAATTCTGACCAATCAAGAGCAGCTTTCTCACACAATGCATTTGATCTGGTCCTCTTGTAAATGCTGCCGTGAGAACACAAACCAACTCTAGGTAATTATACAACTTTGGGACAAAATTAGTCCCTGATTCAGACCAAAGCAAGACAACTCTAGGTCTGAAAGCACCTTGAAAGAGAGTCTGACAAGAAACACATGACACATGACAATACTGGCAAAGCGTTTCAGAGATGGAAAGAAAATGTGGCTCTGCCAAAAGGAGCTAAAGACTCACAGGTACAGCCAGTTCAAGTTCATATTTTATGTAGCTAACATAAGCCAGTACCTCAAATCACAGTGTGTCCTCTCAAGGGGCTTTACAGGCCCACAAGTTTGCAAAGAAAACCAGAGGGTAATCCTTATAAAATTACTGCTGCTATAACAGCATCAGGATCACAATCACCATCGGGATGATTGAAATGAATGGCTCGTACTCACACGGGTTACTGTATTGCTGATGAGTGGAGCTTAGGACAGAGAGGGCGAAGCTGAAGGAAGGCTCGGTTTTTCAAATTTCGGCGTGTTATTTATTTATTTATTTATTTATTTCCCAAAATCAGCATACCCCAGCTTTAACTTTGTCATGGCTGAAGGCAACATGACAAATGAATGTTCTGTTACACAGATCAGGAAGGCATACCTACACACGGGGGGCTTTGTATATAAGAGAAATATTTACATCTTTATGTCCAGGATCATTGTCACTACTAAATGGACCTTGTCGAAAGTTTTATTGAGAACATAAGAGCTGGTAGAACTCAAGGCTCATGGGTGTTATCCCCAGGGCAAAAAATGTTACCTCACATTTTAAAAATGTGTAATGGAGGGAACCAGAGGCTGGATTGTTGACAGCAAAAAAGCAGTTAAGCTGCAACTGTAGTACTGTTCATACTTTTATAAAGACATCTACACATCCTGAAGGATTTGGTGTTCAGCGTTCACTAACACAATCCTCAGCGGGCTTCAGTTACTGGTGGATGAGGCAGTCGATCCATAATTATTCAGGCAGCTCTCACAACTGGATGAGAATGGGACAAGTGTCAGGGCAGGTCACCAGGGTCCCCTGGAGATACGAGTCAACTGCCTCTCATCCCAGTTCAGCATTCAATTAATTAGCCTGCAGCTTTTATAGAGGCAAGGTGCACAACCATTAAATTGATCGTTAACCACACATTACCATGTGCTAACAGCCCGGTATAATTTTGTTTATTAAAAAAAGCCTCCCGTGCATGTATGAAATGCTGAGCTTGTAGTGTGACTAAGGCAGTGCAGTGAAATAAAGTCAGCAGACCTTTAACATTAGGATGTCTGTAGATTCTGGTAAAGTTTTTAAGTTTTCTTACTATCAGTGACAAATATATCTAAAGATATACAGGGGTTGTTGTTGGTGTAGTGTTTTTTTCTGGAGGGAAATCAGCCTCACACACATGTATTCAGATGGGATCATCAACAGGATCTTAAATCATGTCCCATGGAGGGCCGGGGTTGGGTATGGAAACCTGGTATTAAATGAGCCCCGGGGCTAAATTATGAAGACCGTAGTACAGATAAGTGCCAAAATTATTGTTTTTTCTGTCGGTATTGGAGAAATTAATTAAGAGATTTTTGCCGTATGTGTGAGGGGCAGGGGCCAGCCCTTTCAGCCTCTCTCTATTACATGCAAACACACGCACACACAGACCCTGCTCTTAAGCCCCATTTCCACCAAACACTCTCAGTATGGTACCTTTGGAACCAAAAGTAACCCTTCAGACATGGTGCCCTAGTGTTTCCACCGCTAACAGTGCGCCTACATGTGGGCAGGGTTGTAGTCACACAGAACAGGCTGCCATTTTCAGAACAACACTATCAGGAGTAGTAGCACAGTTTTAATATTAATACCCATCCCTATGGATGGCCAAGTGTCTGTGGGATCTGACTGCAACACAAGAATATGAATAAACATGTATACAAGTAGTCAATAGTCTATGGCTGCCGCTACTTTCTGATCTACAGCTTTGATTTTCACGATCGTACACTACCTCATCAAAGATCCAACTTGCCAGAATCATCAGTCAGACTTGCTGAGATGCTAACACGTTGGCTGGTTTTTCACCGCCATAGTGTCAAGGCAATGATTTCAGATGTGTATGGGTATGTCCCATTGGGGCTTGTTACCTGCACCCACCTGAGTCCTCCTTCCTCTCCCCCTCCCCTCCCCTGTTTACCTGAGCCAAGCCAATCTGGGCTCTCTGCTCAGCAGCTCTGGAACATTTTGTCTCTGTTTTCCACCTCCAGAGGGAGAAGAGAGCCTCGTTCTCCCACTGTCTTTTCTGCTGTGTGGACACTATGACCAAAAGTTACACCATATTGTAGTTCAAAATGTCTCAGATAGGAATTATTTGTAATGAATGTTGCTGAACTTAAGTGGCATTTTCTTTCTGAACAGCATCATGAACAATGCATTATTACTGCTTACTGTCTCTATCTGCGCTCACTCAGCTCCTCCTCCTCCTCCTCATCTGACCGTCTGTAGTTCTATCTCAGATGTGATTATCAACCAAGCTGTGAACAGTTCCATTAGTTCATAACGAAGCTGGCGCGGTAATAGGCTCGTGGTAATTCCACTGGATAGATCTGGTTAATGAAACTGCTTTGTTCGACCCGTGGCACCTGGCCTTTAGGGAGATGTGACAGATTCTCCATAAGTCCAGACTAGAAAAGCCTCTTACAGCTCATACACTCCTACCTCTTCACCCCACATCTCTGTAATAACCCTTGCCTTTGTGAGCAGACTGCGTGTGTGCTTTTCAGCTTTGTACCAATGATTGTATCAGGAGGCATACATCTGTCTCATATGTGTGTGTGTGTGTGTGTGTGTGTGTGTTTAGTTTTAAACTGTATCCACAGAAAAGGTTTTCTGCCTGTGTTTTACATGTTGTGCACTATATCTGATGTGTGTGTTCGTGTGTGTTGCAGTGAGGCAGCAGCCCACGCTGTGGCGACGTTGGCAGAGGCCACTCTACAGGGCGGAGGGCAGATTGTCCTGGCAGAGACAGCAGCTGCTGTTGGGGCACTGGCAGGGGTTCAAGATGCCACAGGTACTGAATGTTATTGACAACACGCAAGCTACACCTCAAATGACAGAATTTACATAGAGTCATATATAAGGTCAGTTTTGTTAATGTCTATAGCAAAGGTCCTCAATACTTTCCTAGCCAAGGACCCCTTACAGGATCGAGAATATACCTGGAAGCCCCTCATGTCCTCAGAGGCTAGGCTTTTTTATGTGAAAGAACAACACGAGAGAAATGTTTGAGAACGATATTAAAGAAAAATGGAGCTGACATCAATTCAAGTAGCTGCACTGTACCGAAACAAAATATCAAGGGTTAATCAAGAGTAAAGGGCTGGTTTGAGGTGCATTTCAGAACATACACATCAGGGCACAATATTGGTACTCTATACCTTTAAGAGATCAACCGAAATAACCCAGTACCGAGTAGTATTGAAACGTCTCCAGTCAAACAATGTCTGCATTCAGTCCTTTTTACTACTGTAAAATGTAAATTAAAAGCCGAGCCCCAATAAAACACGAGTCCCTTTCACTAACCTGGTGTGGCTACACATTTTGATAGGCTACATACACACTAACACATTTTTGTTGTAAAACACATACAGTAGCTACAGGTTGTCGACAGGTCCTTAGAAAGTCTAAAAATGTCTTAAATTCAATGTTGCAACAGCAACAAATTTGAATTTGTGAGGTCTTAACGACTACGAACATTTTATCTAATTTCATTTATCCGTTTTTTAATTTCTTGTCCTGAAAATGAGTGAAGCCTTCCTTTGTAAAACTCCACATTTCTTATGTTACAAATCTTTTAAAAAATATATTTATATATATATATATATAATACTGTCATTTTACTTCATACTTGCATTTATCTGTTTGCAAAATGTAGAAGAAACATGATTTGTCCCAAAATCTGTCCTAAATTTGGTTTAAAGGTGTCTTTTATCAGATCTTAAAAAGCATTACACTTAACCGTCTGATACCTGTAGACACCCTGAGGTATTGCTACGTTTATGCCCAGCGTCCGCACTACTCAGCTATTTCAGACCCCTTAAAATGGAGACTTTGAAAACACTGATGATCACGTTTTAGTTTGGACGGGCGGAAACAGTGACTTTTGAAAACGATGGCACAGACACCTATGTTTGCTTCCCGATTGGGATTTTAGATTAAAAAAAAATCAAAATATTATTCATTAAACTATGAAGCCTCTTCTTAAATAAACAAAAAAGATTGAATATCATGATAAATTAATGAATCATAAAACTTTTCGCAGACTCCACATTGAGAATCACTGCTCTCTGGCAACAGGTGAGAATTTTGCAAAACACTCTGGCTTAGTTCATACCTTGCATCAAACGTCACTGAGTTGCCAGTTTATTAGGTACAGCTAGCTAAAACTATAATGTTCCATTTCTATGCTGCAGACTCTGACACATGTATTTATTTCAACCTGTTTCAGTCAGTCGCAGACTCCAGTGTTTGGGAATACTTTGTTACAGATTTTTTTCTCCTGACAAATGAGAATTCAGTGCCAGAAAACTGAATTATTTTCTGGAGAAATTTTCGACATCACATCTTTACTAATTGGCCCTTGTGTGTGTTCCCCAACCAATGGCATGTCTAATTAGTCTCACTAAGTGTAAGCTTCCCTGCAGTAGCACTGCGGTCTCTGAGCTCCTTCACTCTAATCTACTCTGTGCTGATGTGACAGATGGTGTGTTTTTGTGTGTGTGTGTGTGTGTGTGTGTGTGTGTGTGTGTGTGTCTTGTAGCAATACTCCCTTCTTTTAATGATACCTTAGCTGCGTGACCCCATTGTCAACTTCCTTACATGCATACAGTACACACTGCTGTGGGGATGTGAATCTGCTGGGAATACACCAGTTTGTAATGACATCCTCACCTCCTCGTTGGAAAGCATTAACAGCCTTTTTTTGGCATATGTTCGGTCAATATCCTGAGGGCGCGGCGTAAATACTCGTCAATGATTAACATCAGGGGACAACCTGCTGATCTCATTTACTAAATGTAGTCTGGAAGTGTCAATATAAAGGAGACTCAACGTGAAATACAAAATATACTGTGTCATTTTTCTAACACACCTTAATGCCCACTTCTGCATGACAAAAGCAGGCTGCCCAGTGCTAGCCAGCACTATTGAAGGAGCTAACTAACTAGCCCACCCTGTGGTCCCTCCACCTCATTGCCCGCTGTGTGAGACCACAAAGCCAGAAAGTTTGCTTCCACTACAGTAGCTTGAAAAACCACAATATGGGTAGTTGAAGAGAAACTTTACCAAATCTCACTTCCTAAACCATAAGGGGTCATTTGGCTGCAGTAGCTCACTGTAACATCTAATGGAGCTGCCAAAGCCAGTCCTTCTCCCAACTGTTGACCTTAGCTAATCACTGAAGTGCTGCACAGGAGTGGAGAGTACCGTTTGAAGTGCAACAGCCCAGACACTGCTGATTAGCTTTTGTGGGGACCCTCTACTGACACAGGCATGCAGACACACACACACACACACACTAATACACACAAACGGCCACGCCACATACGACCCTCAATGTCTAAGTGACAATGTTCGAGTGGCCGAATGAGGCCCTTCACTCAGTAGCTGTGCTGTACACGTCATCGTGCCAGGCCCAATGCCCTCTTCCCTAAGCTCTCCTCCATAATCACCGCCAGCACAATTACCTGCATCAGCAAAACTTAACCCTGTCACAAATCACTGGCGAGTGGGCTTAGCAAGGGCCAACATTAGAGGACCGACAATTACAAGCTAGCCTGATGAAAGGAGCATGATTTTTTTGTATCAGTCCTTAAATATTGTAGTTAGGATTCAGGTCAGGTGTATTTGGTGTGTTTAAAGAGGACCTATTGTGTTTTTTTCTGTCATAACTTTACAGTGTCAAATGTTCATATTAAATTTTGCTAAAGTTTCAAATAATAATAATGAGAAACATATAAAAGTAATCCCTGTGAGCAAAAACCTCACACAAGACAGGCTGACACTACCTCCGGACAGATTTCTTTATTTGTTCATCTGCTCCAGGCATACAGTGTTTACATTTAGTACCCTTCACTGCTACATGTAGCTACATGCTAACATCGTGTAAACATGTTACCTAGATTGCCGATGTTGTTCATTTTTCCCTGATTTCTGATCATATTCCCATTGGAACACTAACAAAAGCATTTATAAAGTGCCGCTATTCTTCGTTACAGTCATTCACCAGCTGTAGGTACACTGCTACATGTAGCTACATGCTAACGTTACAGAAACATGTAATCTTGGTTACCAATGTCGTTAATTTCTCTCCGGTTGTGAAGATTTTGGTTTAGAAGCTTTTATTTGTCATCTTTCACCATAGAAAGTGACACTATACTCTGATACAGTCACTCCCCAGCATCAAGTACACTGCTACATGTAGCTACATGCTAATATCAGGGAAAAGTGATCTCAGGTGCTGCTGTTGTTAGTATCCCTCTGGTTTTGCATCATACTCCTGCTGGACCTTGTCTGGTGGTGTTTAAACGCTTTTACTGGTGATTTTTCCCAGTAGCAAGTGCCACTGTTCTCAGCTTCAGTCATTCCCCGGCTGCAATGAAGGTGCAGAGACGCCGAGATGCAGAACACCAGGAAACACTGGATAATCAAAGCAGACTGGGCATTTTCGGAAAATGAGAAAGACGCTAAAGCCGAGCGTTTCAGACACATGTTGAATACAGGTGTTCTGGTGCAGACAGAATGAGGGAAATAAAGTGTTTTTGAACATTAAAGCATGTTAACATGTTCTAGAAGAAACCCAAAATACAAGTATGAACCTGAAAATTAGCATAATGTCCCATGTCCAGTGTCTTAGCTGACAGTAACAGTAGCGGGCATGAGCCACTGCCATCCCCTACACTGACCTTCTTGCCTGCCTGTGACACTGTGACAGCTTGCAGGGTGGGGCAGAGGCCCACGTGACTGCAGCAGTAATCCCCACAGGCAGAATAACACACACACACACACACACACAAACTCACTCACACACACACACACACAGCTGGGCATGGGGGGAGCGAGCTGAGAACGTTCAATCGGACCATTGTTCAGAAATGGCGTCTCTGTAACATGGCTGCCTCCTGTCAGAGACAACTACCTGGACTTGACTGCCTCCCAAGCACCGTGTCAGACACAAACTCTGGTGACAAGATTAGCTCAGGCCAAAGACTGAACAAGCCGTTTTTGTTAGCGTCAGGGCTGCAACTAATGATTACTTTCATTATTAATTAATACATTGTTTACTTTTTTCATTAAACAATGAATTGATCAGACTATAAGATGTGAGGTATGCCCATTTCCAGAGCCCAAGGTGACATCTTCAGACATTACGAAATCATTTTACAAATATAGCAACAAGTCGCAATGAACGGAGTCCAATCAGATTGTTTTTCATTTAATTGACAAAACTCTTTATTTTCTCAAAATAATTAATTGCACTCATCACTCCATGCTGATGTTTTGTTGAGGTATATACAGTACAGGCCAAAAGTTTGGACACACCTTCTCATTCAATGCGTTTTCTTTATTTTCATGACTATTTACATTGTAGATTCTCACTGAAGGCATCAAAACTATGAATGAACACATGTGGAGTTATGTACTTAACAAAAAAAGGTGAAATAACTGAAAACATGTTTTATATTCTAGTTTCTTCAAAATAGCCACCCTTTGCTCTGATTACTGCTTTGCACACTCTTGGCATTCTCTCCATGAGCTTCAAGAGGTAGTCACCTGAAATGGTTTCCACTTCACAGGTGTGCCTTATCAGGGTTAATTAGTGGAATTTCTTGCTTTATCAATGGGGTTGGGACCATCAGTTGTGTTGTGCAGAAGTCAGGTTAATACACAGCCGACAGCCCTATTGGACAACTGTTAAAATTCATATTATGGCAAGAACCAATCAGCTAACTAAAGAAAAACGAGTGGCCATCATTACTTTAAGAAATGAAGGTCAGTCAGTCCGGAAAATTGCAAAAACTTTAAATGTGTCCCCAAGTGGAGTCGCAAAAACCATCAAGCGCTACAACGAAACTGGCACACATGAGGACCGACCCAGGAAAGGAAGACCAAGAGTCACCTCTGCTTCTGAGGATAAGTTCATCCGAGTCACCAGCCTCAGAAATTGCAAGTTAACAGCAGCTCAGATCAGAGACCAGATGAATGCCACACAGAGTTCTAGCAGCAGACCCATCTCTAGAACAACTGTTAAGAGGAGACTGTGCGAATCAGGCCTTCATGGTCAAATAGCTGCTAGGAAACCACTGCTAAGGAGAGGCAACAAGCAGAAGAGATTTGTTTGGGCCAAGAAACACAAGGAATGGACATTAGACCAGTGGAAATCTGTGCTTTGGTCTGATGAGTCCAAATTTGAGATCTTTGGTTCCAACCGCCGTGTCTTTGTGAGACGCAGAAAAGGTGAACGGATGGATTCCACATGCCTGGTTCCCACTGTGAAGCATGGAGGAGGAGGTGTGATGGTGTGGGAGCGTTTTGCTGGTGACACTGTTGGGGATTTATTCAAAATTGAAGGCACACTGAACCAGCATGGCTACCACAGCATCCTGCAGCGACATGCCATCCCATCCGGTTTGCGTTTAGTTGGACCATCATTTATTTTTCAACAGGACAATGACCCCAAACACACCTCCAGGCTGTGTAAGGGCTATTTGACCAAGAAGGAGAGTGACGGAGTGCTGCGGCAGATGACCTGGCCTCCACAGTCACCGGACCTGAACCCAATCGAGATGGTTTGGGGTGAGCTGGACCGCAGAGTGAAGGCAAAGGGGCCAACAAGTGCTAAACACCTCTGGGAACTCCTTCAAGACTGTTGGAAAACCATTTCAGGTGACTACCTCTTGAAGCTCATGGAGAGAATGCCAAGAGTGTGCAAAGCAGTAATCAGAGCAAAGGGTGGCTATTTTGAAGAAACTAGAATATAAAACATGTTTTCAGTTATTTCACCTTTTTTTGTTAAGTACATAACTCCACATGTGTTCGTTCATAGTTTTGATGCCTTCAGTGAGAATCTACAATGTAAATAGTCATGAAAATAAAGAAAACGCATTGAATGAGAAGGTGTGTCCAAACTTTTGGCCTGTACTGTACATATACTGTTAGAAACATTTGATGTAGCTTATGACCTTCAGTGAAGACATGTTTTACACGACTACATCTGTAACTATTTTAATAAAAACATATTGGCTTACATAATTGAAACAGGTTGATGTATCAACGTTTTTTTAACTACTTAAGATCAGTGAAGTCTTTTGATGATCCAGAGTAAGTTTTGGGATGATTGGCCCAGTGGTTCCTTACAAGATGTCAAAAATAGGATACTAAGAAAATTGAGATGCCCAAAACAATCTTGATAGCAGGAAAGAGTAAAAATATGTATTTTTGATTTTGGGTGAACTGTCCGTTTCACGGTGCTGATGCTGTGTGTCTAAATCCAAAATCTCTCTGCATCTCCTCCTCAGGTCTGGTGCAGATCCCGGTCAGCATGTACCAGACTGTAGTGACCAGTCTGGCCCAGGGCAACCGGCCCGTCCAGGTCGCCATGGCACCTGTCGCCACACGCATAGATAACACAGTCACGCTCGACGGCCAGGCGGTGGAGGTCGTAACCCTGGAGCAGTGACGGTGTAGACCCTGGAATGAGTAGGATGCACTGAACGGCCACCGTGGAGATTTGTTTATCCTACTGTTGTCCAAGACGTCATGCTGTGTACAATGTCAGATATATTTTTAAATGTACATCTGCAGGGGAAGTGAAAGCGAGTTATTAATGTGTTTACTATGTAAAGATATTGCTTTTGTTGGTGTAATTTTTCTCCCGTTTAGCTTCATGGGTTTTTTTTTTTAGCTCTGTGATGTTGAGTATTTAGTATTTATTTCTTTACAATCAACCTTTACTTAAAACAAAGATGAACCAAAAAGCCTGGGAGGAAAGCCACCACTGCTTCACCACAGTGTGTAACTATCACTGGTCTGGATTTTCATCATCGTCTATGTGTTTGACTGTTTTGTTTTTAGGATACATTTACAATTCAGTGCCATCGTCAGAGATCACTCCTCCTGTTTCCCATATCCTCGATCACTATCCTAAACTCTCTCCACCTCATCTCACCTAAAACGTAGTGTACAGATCAGCATCGGAGCCCCCCGTCATTTCTCACATTAAATAATGAAACATTATGTGTTGGAATATAACATCTTGTCGTGTGCTTTTCCCTCTGTGCTGTTTTACTGTAGTCCACGCACATGCCAAGATTTGTGAAGACTCAGGATATACAACAAGGTGTTTTTTACTGCTGGATCGCTGAGCTGACTTCCTGAAGCAGCCACTTTGTCTACCAAATCCATTTATCTACAGTGCATGGATAGGGGCACCCCTTGGTATGTTATTTTTTTAACATGAACTCCTTTGTATGTCACTTAGGACTTGGTGGTCTGCATCACTTTGTATATCACAGGATGTTGGTCATGCTCGGACAGGAGCTGCAGTATTTGTGATGCAAATGTCAAAAACCTTGCGACAGAATAATTGCTTGCCAGAATCAACTTAGTTTGATGCAGCTATAACAGTTGGTTCAACTCTCACCACTATTTAAAAAATAAAGTCCAATAAAATGGATGCTGCTCTCCGTTCATTCAGTTTCTCTCTTGACTACTACATTCAAATCAATCAATGGATACATGAAATGCTAAAGCTACCAGGGCGCTCACCTAGGCCGCACCTATCACAGGGCTGACACATAGAGGCAGACAACCATTCACGCTCACATTCACACCTACAGACAATATAGAGTCACCTATTAACTTGCATGTCTTTGGACTGTGGGAGGAAGCTGGAGTACCCAGAGAAAACCCACACTGACACGGGGAGAACATGCAAAATCTGCATTTTGAGGTGTCCTGTCAATTTCACAGACGTCTCTTTTACAATGGTGGTCTACAGGGAAAACACTTTTTGGACCACAGTCAATATTTTTGGCTGCAATACCATGAATGGCCACTGGGAAAAACTGGAAGCAAGGCTGAGCTGCAATGCTTGGGGCCTGTTTGACACAGGTAAGTTGCACAGGAACTAGATGGCCATTGTGCAATTATCTGGGCAGTTTACTATATATAATAAAGGCCATAAGTCAAGGCTATCATACATGTTATGCATATCTGGGTTTGGGGCGATCATCCAAGCCACCCCTACCACATAGCAAGGGAGAAGCAGTCTGAGGGGGGCAGTTGTGGTTCAGAGGTAAAGGGTAAGGTCCTGGCTCCTCCAGTGTGCATGTCAAAGCATCCTTGGAAAACAGAGCTACAATAATGAATACTGAGCCTACATTTGCCATATGGACAGAAACATTCATTCATTTTCTTTAACCACTTATCCTGTTGGGGGTCACGGGGTTCACCCTGGACAGGTCACCAGACTATCACAGGGCTGACACAGAGAGAGACAACGAACCAAGCCAGGGTACCCGGCAGGTTACATTTGTCATTTACAATTAAGGACCAGACTTGGATTTGACTTGAAACTGTATCAAACAATGATCTTGTCCCACCTCTTCCATCATAGCAAAAAGGGACATACACATACAGGAAGCTTTATGTTAGACCTTTTGGTCATCAACCCTTTTAAAGGACATTTTGTCCCACAGTGACACAGTTGCCACAAAACCCGATAACTTCCACACTCTCCTCTCCAGCACCCCCACCTTCCCTGCCGTGACAGACAGGGCCGTGATTACATCATAAGCTGCCTGAACCTCCTCTGCTTTAAAGCCTGGGATTTGCTAGCCGGGCCCTTCTGTTGCAGAGTAGAACAGAGAGAGAAGCGTTCAGGCCTTAATCTATCAGGCGTCAGTGCATATCCCGCTCTTCCTCCAGATTAAAGCTGCAGCAGGTTGCATTCACACAGATGAAAAGATCCCATTTTCTTTCTTGTTTTATGTTTTATTCTCTCTCCTGTCATTTTTAGATTGGACTCCTTGTGTGAAACACTTAAGAGTATGTGATGGGTCTTTGTAGACAGGAGGAAACCTTGTATAATGTTTGAGTCATTGTGGGTGCGTGGCACGCATGCGCATCAAACTGTCACTGCAGATTAAGACGGCCTTATTAGCGTGCTTTCTTGGGAAAAGGCCTACACCTCATGCTACCTAAGCCTCTCCCCCCTCCATCTCTGTCTCTCTGCACCATCCACTCAGCTACACTTACACAAAGTGCATCGAAACCCTTCCGCTGTATCATAAAGCTGAACTTAACTGAGTTATGAAATGGCACAGGTTCAAAAAGGACAGAACGCGTCTTGAAGTGATGCTGTCAACCCCAGCCAAATCCAGTCTTAAGATGCCATCAGCTCAGTAATTATAAATGTTCAAACCCTCAGATCCTAATACATTTGAATATTTTTTTTATTTTCAAAATAACTGTATAAAACAGCACTGATTTTCAAGCGAACAATTTTTGTTTTATTCCAAAATATGAACTAAAATATTCGTAACCATGATGGACCCCAGATTGCATTTGCAAAATAATTATTTCATTGAAAAAAGGTGCTTTGTATTTTAAAAGGAAAGTCCATTGTTGAGGAAGAGATGTTGACTATGTATTATATTTTTCCAACCTGATTCTGCAGTAGAGTATTTTAGGATCAAACTGTAGTGAAACCATGTTCCGAAGATCCAACACTTTTAAAATAATTTTCATAGCCCAGACGTTCTCAGCCTACATTGAGGAAAAGTGTCTTTAATAAAACAAAAGTTGCTATTGTTCACAAAAAATCTACTTTCGGCCAAAATTAGTAATTACAGTTACAGTCACAGTTATTTTACTTCACAGAACAAGAGTTGCTGGTCTACCACTGCCTCAAACAAGTTCGTTTTTGTTATTTTGTGACTTTGGTGAATCCAAACTAACCCTTTAAAACAGTGTTTCCCAACTGGTCCAACCACAAGGATCCAGATTTCTTCTTAGTCATTAGTTGAAAGTCCATACAGTTAAATAAATTAAGCGTCATACTTGCATTTGGCCACATCATTGAGCTATTTTGCTCTCTGTCAAGTATTTGTCCGTCAGTCACTAACTCTACAACAGGAAATGGCATTTCAAAATGAAAGCTCCCCACCAGAAATTTACTGTACTTCAAAGAAGTGTACTCCCATTTTTGGACCACGACCAACCAGTTGGGAACCACTGCTTTAAAACACCAAACAAACTTACGAATGAAGCCAGTGGTAGACCAGCAACTCCTGTGTTGTGCGAGTTGAAATTACTGTTTTTGCCAATGAAGTCTGACTTTGAAAAAAGCATAACAATCTGCTTCAGCTCCCCGTCGGAGAGGGCTCTCTGACAGCAAAGTAAAGCTGTGAAATTATTCTAAATATAGCGTACACTTAAAACTGGTATTAATTTTTTTTGGTGGGCCTTTTATTAGGTAACTAAAATACGTTTTATTCCCATGACCCGCCAGGCAGCATCCGAGAAACGAAAGTCTCTGGGTTCTGGGGGGAGTATGGTAGCAAAGCAGAAACTTAAAGTAGCTGACAGCAGGGCACCACCAGGAGTGGAGCCTGCGGCTTAATTTGATTCAACACCAGAAACCTCACCCGGACCGGACACAGAAAAGATTGACATATTGATAGCGCTTTCTCGATTCTGTGGGTGGTGGTGCATGGCCACTCTTAGTTGGTGGAGCGATTTGTCTGGTTAATTCCGATAACAAACGAGACTCCAGCATGCTAACTAGTAACACGGCCCGGTGCGGTCGGCATCCAACTTCTTAGAGGGACAGGTGGCGTTCTCAAAACTGGGGGTATGCTGACCGCCATCTACTGTAGGTAATAAACTTACTATGGATAAGAAATAACCCTTGAACCTCTCCTTGTACCGTAAATGATCTTATTCAGAGTGATTTCATCATTATTAAATATGCGGTAAGAAGAATGCCATTATGAAATTATAGAAATTTGCTCTGTGTCACTGTTAAAATGCTCTGGGAGAACATCTGCACTGCCCTCCATCTAGGCCTCAGAGCCATGTTTTACAAGAAAAGAGTCTATGCTGCAATGCGTGTGTCACTGTTACAAGTTACATCATCGTGCACCTCACCGCAGTGCACTCTTCCAATCATCACATCCATCTGACTGACTTTGAAGCTGATTGGATGTCATTAAAACCATCCAATCTAGGCAGTCAGGCTGCAGTGTGAGTGCCTGCGCTCCGTCCTGGGGGCAATATGTTTAGTGGTGGAAGATCACTGGGCAAAGGGAAGGCAGTGCTATTGATTCTCCACAGCCGGAGGACAAGCCTGCAGCCAGGGCTTCAGTGGCCCCGGCTCCACAGGGGGCACTGCAGGGTGAGAAGGGAGGGGTTGGTCATTCTTGTTGCCTGGAGTCGTGCAGGCAGACTCTAGGGCAGAGCTTTAATCTCCACTAATCGTTTCTTAATACGTGTATCCCAGGCCCTACACCCCCGCACGCATGCACACACACACACTCCCACACGGGCATGCATGTACAAACTGCTCGCGGTCCAAGCCCACGCTTGCTCTAACAAGAGATAATCCCTTACCCCTCGTCCTGAGCATAGGGTTGGGTCACAACTCACAACAAGGAAATGAACTCTGTATCCTGCAAGATTTTACTGTTGTTCCTTAAGGATAAATATGTGTGTATCTGTTTATCATGGTGGCCCTGAAGTGCAAAACACAACGGCAACCACAAAAACATCTGCAATTCCAGGGCTCAGCAATTAGAACTGCCCAGTTGCCCTGGGCAAGTAAAATGCCACATCAGGCTAATAAATTTAGCGACTCACTTATGAAACACAGAGTGTTTTCCAGAGGTGATAATGAAAGAAGCTAAGACATGAGACATCTTGCTTCGTTCTTATCTTAAGAGTTAAATATGTGCAGTACCAATCACACACCCATGAGAAAATGGCAAAGGATGAAGACAAAGTTTAGGAGCTGGAGAACAAGCATCTCAATTATCCTGGAAACAGGAGTTTAGTTCAGCCGTTAAGAAGATGTTGGCTAAACTCTGACAACTACTGCAGTTTGTCAAAAGTTTGAGAGCAAGGCAGACAAAATGGGGTTGTCTCAAGCCTCTTTGATGTTTTATGTTCGAGTAGAGCAGATCGTAACAGAGCAGACAGAGCATCCCAGAATTTAGGTGCTAAGGCCGCAAAAGCTTGATCATCATGTGTCTTAAGGCAAGTGCAAGGGACAGACAGAAAATTGAGTGTATCTGATTGAAGAATGCAAGCTGAAGAATACGGGTGAAGTGGTTCAGCTGCATAAGAGGAAGCCTGACCATGTGATGCTCTGTAAGTAAGAATGAGAATTTTGAACTGGATCCGAGGGCGTCTTCACACTTGGTCCTTTTCTTAAGTTCATGTGAAAGTGGGGGGTTACATAACCGCACTGCAGTGCCACATCAAAGTAAAAACAAAACCATGTCAACATATATTATAGGCTATCGTGTGAACACAAAAAGAACTAGTCCCTTTTCTGTTGGTCCACTTTTTGGTGCACTTTAAGAGGACTGAGTTTGGTTTCTTTAAAAAGGACAATATGTGAAAACACCCTTAAACTCAACAGGGAGCCCGTGAAGGGATTTTAGTATACCCTGAATTGAAATAACACAACAGCAGATCACAAAACACAACAGCAGTGTTGTAGTCAAGACCACCTAAACTGAGACCAATTCATGACAAAGACCAAGTGTACTGAAACCGAGACAAGATCAAAACTTGGAGGAGTTGAGACCAAGTCAAGACCAAGACCAGTGCAATTCCCACACTGCACAACACACTAAGAATAAAATGTGGAACATGCAAAACCAAGACACTCCTCAAGCTGATCTCAAAGGTCCACATTCCTTGAAAACACCCTCAGAAAACAAATGAAGATTCCTCTTAGTTCAACTTTTTTATTGCCATATATTTGTGCGAGTAGTACGTACAAGTGTACTATGAGAAATGTCTTGATAAAAATAATCAAAAGGCTTTGCAGAGGTGGATCTTCCTTTGTTTTCTATTGGCAGACAAACAAAAACACTTAAGCGCTGACATCAAGTCAACCACCTTTATTCAACAGCTTTTTTGCCCAGCCAATTTAGTGATATCCCCGCAGGTGTGGTCTCGACTGGTCTTGGAATAAAATCCAGAGACTTCTTTGTCTGAGATCAAGACAAGACCAAGTAAGCATGCATTTGAGTCTAAGACAAGACCTTGAAAAGTGGTCTTGAGACCAAGACCGATCTCAAGTACCACAACTGCAATTCACAAACCACAGCAGCAATTTACAAAAGAGCAATGATGAGACTCAAACCTGAACAGGTGGTTGAATTTGGACAGCGATTCCTCGTCGCTGATTGGATGCACTTTCTGGCCATGTGAGACGAACGGAAATAGTTTCTTGTTCTGTTTGTTTTTACATCCATATGTTCACAAGAGGTACTTCCTGTTTGACAATGGCCCCGCCCCCATTTATGACATCACATCAGCAAAGTCATGTGATTTCAATTACCTGAAACACCTGCTTGGATTCATTACCAGTCATGTTCAGTTTAGAGTGGTGTACCACATTACACTAATCCATCATATTTGTAGTTTTTACATTTGCTTTGGCAGATTTTTCAGTTTTTCTTGACTCTGTTTTATCAATGACAAACTATACTTTGAGTTTTGGACTGAGCACTATTACTCAGAATATATTGTCAGAAAGTTGTTTACGGTAAAATATCATATTTCTTTTATAGCTGAGTAGAGCTGTAAAAGATTCAGTGTCATCAACACCATTTCCATTTGTTCTGCTGTGTCCAAAATGGCAAATATTCTCACATAAAATCAATGTTTACATACTGAATATTTTCCCCCACACTTTATGTACACACTGTAAGAAATTAAAATGACAACATACAGTTCACTACAATCTCTTGACCTCTCTTATAGGCTGAGAACTAATTAATGAACTGTGCTCAGATAGTTCACACAGGTGCTGACAATACTGATGAGAGAGCAGTTTCAATATGTCACCACTAAGTGTTTGCCATGCATTGGCATTGGTCATTCAACTCGGTTTAGCGAATCCCTTTGAAATGTGTGTTACCTGTTTTGAATAGGGTTAAAACTCAAGGAAAGCAATGAGAAATACACTCACCTGCCACTTTATTAGGTACATCTTGTTTACTTTTTGGACCATAATCTGTAAACCCTAGAGATGGTTGTGTGTGGAAAATCCCAGTAGATCAGCAGTTTCTGAAATACTCAGACCAGCCCGTCTGGCACCAACAACCATGCCACGTTCAGAGTCATTTAAATCACCTTTCTTCCTCATTCTGATGCTCAGTTTGCAGGAGCAGCAGGTCGTCTTGACCATGTCGACATGCCTAAATGTATTGAGCTACTGCTACATGATTGGCTGATTAACTATTTGCATTAACAATCAGCTGAACAGGTGTACCTAATGAAGTGCCCAGTGAGGGTAGTTAACCCATTTGCCAGAGAAGACTTACTGTGCAAAGACGGTGTGAGACTTTTTCACTAAATGTGTGTAAGCAATCTAGAAAAACTATGAAATACAGATCTATGATGTTTGGAGTCCAGTGGCAGGAGCTGTGGGGGGACCTGAAGCAGCCGGGCGGACCTGGTCACTGAGACTGGGACCTGAGAGAAAGAGAGCATAAGAACTGCAACTTTTTATATAATTTATATATAAATAATAACAAAATACACCTTTTCGTTAAACAAAATTGTGCATTTTTAATGAGTCATGTCTCTAACACATCAAAATTGTTCCTCACTTTCTCCCTAGGATCATCTCATCTGATATGGTGTATGATGGAGCTCTTAGATATTCCCTCATCTGATACTTAGTGCCTTCCTTGGTTGGTCTTTATTATGAAATAGTAAAGATCCGATTGGTTAATTTACCACACTGACACAGGTACTGTTGAGGAGCATACAATGAGATAAGCATTTTCCCTAGATAAAAAAAAAAATGTTTTAACTTAACTAATTTTAAATAATTTTGAGTATTTGTGTTCTTATGCAGTTCTCTCACCCCTCAAGACTGACTGTACTATGTTCATTGAATAATAGCCCATCCTCATTCCTAGGGTCCGTCCCAAGTCTCTTATTTTTATAGTGCTACTGCTAGCTCCTCGCTTGTACCGGAAGTCGTTCGAGGTCCGCCATCTTCTAGGCCGTCCCAAGTCTCTTATTTGTGCAGTGAGGAGCTAGCGCTAGGAGCTAGGATGGTCGAGAGCTTCCTATCCGGAAGAGTTTTTCAGCTGAACGCCATGACGTATACATACCCGCCCTCTACATCTGGCACATTTGAACGAGATGGCGGAGAAACAGTACAAGAGTAAGTACCCGTTACATGCATTCTTTGCAATGAATCACTGACTATGTTGAATGATGGTGAGTTAATTGAATGATAGTGCTCATCACAGTGACAGTGGAATAGCAGGGCTACAGACTGTTCTGTAATTGCACAAACTTCGACAAATGACTCAATAATAATGGTAATACATGCAAAAGTGTGTGACCAGAGTCATGACGGCGGGGGGTGGGGGCTACTGTTTTGGTCAGCAAATATAATGAGACTTGGGATGTACCCATAGTAACGCCAGACGCTGGCGGCTTTATGGAGCAGATCCAGCGGTGCCGAGGTCATCAGGAATGGACGTCGCTTCACGTGACGCTTCAGTGGAAAGGACGTCTCATGTCTCTTAAACTGACAATGCTTGCTCATCGCTCCTAGCGCTAGCTCCTCGCATTTTTTCCTAGGTGGGAGGGGCTAAACAGCTAGCATAGTCGGCTAGGTAAGATAACTAGCAGTAATTTAAGAGACTTGGGACGGACTCGTAGTGTGTCAACTACCGCCGCTTTGTCATGTCCCTTGGAGTGTGATATTGACCCAAAGACAACCTTTAGCGTCTTAATGAGACACACCGGGCTTTCAACGAACTCCAGTGTCAACCCATCCACAGCAATAGTCCTCATAGGGTGAGAGAGAAGGTAGATGGATGGGTAAAAAAAAAACAAGTCATTGTTGTTTTCACGTAACGTACAGTCCAACAAAGCAGTTTTGTTACCTGAAGCTAACTACTTCACAACATAACAACGTACTACAATGTGTTTCAACTGTGTGGCCTACTCGTCAATGCAAGATGCCTGAGGGGCGTGACAATTCCTAGTATTTGACGACCTGAGATAAGAACGTGTTGTGAATGATGTTATGGCTATGAATACACGAGTTGCTAAGAAGCAAATGTTACTTGAACAAGGGGTTAATTTGCATAGTGTTAAACTGAGTTGCATCCTCTCTGTAGCTTTAAGGATTTAAAATAAATTTATATTATTATTACTACATTATCCTTAGTGTCAGTAGTGTCACTGGTGTTGCTGGCGGGACTTCCCCCTTCTGTTGACCCATGTCCTACTGCTGGCAAAGAAAATGCAGAAAAACTGTGATAAAAATTATTTCCCTTTTAAAAAACAGTAACAAAATCAATCTCTGCAGACGGTTGGGCCTAATGCAGAGTTTCCCTGGAAGCCTGAGCATCAGCAGACATGTTGCTGATGAAGGCGTCTTCCCTCATAATGGAGTCTGATAGTCTGATAATGGCATCCTCACCTTCCCAACTCACACCTCTGTCCACCTCCAGCCCAGACACTGCGTAAGAACGATGATAATCTCATTTCACTAATGCTCTGCAGCCTGCATTAGAACACAGGCGAAGCACTGTCTCAGCCCGACTCTACCCACCCAGGAAACTGTGTGTGTGTGTGTGTGTGTGTGTGAGAGAGAGAGAGATGGAGAAAGGGGCCAGGGGGGCTTTGGGATAGAGGGGGCACTGAAAAATGCGGTGTAACCTGAGCTGCTCGGCCCATCTGGAGAAGGCCTGCATTGACAAGGGTTATCCCACAATGCACTTTGCTGCAGAGAAGATCGTTAGAGGGAGTCTGACACATGAATCAGTCTTTTCAAAGTGTTTATTTGCATCACAGATAAGGGAATTGTAAAACCAATATATCATTTGAGAGATTAGAGTCAGCAGGTGCACACACAGACCAAACTTGTTAGATTCATGTGGCGATATCAGAGCCCAGGCTGTGTGGTTCCACGTACACACTATACATGTCATATGTGCGTGATATGTTTTGTAACGTGAGCCACAACCAGTTAACCTGAATCGGTTGTCCAGTGAATAACAGCTTAAGCTCTTTTATGTCAACTAGTGTGTGTATCACCACCACAATCTCAGCACTCACCCACTCTCTTTCTGTTTTAAAGCAAAAGAGCCCCTGCACAGGTCCAGTGACGACGTCCACGTAGATCAAATATAGCTAGCCTGCGGGCGAACTGGTAACAATACAAATCATATTAGCTAAAGCTGAAGTGTAGGCTATAAAGCAGGATTTATGCAAAGGCAGATAAAGAGGTTTTAATCCCCAGATCCCCCTGTCACCTACATTAGCAGACCCTGACCCAGATATATGGAGCTCAGTATGTAGCAGCTTTTCGAGCCATACTGTCAATGGACTGTTACAAACCAACATCTGAGAGAGAGAGAGAGAGAGAGAGAGAGAGAGAGAGAGAGAGAGAGACTCCCTCCTCGCTCTCCACCCTTTTTCTTTTGGGAAGGGAGGAGGGAAAAAGGCCGCATTGAAAGAGAAGGGTAAGATGACACCGCGTGGTTTGCCAATTATGCCACGGAGCTAAGAGAGGAACCCCCTGTTGGCTGGCTGAAGGCAGAATAGCTGAACCTCTTTACGTGAAGTCGACCGGTGCTGCAGAGCTGCACTTGATCCAACTCTGCCTGTCAAACCTGAAGACTGACTGTTGAACAGAGGAGTCTATTATCGCCGTAACATTATCGGCATAGAAGAATCTAAAAGCCGTCGGTTTCTTCCATTAAATGCATGTAGGGATGCAACAATTATCTTTTATCATAATACATAATTATTCTAGTCTGCATCAGTAAAAAAAAATGATTGTGGTAAAATAGCCTTCAGAAGCTCCTAGAAACGAGGGTGATGAGTCATAGCGTTTTCAAATGAGGTACAGTTGATTCCTACCATGCCCGAGTACGATTGCCCCACTCTCGGCTTTCACATCAGTAATATTTTCCTCACCAGAGTACACTTACGTCATCATCTACATTGTTTATGTGTCACTACAGTGTAAGAAAACGCAATAATTGCAAGATCTTAAGCCCATACAAGGGAGTCGAGGTTTGCATTATGGCTACCATTGATTATGTTTTGGAGAGAGTTTCGAGAATGATCCTCTTGCTGGCCTTCCCACTGGATCACGCTTGACTGTGCAGTTCAGAGGATAAGACTGGCTGCAGGTGTATGCGGACTACAGAAACCGACGCCTTTACAACTCTACTCATCTCGAGTTTAAACAGAGTCCACTTTCCTTTTTTGGTACAGTTGGTTTTCACACCAGATGTGAACCATACCAGAGTGTGCATGAATTGTACTCCAGACAACCTTTTCAAGTGGACCCTGGCATGGATGGACGTATCAAACAATCTGGGGTGTGGGGTCAAGTGTGCTCTGATTTGGGCTCAAGTGCCTGATGTTAAAGCCTCCTCAGATTGGTTGTTTCATCCGAGCAACAGTCCAAACCCTGAAGATGTTGAAATGACAGCACTAATACCTAAATAATTAATCAATTATCAAATTAATTACTAAGTTTTCTGTTGACTAACTGTTTAATTGTTGCATGGGACCAGACCTTGGAATCTGCCGTCTCCAACAAGTTCAAGTTGACTGATTTATTCAACATTGTGACATTTAACAGCGGTTTCTTTCTTGAAATAAAAATGAACGATGGGTACCACAGGTGGGACTAACGCTGTTGTCAAGCTGTTGTCAAGCAGTGTGACGGAAGCAATGTGGAGAAATGACATGTTGGTGGCTGCTATAGACAAGATAGACACTGTTATCAAGGCTGTTCTAAATCTTAATATCAACCTTCACTTGCTCCACTCTGAAAAACTCTGGTAAAGCTAGTATGTTGGCATGGCTATGCCCGCTGTGGAATTAAAAAGACGTTAGATTCAGGCAGATTCATTGGTTACTAGTGATTGATTAGGGAAAATTGAAACCCTCTCACACACACATCACTAAGAGTGGACACACTGACTACGTTTACACGCACATCAATATTACACTATTACTCCAATGATGACAATATTCTGAATTTGATGTGTGTCATGTCAACAGCATATTTCGTTTGGATTTTCCCCATTAAGACATGTTGGATATGTTGGCATTAGTCAGGTGTTAGGAGCATTATTTGGACATGTTTAGCACACATTCAAAATATGCAACTCAATTTGGGTGTTCACCACAGTTTGCGACACATCGCGTCTTGTCTGTTTTCAGTCAGCACTGTACATTGTCATGGATACGTTGTACACAAACCAGCTCACCAATAGACTTGGATATCAACAGGTTTTTGAATATGCAAATATTCAACGGCAACTATTTCAAGAAGGTGGCTGAAAGGCATAAAAGACGTAAACTGTTCTCACACGGTCCAACAAGTCAGCCACCAGTAGGAGATGTTGAAAACAATCCTTTATTGATGCAAAACAGCATTTGACATGATAAACAACATGCTAGGGCACATTATGTAAACAGCTTGGTAGGAATATTGTCTTTTTTGGAATAAGGGCAAAAAGCGGAACATTTTTTGCATGTACACGTAGCCAGTACACAGTTCTGTCTGATATCAGGCAAGTTTAATTGAGTAATTATTTCACTATGAAAAGCTTTAACACGAACATATGATATCTTGATTTGGGGTAGAAGATGGTTAACAGGCAGTGATTCTGGAAGGTGCTGATAGACATGTTGCATTGATTGCATTGTAAACTCTTGTTTCAAGAAGCACTTAAATTGATTTTTGACCCCAGAACTCATTTTCTTTTTGTTTTTAGGAGCGTTACCCATCTTCTACAGCATATTTTGTACAGTATGTTACACACAGACACCACATATATCAGACTTATATAGATTTCACTGAATGTGAGGGACATATCTGGTTGTTTCTGAGTTGTAGTCCTTTGCAAAATCCACATTTTACTTGTGTCAAACCTTAAAAATCCTTACATATATCTCCATATTACCCCCTGCATCTCCTCTTGTAATCTTAAAAAGCCAAGGCACAGGATTCGTTTCAACACAGCTGCAGGTGATACATGTAAAACAGTGGACTTGGATGTCCTGCGCCAGAAAATTTTGAGCATCAACACTTAATTTCCTGCATTCTGGTGAAATATTTGTTTGTTTTTTTTATCTCACCTCCTTAGTGTTTGACCCAGGTCTGGTACATTCTACGCCCTGACCGCTATGCAGTTCGTCCTTCAAAGAGTCACTGGAGCTTTGAGGCCGGGGTGCGCAGGGGAGGAACAGAGTCTCACCTCACCCTTCATCACCGTCAGCCACTCACTCACTCACTAAAATGTCCTTAAGGATGTTTCCCCACTTGGGACTGGACGGCTGTTTTTGTCTCTCAGCTGGTGGACGCTCTCAAGCAGTAGTTGGCAAGTCTAGAACCACCGGATCCATCTACCTCACCAGTGTGAGTTCTACCATTGCCAAACACCACCAGAGAGCTGCTGGGCCTCTGCTGACCCACGTGAGCCCCAGACATTTGAGGAAACATCTAAGAGGAGATGGCATGAGACTGAAATGGCATGGGAACTAGGGAGGTCTTCAAAATCTGGGACCATCATCAGGTAATATAGTCGAAAAATACATGAAAGGACAATTGAAAGAATAAAAAATGTCTTACAGGGGACAATGGGGAGAATTCAAACGTCATTCATGAGCACTTTTTATCTGAGACACCAACACCAACACTTGTATTAACACTGAGAAGATTACAATCCACGACTGTGCAAAAAGCGATGGCAGTCTGTCTTGTCCTATATTGGCACTACACATAATTGCTCAAAGTATATATACAGAAGCAAAAATGTGCTAGTGCCAAAATGGGCAAAGAAGAGGAGTGGCTGCGTCCGAGTGCAAGCAGCTGTTGTTACAGAAGCACATCAGGACAGAGAGATGTCAAAGTACAGAGCGAGACAACTCGGCTCATACAACCGCACCAGAGTCATTACATCACATTCACCCCACCCACAAGCACAGGAGAGGAGAGGAGAGCCACAGACAGTAAGCTGCTATGGACGGGCATCATCAAGTGGTTCTTTCTCTGCTCTGTTTATGGCCCTATGGTAATTCACTGATAGTGAGCTCTCACAGTGAATTCTACCAGTGCCATACACAGAACAGGAGTCATTATCACCCCCAACACCTAGGCCAGCCAGTCAGCCTGCGAGGACAGTCAGCGCAGCCAAGCAAAGCTATGCAAACTAGCCCTCGGACCCACGCGGGGAGAAACAACAGCCTGGAGAGAGAAGGCGAGAGAAGGAGGAACAGAGAAGTGAGGTGAAATAGGAGCAAGAGGAGCATCCACAGCCTTCAACATGTCCACAGTGATGCAGTGATGCAGCAAGACGCGCGCTGCACTGCGGTGGATTGATCCGCGCATTGAGTAACAGGTCAAAGGCGACTGTGTCTCAGTGTGGGCGACTAAATATAAGTGCAGTCTATCCTAGGAACGAGCAAACATCCTCATCTAATTGCTTGCTGCTAATCACCTGCACTGCCATCTTTAGATTTCTAGGAAAGAAGGGTGACAGCTGATGAAGCTAGGAAGCATTCTGCTACTGCATGTTAACGGTTAGGATTAATCAGGCGTTTATGGCACAGCAAGGAGTTTTTACAAGACTACTATGCAATACCAACCCTGAATGCCAAGATCATGCATGTGCATCCTACATTAAACTGCTTTATGTGCCCTCAGTAAAACATGATAAACTGTGAACTCACGTACGATGATTCAAATTGGATTCCAGCATGCAAACAAACATTGAACACAACTGATGGAAGTACACAGAAATGACTCTACATTAATTACCACCATTTTGTCAGGACGCAATGCGGAAACAAGACAACATAAGGTTGGTGCGGAGCGGGCATTTACAGTTTATAGGTAATCTCTTTACGTCCTGGCTCTGCCCTCCCCTCCCCTCCCCTCCCCCTACACCCCCAACTTGTCCTGAGGGTGACACCCTAAACTTGACCTCCTAATTCGCTCTGTAGGTTAGCGTTGTAACATTTAGGGTTCTTCGTGGCTGCATAAGGGAGACATGTTGTCCCTACTCCACATAGCAAGTCCTTCTTAGTATTTGTTTGTTATATTGGAAATATGTTGCACAAATGTACATAAAAAGAAAAAATAATAGTTTATATGTCTTAATTTTGAGGTTTGCTGATAATGCAAGAGAAGTCCCTCTTTTCTTTTCTTTCCTGTTGTGGTGACACACCAATCTATGTGTAATCTGTAGCAAGCTTTGGAAATAAATAGTCAAATTAGCAGCCAGAATGAATATAAAAGCTCCATCGAGCTGGGTTGTGTCTGGCATGACGTCTTACAGCAAGCCAGCTTCCTCTCTCATCCATGTCAACCACAAATCCCAGAAAATGGCCGCCATCACAGTCTGACATTGCAGCAAATTCACTAACGCCACTTTCCCTATCAATTAAGCTCGACATTAACAGTGTGGATATTATGATACACAAAACTTCAGCTGAGTGAGAACCTTTGGTCCGTCTCCTGACCTTGGGGTGTGTTGTCAAAAGCATCCCTGCGTTGCAGATAATCCGAACCAGAGAGGCCAGACGCCCTCAGATGCCCCACCCTTGCTTCAGCCATTAGCTCCCTCACCCCGGGCCCTGCAGTGCGCGGAGCTCCCATTGATCCCAGCGATCAAACCATGTACTAAGTGATTCCTCAGACGCCCAAATGGCTCCCTGAGCAAGACTCCCATTGCCATTTCCTGGAGAAATCAATACCACTAAAAAGCCAAGTCGAAAAGAACCTGTGTCCTTTAAAGGTTTGCCCGTGTCTTGTTTTTCCATTACTTAGTTAATAATGGAGCTTCAAGAGATTTTTATCATATATTACATTAAAGTCTCTTTTAACCCTGGCAGTAGTGCAGGTGAAAATTTGTTGCATACCACAGCAAATGATTTTAGCCAGTTAGTCACTCTAAATTATTATATTAATATTATTTTAAAGCATGTTTGTTCATTTAGACCTATTGTTTCGTTATACTTCTGTAAATATTCACATTGTTTGAATAATTATGGACAATAGACGAAGTCATCTTGCTTTGATGTGTCATGAAGGCCAGCTGTTAAAATACACAGCCCATCTGCATTAGCCTACATAAACAGGAACCACCCTTTTTCTCATGAGGATAATTTAGAAGCTGATAAATCACGTTTGCACATTTTCAGTAAATGTGGAGCTCCTGCAAACTCTCAAGAATTCCTACATTGTTCCTAAATAAATATGAATACTAGGCTATTATAAATCTTAAAAATATTCTGTACACATGTAGGCTATGTATTAAAATACCAGTTTAAACCAGAATATTGTCATGAGATTAAACATTAGCAGAATAAAACATTAAAAAAGATTTGTTTTTGTTTTTTTTTATTCCTGCTCATTATTAAGCTTTATGTGAATTTACAAACAGACTCTCTTCCATTGAAATGTCACCACTGCATGGGCCGGACAGCCTTTTGTCTCTGCCACCGTTAATTTAACCTCAGAGCAGCTCCAAAGCCCCTTCAGTTAATCGCATTTGTCTGAATCTGGAGTCTACAAGTCTTCAACTTCACGGTTATTTCAGGAGGATTTATCGCTCCTCTAAGTCCTTCAGCAAGATTCAAATTCACCATCAGTCATGCAACCTGCAGCATTTGACTGTGTGTCCGGTTTTAAATGACGCAGGCCTTAAAAACAAGACGAATATACCATTTAAAAAAATCATATTCTCACTCATATGCGAATTCTCATTGAGATTTTTATTGTGTTATTTCTAATTTGTCATCATTATTATAGGAGCCTGCAATTATATGGAGGTTACGGCCTACTGTTTTCCCCAAATATATAATTATTATATATTCTCCATACCACTCTGATTATCCTCTGTCGGTGTGCAAAATTTTCAAGACACTACTCAGTATTAATCCACAGGATTACGCTGGTACTTCGGCATTTATTGTAGTTTTTTTAAAATAAAAAAAGCAGGTGTAATGAGATTAATATGCACCAACAATCTCCAGCAACATAGGGAATAACACATTAAAAAATCTGCAATATCATTTAATTTAAAAGCAGTAATGGCGGACGGTTTAATTTTGTAAGTGTTTTATTTATCCTCTTGTCTTGAACCTGTTCAGTCTATTTGTGGTGCAAGCCGGAAAACAGTAGATTTTATTTACATTTGTTTTGATTTTAAATCCAAAACTGCATTTTCATGAGAATTTTTTCAGGATGAATGAGCCGTGGCACCGAGTGTTAATCACAGCAACATCTTTATATTTAAAAGGCCGCTTCTTATAGCTGCTTTATTCTCTTTTACGCACAGCTCTCCCTAACTATTATAACCTATAAGCGCCATCAGTAACAGTCTACCTGGAGCCAAACTGTAAAACATAAAATGTACTTCATACCTTTCCTCCGCGTCCATCGTCGTGCGTCACACCTGAAGCTACAAACTGCACTGCAGTCGACCCCATCAGACATTTTTAAGTCCTTAACCTACTATTATCATTTCAAGAGTTCCTCTGTTGAAGTCGAGTCGAGGCGCAAACACAACAAGCCTCGGGTCCGTGTAGCCCGCAGCAGGGCTGCAGAATTACAATGAAACAAAAGAAATCCAAGCGGCGTCATGAACTTCCTGAGTATCAAATGTCAATTTGAGCCCTGCTGCTGCTCCTCTCCTCTCCTCTCCTCTCCCCTTTTCTCTCTCCTGTCGGCTCCTTCTGTCTCCAAACCCAGCCTCCTCCCTTTTACCTGCGCGTCCAAACTGCACACTGGCAGAAACAAGGGTGCTCCGCGCACCTTTTTAAAGGCGCAGGCACACACGGGAGCAGGCAGGCAGGTTGGTATTCTGCATTTAAAAGCTTTAAAATACAGCTGATTATCTACATGTACACTTATATAATTTCATATTTTATTTCACAGATATGCGCTTTTAAATAAGGCCTGTCCTCCATATTTTTCAATGTTACACACTCCTATTTCTCCCATACAAAAACTACACACTACCCTTTAAAATCACAGACCCACTAAGGGTACAAATCGTACCGTTTTTCTAGCAGCAGCTCCCATCCAGTCTCTTGTTCAGGCTGCGAGTCCAGGAAAAAACCACAGGGAGACATTTTCAAGCACCAGAGCAATAATCCAAACTGCCTGTGCCTCTCCGGCTGTGCTGCGTTCACGGCCTCAGGTGCAGGGCCCTGTTGGCTTTTTTTTAAGGTGGATCTCTTCGGAGGCGAGGAGAGACCTTAAGAGTGGCGGTGTTTTAACCCGAGGACTGGCGCAGTGTGTGCAGAGGGAGGAGGATTGGTTTTGTCTCTCCGGATTAAACGATTTCCTGACGAATAATTTGGACCTGCCCCCTGTTTTGAATGTCCCAACCCGAGAAGAGACACTTATACCAGATCACTCTGTTTCTGCTTGATTTTTCTACTTTATTTAAGACATTAATTTATGTTTGGGTTTTTTAATAATATAAAGTGTGGTGAAAAAAAGAGTGAATTAGGCCTACTGATAAAAAAGAACCATTTACATTGCATTTTCAGAGCTTTGCTTTACAATATTTCCATAATATCTCTACACCAATCTAACATTCAGCGGATTTTAGTGATCTGGAATGTCGTTTTTAATATTCTAATCTAAATGCAATCCTCTTCAGACATTTATATTTCAGGCTGTATTGTCTTACACAGGCCTGATGCCTGTTTTTTCCCAATAAAGGCCTTTACAGCAGCAGAGAGGAGGGCTGCAGGCCTGTGCTGTAGGCAATAGTTTACCTCAGCAGCACCTGCAGACCATGATGCAGCCTCTATGGAGAGAAACACAATGTGAGACAGTTCAAAAATGATCTAAATTACACATTAACCCTCCATTTATATTTCTATGAGAGCTTTATCCTGCCCAGGCCTTTCAGCTCTGCAGGAAAATGTGAAGAACAAACAGGCTGCAGCATTAAACTGACTGGCTTGCTGCTGCATTTCCAGATATTAAACCGAGCATACATCAGATAGACTGTTTGGCGCAGCCTCCCAGCCCCCCATCCTGGGATTAGTTTTAGTCGGCTGATGCTGTTGAGGCTGCAGTTCTTGGGTCGAGATGCTGCAGGATCAAATGACCACGTCCAGATGGCTAATGATTATCAAATACTGCATTTGAAGCCTGCACTAGTGGCTACTCCGTGCAGATTGCGTAACATTTCCTGTCCGAGGAGAGCAGGGAAACATACCTTTGCTACACCAAGGTGGGAAGATTTTTGGGAGGTTATCTCCTACATTAGAGCCATTTATCTAAAGCTTTCTAGTCAAAACCATACAACCTGATGTTGGCCTGATGGAGGCCTGGTGTCCTGCAGGCAGCAGCTCTTCTGGGCCTTCAGGGGCCTCGGTGTTGCTCCTCACCCCCAGGTTTTACGCACAGCTCTAAGGGGCCCCTGCTGCACTGGGAGCCCGAACTATGCCCCTTGCTCACTTTTGGATGCCTAATATATGAGGGCGAGCTCCTCTCTGATGGCCAGTCAGAGTCCATTTACCTGCTGTTGATAATTAGGCAGATAACTAGGCGGACAAAACTCGTCTAATATTTAGAGGTGACGGGGCTGGCTTTGGTTACACTCCTTTCAGGATGGATAGCGGCAGTGAAATCAATCCGCGGTGACTCGCCGCTGCTGCTCAGCGCTGAGGAGCCGCAGCCCGGAGCCTCTCCAATCCTTGACGTGGTTTCCACCTGGAAAAGCTGAAACCGGAGCCGCGGATCATCTGCGCGAGAGGCCGGCGTGAATAGGAGATGAGTAGCCCTTCGGATGAATATTTAAAACACTCATTTGGTTCCGCGCTGTCGTGCCGGAGCCAAGATGAGACAGGTGCCAGCGGAGGGATCGGATGGACGCTGCGCGTTCGTGCCGCCATCAGTCTCCCGTGAAGGGATCCAGGCCATATGATAGGAGGCAGGATGAAATAATAATGCGGCAATTATTAGTCTGCTGCTCCCAAAGAAAAGCTAAATGGCAACAATAGATATCACTTTATCAAGGATGCAAGATAGTGCTCCGAGAAAATAAGAAGGCAGAGATAATTCCTCAAAAATACATTCACATCTTAAACAGTAATAAAAATAATATTTAGCCAGTTGTAATGCATTCTTAATATTTGGCATGTTGGATAAAAACGAATAAATGGCACCAATATAAAATAAGACATTTTCAATAATATTAAATCAAACAGGCAGGGGTGGATTATCAGACAATGGGCCCCTGGGCACTCATATGCAAAAGGCCCCCACTGCTCCTGCATAGGAGCAAGACACACACACTTTATAGTTATTAGCCACTTTTGTCTCGTTGTTTTGCACCTCTTTGTGGTTTTGTGTCTCTTTTTAGTCATTTTGTGTTTCTTTAGTGTCTTTTTTTGTTTGTTTTTAATCTTTTTGTGTCTTTCTGTGGTTGTTGTGCTTGATTTTATAGACAGTTTGTGTCTCTTTGTGGTCATTTTGAGTCCCTTCCTATACAGTGTGTGTTAATTCGAGTGACACTTTTCAGGTGAGGACCAGAGGGGGCCCCTGACACTTTGGGCCCTTGGACCTGTGCCCAGTAGGCCCATTCAGTAATCTATCTAAAATACTTTTTACTTATTTTAATTTATTTATTCAGTTATTTATTTATTTTCCTCTCTCGTTTATTAATTTATTTTAATTTAATTTAATTTAATTTAATTTAATTTAATTTAATTTAATTTTTATTTTATTTTATTTATTTATTTTATATATTTTATCATACATTTGTGGGGCCGGGTGGTGGATGGCGTGTGTTAAATACTCAGCAGTTGTACCAAGATTTTGTTCTGTGACCTTTTCTTTTTGTGTGTTTGTGGATGTATATATACACATACTGGATGTGTGTATGTGTATGTCTTTGTTTATTGTTGTTAAAATTAATAAACATAATGTTAACTAAAGTTAACAGTTAACAGGCAAAATTACCAGGTAGAGATGCAAAAGAAATTACCAAAAAAAAATACTTAAACAGGCAAAACAACCATAAAGTGACACAATATGACTACAAAAAGGCACAAAATGACCACAGAGAGGCAAATTAACTGCAAAGAGACACAAAATAACAACTAATATGGGCAAAACAACCACAAAGGTACACAAAATGACCAACAACAGACACAGTTACACAAAAAGATGCAACATTACCACAAAAAGACACAAAAAAATGATCAAAAAAAAGGTAAAACCACCACAAAGTCTGTGCCTCTTACTCCTGTGTAGAGAGAGGTCATGGGGCCTTTTACATGTCACCGCCCAGGTGCCCTTTGCCTCATAATCCGGCCCTGCTGGTGATGGTGGTGGGGGGAGAAATGTTAATTCATAACTCTCTTGATATGAAATTACATTTTAGCTGCAAGTGGCGTTACTTCTGCAGAGGATTACTGAGCAGGGGATTATTCAGTGCCATCAGCACGTGCAGCATCACTACTCAGGGAAATAAAGATGGCAGCAGAAATAAGGTCATGAAATAAGGCCAGCAGAAATGCACATGTGACAACTGGCCATCCTTTCGGGATGCTTTTTGTAAATGCATGTGTGATAAAACCTTTAATAACACTCCTGCTGCGACCACCAGCACTGTATCTCTGCTCGGCCTCTGTTGCAGCAAAGGAGTGGATGGTTGGTGGTGGTGGGTGGGGGACATGTTAATCAGTGGGTCATCTATTAGTAAAGACCCAGGGATCATTGTATTGCGTGCTGCTGCTGGTGCTGCAACACCACCTCATCCACCCCCCACCGTGCCAGTGAAAGAGAGCTTGTAAACTGAGAGAGCCCGCTGCCTGCCACCCAGCCCTGGCTTCAGAAACCCAACACAGCATGCTGGTGATGGCTCACCCAGATTGGTTGACGGGCTGTCACATCACCAGCAGCTGGGCATCTTGGGGGAAGAGAAAAGACAGGGATTAGCGAGGGAAAAAAGCAGAAACAAAATTAGCTTTTATATTGAAAGAACTGATCACACAAAGCCCCAAATAGTTTTATATGATTGCTCCATGCAGACATAAAACAAGGCATGATGGAAAATGTCTCCTATCTAAACATAACTTGAGCTGCTGGGACTGTCATTAAAGAATATACGCATACTGCTAAAAGCTTTGCTATTGAAAATACCGCAGCCAACAGTAATTGATCATAACTCGCAGCAGACAGCCCGTGAGCCTAATGTGGAGCCTCGGGGCATCATAATGCCTTAAAAGGCCACAGCGGCACAGGTCACCTGACCAGCCTGCTCGGCGAGGGCCAATCAGACAGCTGGCATTACGTCATGGAGGCCCACAGTTTGTCTTGACCAACGCACTGCGGATAAAACAGAAGCTTTAAATATTTCATTGAGGATCTCGGGTTGCTGGACTTCTGGAGGTCAGGACTGTGGAGAGACAGATAGCCTCGTCCTCTCCTCCCTGCCTTCATCATCCTCCTCTTCCTCTTTTTGATGCAGGAGAAGGGTGAAAACAGAGGGCTGGGTTTTAACGGCTAAAAGAGTCTGTGAACAATGGTCCTCAACCGGGGGGCTTGAAATGAAGTACACTGTCTCACTCATATATTTCTAACATGCTGCTATGATCTGTGCCTCCGAGATGTTACTTAAATTGCTGCTGCGTAAGGGCAGGTGTCACAGAAGACATTTGCACCCCTTGAACTGAATCTGGATCATTAAGACTTCAAATTCTGCATTAAAAACTGGAGGTGTGCAGTTCATAAGACAAGGGCTTTAAATGAGCTTGTAGGTTCAAATGAAAGACGTTGCATTATGGGACTTGTAGGTACCATCGTCTTTGAGGCTTGACTCACACGACAGAATAAAACTCACTTTATAGAGGTGCACTATTAAATTGCTGGAATGACCCTTTAATGTGTTACCACAGTTTGGTGATTCACTGTCAGGAAGTACTGAACATGTCTACCCTTATAAAAACCATGTGTTGGAACACAGACACGTGTCGATCATCTCACTGACATTCCTGGCCGGGATGAAGACCCTCTAGCGCTCTGATTTGGACACGCTGGAGCTTGTGGCCCGGCACACGGTGTACAGTACGGAGAAAGAGGTGTGTATACAGGAAGAGTGCAGAGTACATTGTAATGTTCTGTAAGGCAGATCAATCCAGCTTCTTATCACAGCCTTAAAGGACAGCTGTACTTCAAAAGTTTAAAAGGACAGTTCACCTCAAAACCAAAAGTACATATTTCTCCTCTTACCTGTAGTGCTATTTATCTGTCTAAATTGTTTTGGTGTGAGTTGCTGAGTGTTGGAGATAATGATATTGTCTGCCTTCTCTCCAGTATAAGAGTATGAGATGGAGCTTCAAGTGACGAGAAGCGCCAAGAAAATGCATCAACAGCAAAGTCTCTTTCCAGTTATTCAAAATGATACACAGACCTTGTTGTGAGCAGTTTCATGTGGGAACTAGATTATGAGACTATAGGCCCCTGAGCACAGAAATGCAATGGGCCACACCACCTCCTCTTCACAGGAGCAAGCAGAATTTGTGGTTGTTGTGCATCTTTTGGTAGTTTTGTGTCTCTACATTGTGTCTCTTTGTTGTCATTTTGTGTCTTCTGTAGTTGTTTGAGTCTTTTTTAGGTGATTTGGTGTCTGTAGTCATTTTGTGTCTCTTTGTGGTAATTTTGTGTCTCCTTGTGGTTGTTTTGTGTCCTTTGTAGTCATTTTGTGTCTCCCTGTAGTCATTTTTTGTCTTTTTGCAGTCATTTTGTGTCTCCTTGTGGTTGTTCTGTGTCTCTTTGCAGTCATTTTGTGTCTCCTTGTGGTCATTTTGTGTCTCCTTGTAGTTGTTTTGTGTCTCTTTGTAGTCATTTTGTGTCTCCTTGTAGTCATTTTGTGTCTCCTTGTAGTTGTTTTGTGTCTCTTTGTAGTCATTTTGTGTCTTGTAGTCATTTTGTTTCTCCATGTAGTCATTTTGTGTCTCCTTGTAGTTGTTTTGTGTCTCTTTGTAGTCATTTTGTGTTTCCATGTAGTCATTTTGTGTCTCCTTGTAGTCATTTTGTGTCTCCTTGTAGTTGTTTTGTGTCTCTTTGTAGTCATTTTGTGTCTCCATGTAGTTATTTTGTGTCTCCATGTAGTCATTTTGTGTCTCCTTGTAGTCATTTTGTGTCTCCTTTGTGGTCATTTTATGTCTTCTTGAGGTTGTTTTGTGGCTCCTTTGTGATCATTTTATGTCTCCTTATAGTCATTTTGTGTCTCCTTGTAGTCATTTTGTGGCTCCTTGTAGTTGTTTTGTGTCTCCTTGTGGTCATTTTGTTTCTCCTTGTAGTCATTTATGTGTCTCCTTGTAGTCATTTTGTGTCTCCTTGTAGTTGTTTTGTGTCTCCTTGTAGTCATTTTGTGTCTCATTGTAGTCATTTATGTGTCTCCTTGTAGTCATTTTGTATCTCCTTGTAGTCGTTTTGTGTCTCCTTGTAGTTGTTTTGTGTCTCCTTGTAGTTGTTTTGTGTCTCCTTGTGGTCATTTTGTGTCTCATTGTAGTCATTTATGTGTCTCCTTGTAGTCATTTTGTGTCTCCTTTGTGGTCATTTTATGTCTTCTTGAAGTTGTTTTGTGGCTCCGTTGTGATCATTTTATGTATCCTTATAATCATTTTGTGTCTCCTTGTAGTCGTTTTGTGTCTCCTTGTAGTTGTTTTGTGTCTCCTTGTAGTTGTTTTGTGTCTCCATGTAGTCATTTTGTGTCTCCTTGTAGTCATTTTGTGTCTCCTTGTAGTCATTTTGTGTCTCCTTTGTGGTCATTTTATGTCTTCTTGAGGTTGTTTTGTGGCTCCTTTGTGATCATTTTATGTCTCCTTATAGTCATTTTGTGTCTCCTTGTAGTCATTTTGTGGCTCCTTGTAGTTGTTTTGTGTCTCCTTGTGGTCATTTTGTTTCTCCTTGTAGTCATTTATGTGTCTCCTTGTAGTCATTTTGTGTCTCCTTGTAGTTGTTTTGTGTCTCCTTGTAGTCATTTTGTGTCTCATTGTAGTCATTTATGTGTCTCCTTGTAGTCATTTTGTATCTCCTTGTAGTCGTTTTGTGTCTCCTTGTAGTTGTTTTGTGTCTCCTTGTAGTTGTTTTGTGTCTCCTTGTGGTCATTTTGTGTCTCATTGTAGTCATTTATGTGTCTCCTTGTAGTCATTTTGTGTCTCCTTTGTGGTCATTTTATGTCTTCTTGAAGTTGTTTTGTGGCTCCTTTGTGATCATTTTATGTATCCTTATAATCATTTTGTGTCTCCTTGTAGTCGTTTTGTGTCTCCTTGTGGTCATTTTGTGTCTCCTTGTAGTCGTTTTGTGTCTCCTTGTGGTCATTTATGTGTCTCCTTGTAGTCATTTTGTGTCTCCTTGTAGTTGTTTTGTGTCTCTTTGTAGTCATTTTGTGTCTTGTAGTCATTTTGTTTCTCCATGTAGTCATTTTGTGTCTCCTTGTGATCATTTTATGTCTCCTTATAGTTATTTTGTGTCTCCTTGTAGTTGTTTTGTGTCTCCTTGTGGTCATTTTGTGTCTCATTGCAGTCATTTATGTGTCTCCTTGTAGTCATTTTGTGGCTCCTTTGTGATCATTTTATGTCTCCTTATAGTTATTTTGTGTCTCCTTGTAGTCGCTTTGTGTTTCCTTGTAGTTGTTTTGTGTTTCCTTGTAGTTGTTTTGTGTCTCCTTGTAGTTGTTTTGTGTCCCCTTGTAGTTGTTTTGTGTCCCCTTGTGGTCATTTTGTGTCTCTTTGTAGTCATTTTGTGTCTCCTTGTAGTTGTTTTGTGTCTCTTTGTAGTCATTTTGTGTCTCGTAGTCATTTTGTTTCTCCATGTAGTCATTTTGTGTCTCCTTGTAGTTGTTTTGTGTTTCTTTGTAGTCATTTTGTGTCTCCTTGTAGTTGTTTTGTGTCTCTTTGTAGTCATTTTGTGTCTCCTTGTAGTTGATTTGTGTCTCTTTGTAGTCATTGTAGTTATTTATTTATTTTGGTGCTTTGAGCTTCACAAGCTGAGTGCCATCTTGTTCCATAATATTTGAGCGAAGGCAGACATCTTTTCATTCGGTATCTTCAACATTGTGTTTCATCTGAGACACAGAGAGTAAAGGGTGTAACATGGGCCAGGCAGACTGAACTTCAGTTTCCATCAAAAGAAAAAGAAACTTCCAAGAAAGATCAAGCCGGGGAGTAATTTCACATCTCGGCACGGCCACAGAGATGAAGACAAACAGGAAGAGAGAGCAGATTGCTGCGTGACAGAATACATTTTTCAGAGTAGAGGGGATTAAACAGCCTTATGTCACAGCATTTATTTTCCCCTGCTGTGATTATACAGAGGGGGTTTTAGCACTAAACTGGGGATGAATGTATGAGACAGCGCCCTCACCTGGCTCACATGTGAAACCGCATCCATTATTGCATGTGAAGGCTGCCCTCACAGCAAGGTTAATCTCACACAGTCCAATGTCCCCTTCAAAATAAAACCCCAGTCAGAAGCTCAGATGCTTAGCAGATTTGGCTCAGATCACTGCAGTATACAAGACTTATGCAATGCTACATAAACCCGAGCAGCTCTTTGAAGGGTTGAGACACCGGTCACTCTGCGCCATGGATCATAGAATTACAACCAAAAACACAATTTTAATGTTGGAGGAAAAGTCAGAGTTCTGTGTGATTGGATGGCTGTAGTCATTCATCACCCCCCTTTCAGACTGGAAGTACTGGGGTACCAACCTCACTCTCAGGTTTCACAGGGATCACACCAGACAGTGGCCCATATTGTACAAGCTGACTGAGACATGGAGGTGAGGAGTGGAGACACAGGAGTGTGGAGCCACACTGACACCTTGTGGAAGTGCTGCAATTACAGGGCGGTTTTCTGAGAAACACAACATTACATGCACTGAAATATAGATTCAAAGTGTAGAAAGTGACTAAATATAGGTATTAAAAGTGTGTGCTGAAGTATGTATTGCCTGTGTCATGTATAAAATTGTCATGTATTTTATGACACAGTTTTAAACAAATTATGCAATGTTAGAATTCTGCTAAAATGGAAAAACAAATATGTGTGTTTGAGAGGTGTGTGCTTATTTTACTCACCGACATCAGGACATGTAAGGCATCTGACACAGCTGGAATTCAGCTCACTGAGAGACAGTTAAGGCAAAGTTAAACATCCACTTATCAGATGATGAGGATCCACAGGTTTCAACTTGTATGACACAAAAATAGAAGGAGGGAAAAGTTCACAGAAGTTGCTATTATATGTAAAGGGGACTATGCCCATTTTCAAAATTCATACATTTGGTCTGAGACAGTGCAAAAATATGACTTAACATGAACAGCTTCTCTGTCTGCATATGATGTCATACATCGGTGCACTGTTGAAATGGAGGGCAGGCGCAACAATTTCAAATTGCACTACGACAGAGTGATGTACAATAACTGCATATGCACTTCATCTTGTCCTTTTATAGCACGTAATTTATCATATTTTAGCCTTATCCAATTTTAACGTGGGTATATGAGTGTGTGTTTGGGCAGAGTGAATGGGACAGTTTGTCTTTTGTGAGAGACAGCAAATTTTGTTGTATGTGAACATGCGATGACAATAAAGGCATTCATTCAACTGGAGGCAAAGACTACTTACATCGCACAAATGCCTGTGATTTACACTGTTTACGGCTGTTTCAATAGATCAATTGGGAAAAAAACAAGGGCAAATTGAAGTCCCAAAAAACTAGGATGTGAACAGGAGAAGTAAAAAAGAAAGTCACTGAGAAACAGGGGCAGATGTGGATCAAAAACATCCATCTCCAACCAATTTTAAACATGTATGTTAAAGGGATAGTAGAATTTTTTTGGAAGTAGGGTTGTATGGGATACTTATCCATAGTCAGTTACATACAGTAGTTGACTGTCAGCATTTTGGTGAAAGATGGTTCATTCAGCTTCACCAAAGTGACATAATAACAGAAACAAAAATAACAGTTCAAGGCACCTGTAGACCAGCAGCTCCTGTGTTCAGTGGTGAAAATACTCTCAGTATAGCGTTCCCTTAAACTGATCGTCTTTTTTAGGTGGAACTTTATTTAAGTGGCTACAATACATTTTGTTGCTGACCCACATCCACAGCAGTGGATTGCTTAGCTTTAATGTCAGACTCCTATCTGCTTCCCCAAACCGGAGGCGTGCCGACTGATATCTACTGTAGGTAATACACTTGTACCCCATACAACCCCACTTCCAAAAATCCGAACCATACCTTTAAAGCATTGTGTCAATCATGCCTAGAGTTGGATGCAAATACAATGTGCTGTGACAATTTCTTATGACACAACTTGGGGCTGGTTGCGCAAAGCACTTTGTTTGCTCCTTAAGTATGACACTTAAGGTTTAGTTTTTCCTTAGCTGATATTACTTAACGGTGTTGCACAGAATCTCTTAAAGGGTTTCCGTAGACAAGGAAAGACATTAAGGCATTAACTGCACTGAAAGAGATTTTACAGCAGTCTCGATAGAGACCATTAGTTTGCTTGAATGTGTGCTTGTGATAGCCTATTCGTCGCACCAAAGTATCATGTCATGAAGTTGGCCTGATTGTAAATAAAAAATAAGAAGATAAGAAGACACGAAAACCAAATTGGTCAGAAGAAGAAAAATAATACTTTTGGGGGAATTCCTTAAAAGAAAAGTAAATTTGATCCGAACATAACAGTAGGCTAAATATGAAGCAATGAATGCGGGAGGAAACTGCAACAAAAATTATTTCAAGAAGTCTGGTGAAGAGGTCAATCCAAGAAATACAAAAAATATGGCAATATGTCTGTTCTGGCCAAAAAGGAGATCACTGCTTACAGGAAGAAATAAATAAGATTTGACTTAAAGTGAACTTACAGCTAACTTAAAGTAACGTTAACCGTTAGCTTAGTTTAACTGCTATATGGCTGAAAAGAAATCTCTGTACAGAAGTCGTTCATAATGAAGTTGACCTCCTTTTCTAACGTGACTAACATATTTATTCATTGTTGATTTTAAGACATTGAAATATTGAATTTATAGATATAAAAGTCTGTAACCAACGATATCTCCCTGCCAGCTAACATGAAGCAAGCTAACAGAACTAACGTTACCCCTCTCATTAAAGACCGCAATGTTAAGATTAGATTAGTTTATTTGTCCTATTAGGAAAATTTTCTTCACGCTTCTGTACATCTTGAGTGCCAACCCGACATACATACACATACCCCACAGATACATTTGCCACACACACATGGATTCTCAACACATAATATACAGTATAACACAGACACATTTACATGTCACTGCCGTTTTTGAGTTTTGATTAGGGCGTACAAAATGTAATTTTTCCAGGTGCCTCCAAAATCTCTCCCAAATGAGGCAGTTTTAACGCCATGTCACCAAACCTTTGGCAATGGTCGATCTAGTAGGAAGAAAATGGTTGAACGTGAAGTTAGCTAACGTTAACCAAGCAGCAGTGTATTCATGTGGTGTCTCAAATCGCATACTTATGTACTTACACTTACTATTTTGAGTGCATAAGTGCGTTCACACTGAGAAGTATGGAAAAATGCAGTGCACTATGAGTACCCAGATGGTGCGCTCAAAACGGTCAAGAAGTTGAGTGTGGAATTATGAACACTTCTCGCCCTTAATGGTCGCCATCTTGGCTTTGTAGCGGAAGGGGCGGGACCACTTTTCAAACTGGAAATAGGGCTGAGGACTGTGCGACCGTGAACGTCACTGCATTGTATAAATACATGTGTTTTTTGCACTAAGCACCACTATACTGTTGTCGGGTATGAGCCAGCAGTGTTTACTGGGTTAATTTAGCAATCTGTAATGATTTGGTACCGCAAACGATAACGCGGATGCTAGTTTGCTAACTAGCTAATTTGCGGTCCTCATTTCCACTGAGTGCATAACGGCCGTGTTTGGTTTGAGACAAAACTACCCTGTCGAAATTAGCGCACTACGCCAATGAGTACATAGTGCACATAATATACAGTACAGGCCAAAAGTTTGGACACACCTTCTCATTCAATGCGTTTTCTTTATTTTCATGACTATTTACATTGTAGATTCTCACTGAAGGCATCAAAACTATGAACAAACACATGTGGAGTTATGTACTTAACAAAAAAAGGTGAAATAACTGAAAACATGTTTTATATTCTAGTTTCTTCAAAATAGCCACCCTTTGCTCTGATTACTGCTTTGCACACTCTTGGCATTCTCTCCATGAGCTTCAAGAGGTAGTCACCTGAAATGGTTTCCACTTCACAGGTGTGCCTTATCAGGGTTAATTAGTGGAATTTCTTGCTTTATCAATGGGGTTGGGACCATCAGTTGTGTTGTGCAGAAGTCAGGTTAATACACAGCCGACAGCCCTATTGGACAACTGTTAAAATTCATATTATGGCAAGAACCAATCAGCTAACTAAAGAAAAACGAGTGGCCATCATTACTTTAAGAAATGAAGGTCAGTCAGTCCAGAAAATTGCAAAAACTTTAAATGTGTCCCCAAGTGGAGTCGCAAAAACCATCAAGCGCTACAACGAAACTGGCACACATGAGGACCGACCCAGGAAAGGAAGACCAAGAGTCACCTCTGCTTCTGAGGATAAGTTCATCCGAGTCACCAGCCTCAGAAATCGCAAGTTAACAGCAGCTCAGATCAGAGACCAGATGAATGCCACACAGAGTTCTAGCAGCAGACCCATCTCTAGAACAACTGTTAAGAGGAGACTGTGCGAATCAGGCCTTCATGGTCAAATAGCTGCTAGGAAACCACTGCTAAGGAGAGGCAACAAGCAGAAGAGATTTGTTTGGGCCAAGAAACACAAGGAATGGACATTAGACCAGTGGAAATCTGTGCTTTGGTCTGATGAGTCCAAATTTGAGATCTTTGGTTCCAACCGCCGTGTCTTTGTGAGACGCAGAAAAGGTGAACGGATGGATTCCACATGCCTGGTTCCCACTGTGAAGCATGGAGGAGGAGGTGTGATGGTGTGGGGGTGTTTTGCTGGTGACACTGTTGGGGATTTATTCAAAATTGAAGGCACACTGAACCAGCATGGCTACCGCAGCATCCTGCAGCGACATGCCATCCCATCCGGTTTGCGTTTAGTTGGACCATCATTTATTTTTCAACAGGACAATGACCCCAAACACACCTCCAGGCTGTGTAAGGGCTATTTGACCAAGAAGGAGAGTGATGGAGTGCTGCGGCAGATGACCTGGCCTCCACAGTCACCGGACCTGAACCCAGTCGAGATGGTTTGGGGTGAACTGGACTGCAAAGTGAAGGCAAAGGGGCCAACAAGTGCTAAACACCTCTGGGAACTCCTTCAAGACTGTTGGAAAACCATTTCAGGTGACTACCTCTTGAAGCTCATCGAGAGAATGCCAAGAGTGTGCAAAGCAGTAATCAGAGCAAAGGGTGCCTATTTTGAAGAAACTAGAATATAAAACATGTTTTCAGTTATTTCACCTTTTTTTGTTAAGTAAATAACTCCACATGTGTTCGTTCATAGTTTTGATGCCTTCAGTGAGAATCTACAATGTAAATAGTCATGAAAATAAAGAAAACGCATTGAATGAGAAGGTGTGTCCAAACTTTTGGCCTGTACTGTACTACATAGAAGTATACTAATGGAGGTATCTGATTTGAGACACACCAATAGTTAAAAAATATAAAAGACCGTTCTACTGAAGCACATTTACTCACCAAGGCAAAAACAAGATGGCAGTTGTTTGGGTCGTAGATTCAACTACACACAAAACATTACTAGTCCATTAGACTCTAGTGCACTTTCATCAACTCACCATGTAACAATAACGTTAGAATAGTCACGTGATTCCAAACATGTTCTTGATGACGTTAAGAGCCCCCAGAGGAATGTCTCCCATTCATTGTCTATAGAGCCGCTCTGGACTTTGTACGTGATGACATCACAAGTTTGAGACTTACTTCTCCGGTTTCTGGCTTTCAGGGAGAGAAGCTGATGTTCACTAATTGAACATCCCAAGGCCATGGAAATAACAGACTACAATTATTAATTTTGGTGGGGTGGCCCTTTAAAGTTCAGAACATCGAAATGGTAAGTTAGATCTCTTGTAAAGTAATTTTCTGCATAAAAAAATACATTTGATGCATTTGGAAATCATATACAAATATTCAACATCTATTGTTGTCTGCAATGAACTCCTGAGCATGTAACAGGTCACACTGTGCATCTTAGGAGTAACATGAGAATCATCAGCCCCACACAAGGACCTTTTATACACATTGAATGTTTTATTAAAAAAGAAGTTATAACAGTTTATTTTATACACAACTATTTATGAGGTTATAAGCCTATTAATAGAGAGCATTTGTCTTTCTGACAAGCATGCCCACTTCACAATGCAAAAAAAAACAAAAAAAACAAGAGGTCAAAAAGGGTGATAAAAATAAGACCAAGGATGGACATTTCGAAACCAAAAAAAAAAAAACCTTTTGACTTTTTAACCCTCAAGTATCACACACTAGGTAACAAATACATAGTTTCTATTTTTTCTTTTTTTAAAACTGCCATTTTCCATGCTGTGTGTGTCTGCTAGATCCCCTGACGGCAGCAGTCGGCCGGCGCCAGGGCACAAATCCACACGAGCACAAGACAGAATGGGAGGTGTGCACCAAGCGAGCCTCGACCCCACACCAGAAGCATGCAAGTGCACAAGGAGACACAGTCAACACACGTGGGGGGGAGGTGATATTACAGGATCAGGGTGCTGGCTCTCTGAGGCTGTGCTGATAAGACGGAGGACGGGCCCTGGACGTCCTGTCTATGGATTAATGATAGACCAGTCCATTCGCTTAGTGGAGGCCCTTCATCCTTGTTGTGTCCGGCAGGGTGTGGGGGAGTGTGACAGTACGGTTGTGGGGGGGCTATGGCTCTGGGCTGGACCTTCACTGCAGGATTGCAGTTTGAAATTTGAGGCCTCGTCATAATGTGGTTGTCTGGAGTCGCCGTTTAAACTGTGTAGTTAAGACAGTGTTATCTGTACACCAGTGGTCTTCGAGCATGACAGGAGGAGGAGGAGGGGAGAAAGCCAAAAGGAAATTAAATAAAAGCACAATAAACATGTTTTCCCATAGTTTTCTTCAGAAAAAATAATTTAGAATTCAAGTTGCAATGGAAGCAAAATCATTCACTGGTTTGAGGACATTTTCTGTAGTTCTTGACTCAAGTTAAAGACAACCTGAAACACAAAGGCAGTAATTATCTCTCTTGACCTTGAATATGTAATCTGTGGCAAGTAAAAAAAAAAAACAAAACAGAGAGAGAACAATGGAGGCCACTGAAGAGATCAGATGGTTGTCATGTTTACCAGAGCAACACCAGGCCACAGCTGAGTATGTCATTAATTTATTGCCCAGCAGATGCAAATAATGCTGAAAACCAAACCTATGATTTTTACCCTAAACCAAAAAAAAGATAAAAATAAAAAATCATTAGTTCCCTGTTGCACCATTGCATCATAATGTGCTATTTTATTACAATTCTCAGCTTGGATATACTGTATTTTCAGCACTCAAGTACAATACTGCACAAATGTAAAACAAGAATTCCAATCTGAGTTACTTGAAACAAAAAAAACAACAACCTCGATCTATCTTGTCTCATCAGTGTGATAATTTAGCTGAACCATAACTTACAACAGTGGCGCTTGATGGCAAAGATTAAAAAAAAAAAAAAAATAGGAGGTCTCTTTAATGAATAAATAAACATCTATAGGCAGCTGAAGGAGAAAACACAAGCCAATAGTGAGAGTGGGGATCTGCAGACAGGTTTGTTCTGTTTGCGTGGATGCGGATCGTCACCACAAACTGAACACGTTTAAAACATTCACATAGCTTTATACTGCCTCAGACATGTTGGATATCACAACAGTTAGCTCTGCAACAGTTAAAATGGCGGCGTCCTGCTGGAAGCCAACCCCGAGCTAACATTCAAACATTAAAGGATGGATGAGGGCCACATTGAAGGGGAAAAAATCCTAAATTTCAAGGATAAAGGCATAATTGTGAGGAGAAAATAATAATATTACAAGAATAAAGTCGTAATTTAAGCTGGGATAGGCTCCAGCCCCCCACAACCCTCAAGAGGATGAAGCGGTTAGAAAATGCATGGATGGATGGAAGTCGTAATTTAATGAAAATATAATCATAGTATTTCAAGATAAAACACATCTTCTTCCCTGTTGGGACTTTGCCGCTCTTTCTATAATTTCACGTGACTTTCTGGCATTTTTTGCGAATTTTTCTCTTTTCAATTTACAAGTTTAATCACACAATTATTTGACTTTATTCTCGTTAAATTACGGCTTTATTCTTGTAATATTACGATTTTTTTTTCTTGAAATAACATGACTTTATTCTTGTTAAATTCCAACTTTATTCTTGTAATATTACGAATTTTTTTCTTGAGATAATGTGACTTTATTCTCGAAAATTCCATCTTTATTCTTGTAATATTCCGACTTTATTCTTATAACATTCCAATTTTTTTTCTTGAAATAGTATGACTTGATTCTTGTTAAATTCCGACTTTATTCTTGTAATATTATGAGTTTTCCCCCCTCAAAATCACGACTTTATTCTTGAAATCAAAGATTTTTTTTTCTTCAACATGGCACTAATTCTCCCTCGTACAAAAACCTCCTCAGGCTGAATGAGAGAATTCATCAGCCCGATATTATCCCCGGATAAATATTGGAAATTAAAAACAAATTAAGCTTCTGTTCTAAATCGGCATTCTAATGTGGTGAAAATTACGAGCACAGAATTGTGTTTTAAATCATGTTTTTTGGAGAAAATCCGATCACTCGAAAAGGGCTGAACCACACGTTTTGATTTCTGTACAGTTAGATCTATCAGGCTCACTACAGGTCAAACATCTCCCTAGTTTGAAATCTCTCATCTGTACAACTCTGAATCTGTGAGAAGAGGACAAGCAGGCATGTCTATGGAGTATCTTACATTTAACCACACAACAGACACTAACTAAAAATCAGATGAGCAATTAATGCTTTACCAGGTAAGTATACCAAACTATCTAACTCTATCTGTAATACAGCCATATAGCATTATGTTGTTTTAGTTGAAGTCAACACCCAGCAAAACTAACTATCCTGTCAAAAACACAGTTCAACAAATATCGGCATGATTCCCATCCTTTCAAAACGACCCGGGTGAAAAATGCTCATCACTATGCAAGATACGACCAAACTTTATTTCAAACCTGAGCCAGAAAAGTCTAACAATCCTACATTAGCTCAAATAAACCCGATGCCACTCAGCCCTGGGCCCCAGATCTGCAACAGAGTGAACATTTAGATGCCAAATCACAAATTGCACATTGCAGAAAGAGGAGAGTCAAAACAGTCTGTGTAGAAAACAATGTGCTTTTCTAATTTTTGACCTTCATGGCTTTTTTGGACACATATTTTTGGGGGACTTCTTCATACGGTCATCCTTTCCTTTCGTGATGAGGCACAGAAGAGGGAGTTGAGATCAGAAGAGGGATAAGAAGGTGACCTCCCGAGTTATAATTCAGCTTTGAATCTCCCGCTCAGGAATCCAAAAATCTGCCACAAAGCAACCAGTGACTCCTACTGCAATCTATGAAGTGAATACATTTCAAGGTTTTCTAGGTAGTTTGACTGCCGCGTTAGCCTCGACAAGCAACACTCGCTCAGCATTTCAGGGTTCAACGCTGAGTTTTCATGAGGCTACAGAGAGGTGTTTTTATCACTGTACAAGGTAGATGCTGTACACAAAAAAGAAAAAAAAGAAAAAAAAAATGTGTTGACCCCCCCATCGGGCAAAAAAACAGTACAGGAAATAAAAGAAGGAAAAAAACAGCTAAAGGTCAAAGTTGCGATTGGATTCTCTTTCCACACGTCATGGATTTACATCTTAACCCACCAAATTGAATCAACAATGAGTAACACCAGAGCTTTTCTTTTTCCATAACAAGTCAAAACTGTACAGATGAAATTAATTCCCCTCAACGAAAATTGCTACTACTTGGGCTCTTATTTTGTCATCTTCAAACTACTGATCCAAATAGAGATCGTAAAGTGTCGGGAGTCCAGTTGATGCAGTCGGGGTACACACCACAGGTCAGACCAATATGAAGGGCATGCACTGGAGCACAGTCCAAGTAATAGTGGAATGTGAGGATGACCGATACTACACAAACCGGAATCTGCCATAAAAACGCTTCATATATACTGGGATCCACTCGATAACCATGTGACCATGTTTGTTGCTTTTCACTAAAATTGAAACTAATGGTGCTGGTTCTCTAAACTCACCAGAATAGGTGACAATTACATTCGTTCTCTACCTGAAAAGTCTTCTCGACTGATAATACTCATAGAAATTTGTTTGTAAAGCCGATGAGTGAGCGCCAGTGGCATCCAGCACAATGAGAATGTTTGGTGCTCATGTGTTTGATGTGCCTCCTGACGGAAAACTAGTGCGAGCTGCACGAGAAATGATGGTTAGATGGTTAAAGGGTAGCTCCGTTCTACTTCCAATTCCCATCACGCCAAGTGAGTCTGACCAGAATTTCCACAAACGCCACTTTCATCTTTGTTGCCTTCGTGCACCAGTCCTCCACACAGTTATACAGCTAGGTCCACAAATCAACACTGAAAGCGCCCAACATGTCTTTCTCACCTCACTGTCACTCACCCTGTAACGAGACATGTATTTCATTCATTAATTTTCCAAGACCTGACCTCGTATTTATTTTGCACTTCATAGCGGCACATGTAAACGGGTAGCTGCAGTGAAGAGTAACAAAAACTTTACGTAACATGCCAAGGTAGGATCCAAACTGAACCAGAAAGAAAGGCATATATTTTTACTAAATTGTCTCAATAAATAGTTGAAAGAGAAATGCTTAGGCAGCATCCAGGGCTGATTTATGAGCATCTTTTCAGTATTTTCATACAAGGTGTGCTATGTCACCTTGTGTGTGATTGTGCACCTCAAAAACACTAATAATACTGAACGGCTGCGCACCCAGGCAAGCAAGACCAAAGCAGCTGTCGTGGAGCAACGAACAAAATGTTGGTCAGAATCATTTAGCAGTGTGGAAAAAGAAAGGGAATAAGGATTCCGGTCAAACTGCAAAGTTATATTTCAAAAAATGAAATCTGAGTCGAGAAATGAGATGCTCACAGGGAGATTTCCTGCCTATGCCTACGTGACACACCTTAAAAATGCAGAGATGACAGGGAGAGAAGTGTGAAAGCAATCGTGACATCTGTGCAGGGAGGAACAGCTACAGAATGGGAGGGGTGTCTGTCAAACACACCAAAGGCTAGATATCCATAAAAATCCTTGTTTAGTAGTAATAATAATAATAAAAAAATCAACTTGTTTAAATATGAATATTATAAGTCTGCTTTCTCATGGTTAGGAAATCAAATATAGTCTCTGTGGGGGTTAAAGGAGGAGGCGGGATGGGGGAGCCCTCCTATCACTACAACTCCATGTCCTGGGCCTCGTCTTCTGAGAAATCAGACATGGAGCTTTCAGATGAAGAGTCGCCTGCCCCCTCTTCCTGCTCCTTCAGAGCCTCCTCTGTTGCATATTTCTGGATGTACTCTGTGGAGGAAAAGACAGAGGGAAAGAGAGAGATGGTCAGACAGGAAAAAGTGACAACCTAAGCTCAGGGAGAACAGTGATCAGAGCTTTTTCCAGGTTTCCAATAATCTCAGGGGCGTTTTTACACCTGCTTTGTTTAGCTTAGTTGTATCAAACACTGGAGCGTGACCCCCTTGGTGCAGGTCTTGGGCAGGTGTGAACACAGCAACCACACTTATAATCTTACAGGACACAAACAGGTGCGGACCAAAACAATCGGACTGAGATCTTGGTGACAACAAATGAACTGTTGTGCAGTTCATTTGAGGCGAAAACATAATCTGACCAAGCTAATGGAAGTATTTTTTTTTAAATATACTTTATTAATCCCCAAGGGGAAATTCAATTTTTCACTCTGTCAATTACACACAGGTCCGAACTATTATTTCACCTGGATTAAACCACCCTCCTTAGCCAGCTGCACCGTGTCTACTTCAGTTACAAAAGAGCCTTCACTTGCCCTCTCTATTCACATCAGTGCTAAACAGGTGTAGATTATATTGAAGACTATGGGCACACCTAATGGATCATCGGAAATCTTGTCAGCTGATGAACAGGTTTCAGTTTAGGAAGATTAACGGGACACTTTGCCAACTGTGTGAACCAGCTTTGTATCACAACACTGTGAGTAGTGTGTGTAAATGTACTGTGGTAAACAGCACCCAGATCTCCCTGCTCATCTCTCAGCTCAAATCTGCTTTTCTCTAGCTCAAGGCCGGGGCTCGAACTACAGATTGTGCTTCCACATTTTCATACGCGCCCCACCACAGACACAAAGAGTATAGAAGCAGATCGAAAGAGAGAACTGCCCCTGTCTTTCTGTGTCAATCTCAGATCAAACGATAGAAGCAGGCAGTGCTGATCGTATATAATCCAATATCTTGTTACTCCAATACATTTTCTCGCCTAAAATGTCTTTAGAAACATATTTAGTGCACTGTTTGACTGTAATATGAGAATTTGTAAACAGGAAGTGGGCACTATACTGTTTCCTGTATTGTAAAAATGGGGGCTGAGAAACTTAAAATCAAATGGTAAAACTAAGCAGTGCTGAACAAATATGAACCAAGATTCTGTTATTGTGTTGCCTATTTAACATTTTTCCCTTACTGTAATGTAATTCGATATTGTTACCAGTAGACTGCAATACTGTTTCCTGTGGAAAAAACGGCCAAGCTTACATATGTCTTTCACAAGCAGTCGCATTTATTGGTCTGGTGCAGCAAAATGCATTCTGGTCATTTAAGCAAAAGCCACAGCCCTTTTCCTCTGTGTTCTGTGGTTCTTTCCAGCAGTTTAATGCTGAAGTGTCTTGTTATGAGCCTTCGGTGACTCCAGCGCATCAACAGATTATTTTCCAGCTGCACCTGGGGCCTGTATCACGAAGCGAGATCAACCTTTCCTGAGTTACCCAGACCTATCCTGGGTTGACTAACCCTAACAATGGCAATCAGGATAATTGGTATCACAATGCTGGATATCAACTCGGTAACTCGACCCAGTGTTGCTTTATCAAGAGTCGTGAACGCGCACGCAGCGGACCAATCACAATCATGAGAGAAGCGCAGCGTCACTGAGCGTCCTCACAGAGTGCCGTATGTGAGGGGAAAAAAGTATTTCTCGTGACGATCAGAGATTAATTCTACTAAAATATGAGGAGGAGGAAAGCAACATTACAGAAAAGGCCAACACCGTGGCAGCTGCATGAGGAGGAAACATGCGTGGCAACGCATAACGGGATGAATAATGTTTAGTTTTAGTTTAGATTAGTTTATTTGCACATAATGTTAAAAACAGACAGTATAAAATTTACAAGATTAAAAAAAGAAAAGTGCCGGAGAGGTTAGAAGCCGCTAAAAGCTTATCAAAGAAATTCCCATGTCAAAACATCAATGAAATCACATAATAGAGAAGAAACAAAAACAGGTTAGGAAAGAAGAAATAGAGGAGGAGAGAGGGAAAAATCAAGACAAAACAAGGTAGCAAATAAAATGATGTGTAGGTTAAATTACTCATCACTGGTTCAAGTAGCTACAGTACCTGTACCTGTACATCTGACACTGATCACACCCTTGAACCCCATGAAATCAATGCTGCGCAGATGAATTGCGTGTATTACAATTATCGTCTAACATCACTGCGTCTGATAAATTGGTCTTCTTTGTCATAACGTTATATATGCTACAATAAAGCTTAAAGCTGACGTCACAATTAAATCATATCAACACCAAATTGATCATCTGAATAAAATCATCCTGATACTGAGCTGTGTTAGAAATTAACAGCTGCGCAAAAATATACCTAGTCTCCCTCTTTAAAAAACAAAAAGGAAAATCCCTCAAACACCATGAAGTGTAGACATGATAGGCTACTTTCCACATTTCCAGCAGCAAAGCTGTCAATTAGGCCCATTATCTTTAACAGGGATCATTTCCTCCGAATAAAAAAAACATTGGCACTAATTAATGGTGCTATTAAGTGTCCGCAAATTATCAGTTTCTTTCTTATGAAGGGGTGGGATGAAATTTCGACTTCTTTCCACTCCTTTTTGAACAATCTTTTCATTGTCTGTTGTTGCTTTCTTTTCTTTTTAAATGTTCAAAATAAACTTTCAAATCAAAATCAATCAAATGAATTAAACTTCCCGTCATGACTGGGCTGCATTTCTGTCAGCGGAGTCATTTTTTTCCGAACAGCTGATTGGCCAGTGGGTGGTGCTTTTTATAGGATCAGATTCAACCCTGAACTTACCCTGCTCCAGAGCAGGATAGCCGTTCAGAGTAAGTTACCATGGTGATCTACCCCGATAAGAACTGAACCGGCTTCGTGAGACCGAAAACCCAGGGTTAACCCTGAAGTTACCTTGCTAAGACATTAATCCTGCTTCGTGGTACAGGCCCCAGCACCTAATTTTCAAACTGACCCTTCGCTAAGTCACGCCCCCGGACGCAGACTGGCCAATGATAACGTAGTGTCGGGCTGGCTCAGACCAGGTCCCGACAACAACACAGCTGTGCTCCATTGACTCTAATGCAATCGTTTCAGATTTCCTTCATTTTCAGGCTGGTTTTGTGGATGTGGAGCTAAATGTTGTGCCTGGGGCACGTCGTGTATTAATGATACACTTTACCTGGAGAGGTTGGAAAAAGATATACGTTTCTTCCCTGTTCCAAAACCAAAATCAAACAGATGAACGTCTGCACACACTGTGATGCCACACAGCTGGTTCAATATCAGCAAAGTTTCCCTTTATATTCATTGTCTTCTGTGGCGATCAGCAGTGATGTGGTGGTTCACTTTTACACTGTGATCTGTAGCCTATAGTTCGGCTTTAGCTTCTAACTATCTTTGTCTTTTTAACCTGTTGTTGCTGCTGAGTCAGTTTGACATCCTGGATATATCCTTCAAACATGGACTGTAGACCCCTCTGTCTGCTTCTCTCTGGAATCACTGTTTATTTTTTCCAAAAATATGATAATGTTTTCTCAGGGAGTGCAGTTAGTGACAGTGTGGGCTCCATGCTTACTCTGACAGCTTAACAGATCATCAAGAAGCAGGGCTTAGCGAAAGGTTGTATCGCTTGCCTTAAGTGATAAAAGCAAACGATGATCAGGGCCATGATCAGCCCACACAGTTGTCCCTCTATTGTAAAATTGGAAAGTGATGCATTTAATCTATTTCTGGAACAGAACAGGAGTCTGCTCTTATTTTACTCTTGGTTTTACTTCTAGGAGTTTACCCACATGGAAATTCTGACCAGTCAGAGAACAGTTTCCTAGTTCATGCACAATTTTGGTCTGCTTGTGAATGCTGTGGTGTGAACACAAACCAATCTTGAGTCAAAGTGAAACACTGGAACAATCTGGTCACTAAACATGACCACAGCAAACATCTATAGGTGTGAAAACGCCCCTAAGAATCTAAAGGGATCTACACCCAACAGATTTTGATTAATCTGAACCTTTGATTTTCTGCTTGTACTCCTCTGGCCGGTGAAGGTACATGGCAGCTGCGTCTCCATTCAGGGGGTCGATGGGGTTTGGGTAAGCCAGCAGCTGAGGCAGGAACGACTCAAAGATATTGGTCAGGTCTGGGGAAACAAAAGGCAACACATTACTCCTCTGTCAGCTGCAAGAAATGAGTGATCAGACACTTACATAATCTGGCAGTCATTTAAAAGCAGTTACTGTCAATTTCACCATTAATCTGATGGAACCTGATGGAGAAACGCTCACCCAATATTGTGCCAATTATATAAAACTGCTTCCAGGGAAGCTCCAATCATTTTACACACACATCAGTCAGTGATGACCACACAAAAGGATCAAAGATGGAAGGTGTATATGCTTGCAGACAGAAACACAAATGTGAAATCCTTCCCCTGATAGCCTCACAGAAGCTACAACTACACTAATCCCTTTCACTAGCTCTCTGCTAGCAGGCCTCAGCTTTCTCTCAGAGCTGAGGCCTAGTGGAAAAACCTGCAGTTCTGCTCTCGTCTCCTGGGTGTCACTGCTGGGTCCGTTCAAGTTGGGAAAACAAACATTTTCTTACAGACTATTGTGCAGTGTTATCGTGTTTAGGGGATTTAATCAGTTGGTTTTGTTTCTTCTTACTTTGTAGAGAATCTTAGCAGACAAGGCTTAGTTGATTGGTCCATTCTTTCCATGTTTGTCCAATCTGATGTTCTTTTTTCAAACACTCAACAGAATCTGCTGCATTTTACGTGAGAACAAACAAAGGTAAAATAATAATAGTGATGCATGTAATTTGATTTAGAGGAAAAACAGGCCAGGCTACCTCACTTGGCATTAACTAGCATGCATGTCCTTCTTCATAACAAAACACTGGAACCAGAGTTGAATCAAGTTGCTTAAATACCATTCAAGGTTTCAACATTCGCCTCGGAGTCATACCCAGAACACCAGTGAAAATAAATAGGGAGGGATGCTGAAACATCTGCTAGGGATATTACTATACAGCCATTTATATTGCTCATCAGCTATCTTAGCCCTGTGGAGGGGCTGTAATGAGAAATTAATAGGGAAATAGGGAGAAGGGCACAGGGACACACAGGACTGTGAAAAGAGCAACTGGGCGACAAACATCAAGTACAATCATGTGAGGGTGTCCCTGTCTCTCACAGCTGACAGACAGTAAATCATTCCTGTCGAAGGGGAATGTTTTCTGACCTTGCTGGGTGAGGGTATTACCTCGTTAGTGTTCACTTCTCCCCTCGCTAAGTAGATTAGGGCCAATTGTGCTCCACTGCCTAATGTGGCCACGCTTGCTAGCAAGGGGGGCCTCGCGCTGCAGTCACCTTTTTGGTGTCGATGGCACTGTGTCAAGTTCTTCGCACATAATCACACAGACCCCCGGTGGGGAAACTTAATATGGACATGTACGCAGTTGTTGGGCCACTCACCATAAAGGGCTGTCCATGTCTGGTTGATGACATCTAAGCACACTGTCCCTGACCTGGGAAACCGAGAAGAAAGCAGAGTTAGAGGGGAAAGGCCAAAGGGAGGGAAGAGCGGATCTGTGTGCAATGTGTGTCACAGCTCAGCGGCTGGATCCCTTCAAGCCCACTTTTCTCCACCGCGTATGTCAATCCCTTATCACTTGTGTGGCAGTCAATGGTTTAAAGGAGAGTTCAGGAGACTCTTGACATGTTGTAGAATATCATGTGACCAGGTCAAACATGCCAGGTAGGTGCAATTACATGGTTATCAGTCACTGGTCATGTTACTTTAAAGGAGCAGTGTGTAGGATTCAGGGAGATCTATTGGCAGTAATGGATTTAATATTAATTTTCATTAGCGTACAATCACCTCAAACTAAGAATCATGTTTTTGCTAGCATAGAATAAGAACTTCATATCTGCATAAGGAGCAAGTCCTCTTCCACAGAGTCTGCCATGTTTCTACAGTAGCCCAGAAGAGACAAACCAAACACTGAATTTTGAGAGGGCCTTTTGTGTTTCTACGTTACATGAAGGCCACCATGGGCTCTTCTACATGCTTATACAGGGAGGAATATTCAGTTGGATGCAAATAGAAACGTCTCCCATGTGCCAAGTGTGTAGGAGAAAATGGCAAATGGAGCTGTCTAGAGCCAGTGTTTGATTTGTCCCTTCTGTGCTACTGTAGAACAACATGGCAGATTCCATGGGAGAAGACCCGCTTCGCACATTGACATAAACAGCTCATTCTAAGGTAATGAAAACACAATAAATCTTACTATGAGGGGATTATCTAATGAAGACATAGTTTTGAATATTCTTTTCCATTTCTGCCAATATGTCCTGCTAAATATTACACATTGCTCCTTTAAAGAGACCGAAGACAAAGCTAGAAATGATGGCAGCTGGACATAAACTCCACTTTTTACTCTTGGACTTAAATTCACATTTACCATTTATCTACAGGGGTGTAAACCTCAAGTTTAATCATGATACAATATTATATTGATTGTTTGGACAACGACACACAGTGTGTTGATATCACAAATTCTTCCATGATACGATTTCAATTCAATTCAGAGGCCTGCGATCGACATTAGACAATATAAGTAAATATACTTATTGTCTTCTTTTTTGGCTGCTTACCATTGTCTGACTGGCACTGGGCCACTAGCACTGTTTGAATGTTTAGCAAGAAGGTGTGCTGGGATGGAAATGGTGACAGAGATGTGCCATGGGAATTTCAAAATAAAAGCATATCCTAAAGATGCTCACATATATAGCTGTTTTTACCTTGCATCCATGATACTGGAATATTTATGATTACATCGATGTGTCAATCCAGATATATTTATCATAACACCCCTATTTACCTAATGCATAACATAACTGTTGTCGTTGTGTGTTGAATTCAAATGTCACTACTTGTACTGTAAAAATAGATTTGTTCCAAAACTATCAGAAACACCTTCAATAGTGCCTTAAATGCAAGTGTGCAAGTCTATACACCGATTAGATACCACCTAATTTATTCATAAACTTTTAAGTGGTTTCACACCTGGATAAAACAGCAGTTTTCCAGGATGTCTATATTTCTTCGCTGCTCTAAAACAGAAGCCGACACAGCAAGTTGCGCTCTGCAGCCACTGGCAACTACTGTTTTAGAGCAGCAGAAAGAACTGATTTCGAATTGGTCAAATTGCTATTGCACTACTGTTTAAAACTGTTGCTGTATTATTTAAATCTTGTTTTATATTATAATATGTCATGTTTTTTGACAGTCAAATTAGATAAAAGGTCTGTGGCATTCAATCAACTGTTAATGTTTTCAAGGATATAACCTGAGCCATACCATACAAAAATGATAACAATTATTTCACATCCATACATGGTCAGAGGTATACAGCTATTAAAGAAAAATCCCAACACAATTGTATCAGATTGGTGCTTGATATCAGCTGATACACAAGTTCAGGTATCAGAAAGGCAAAAAATGTCCCATCTCTGAGTAAGATTCCATGGACATAACCTGTTTATGAGGCTTATCCTGATCATATTCAGGATGGTGTTTACATGAGCACAGAGAAACCTGGTTATTCATAGTCCCTGTATACATTCTGATTTCTTTCAGAGCACTCCAGCTGGCATACTTGGGTTCATAAACGTAATATGGTGTTTACATACTCAAACACATAAATGGGAAACTCCAAAAACCCAATCATAAACGGGTTATTCTTTTCCATGTAAACGCACTCACTGTAAATACAGTTAATGTGGAAAATGCTCCAGTTTACCAGTGGTATTTACACTCTGTCAGTTTCCTGGTGATGAATGTAAAACATTTTGCTAAGTACTGCCTGAATGCAGCCTTATTTTTGTGAGAAAATGTCTTTGTGAGACGAGTCCCATTTGGGGAGACCAACCTTCACAGACCGTGTCCTTCAGAGGACCTGGCCTCTAAGTGGTGGATTACTGGGCTGAAAGATACAAAGAGCTCGGCCAGGTTCAATATCTGTGTAATTTGCTGCTCATTTATAGCTCATATAAAAGTTGAAAGTGTAGTTCACAACATAAGTGGATCATGTTTTACTGAAAACATGAAAAAGCAATATAGAAAGTATAAGAAAATATTAATGATTTCAACTTATGTTTTAAGTTTATAATATGACAGAGCAGCAACAACAAATATCATTAGAGCAGCTTTAAAACACAAGAAACAATAGACACTCCAGAAACATGACTGAAATCAACTTACGCTTCGTCAATATTGGGATGAAAAATCTTGTTCATGAATCCTGAAAGAGCAGAAAGTACAAATGAGGACAGTGCTAACAAAGCGAAGAGAAAATGTGATCTTACAATCTCTCATTCGATAGTAGCACTCCTACCTATTGATGGTGATTTGAAAGGATATTTGTCAGGAAGATCTACTCGCACCTTCCACACGCCTCCCTCATACGGTGCTGTGTATGAGGAGGGGACACAGAAAAATAATGAGGGAACACTGTGGAGAGACTTTCATTCCATTGAACATCATATTTCATCCTTTATGTACTCCAATGCATTTAGACACTGTAGGGTTCTATCAATTTTCTGCACTCCTTTCTCCGCTCTCAGAAACACAACAGAGAGCGGGCCACTTGAGAAATGAGCTACACACATACCACTTCCCTTTGCCATTTTCTTTTATCTTACGCAGTAATGTATTTCAGCCCAGGGGAATTCTTTACTTCCAAATCACTTCATATAATACACTGACATCAAAGATGACGAGAATGAGATTGTGTGAGTGTGTGGTGCTCTCCCAGAGAAGCTGTGTGTAACGGGACCCTTATGTGCCGCGCTGAAACCGAACAGCACATAGATGGCTGAAAACACACTTGTTGAGGATGAATGGTGGTGGGCATGTGCACACACACACATGTGGGCAGACAACAGTGCCGTTTTATTTGGCACGGTTACGAGGCATCATAAACAGGGTCAAACACCCACTTCCTCTCTTTACTGATGCGTAAGTGGCGGTGGTTTTAGTGCGACAGATGTTGCGAGCAGCACACGAAAGAAGTATTTCCTGCTGATGAGGCCACTCTCCTCATCCAAATTCCCCTCGAGCCTGGCTCCTCTGTTTTACACTCTGTGGCCTCAGGCCTGGTTTCAATTCATTTTACGTTCCTGGCCTGCTGTGACGAACTTCTCTTTACACCGCAAACTTGCAGTATGTGGTGACATGAGATGGGAGCCGTGTAACGTGCGGCATTAGGGTGGCATGTGGCAACTGAGAAATAAATTAATCAACATACCCTATAACAGCCCCCCCCCAATTATTCTTGGGCAAGGGAGCTTGCACAAATATTTGGCAAGGCTGGACTCCAATGTACATATAGACAGTGATAAATTATCTTGTGGTGTTAATCAAATTAAACAATGCGATATGAAAATTAAAAACAGAAATGCTGTGAGGAATTTTTGGGTTACTCAAGCACTGTGTCACTATAACCTGACCACAGCACAGAGGTCTGTCCTTGCCTTGCTGAGATTTGGTATCTTGCCTCTGGCGGTGGAAACTGGGCTTCAAATTAATTCCAGAGGAGAATAGTAAGTGTCGCCCGTGTGACCTGAGAGGTCGAAAATGAAATGCATTTTTTGTTCTATTGTCCTAAATATCACAATCTTAGATGTAGTGCTTTCCTTGAAAGGTCTGCAGAATGTCCTGATTTGTTTTCCATGTCTGATGAACGTAGACTTCAAGATCGGATACAAGTGTGTCACCTGGCTCAGTTTGTGTTAAATGCGTCCCAACACAGTCGAAGGGCGCTTTACGTTGATGATGTGTTAAAAGCAGTTTGTGCCTCAGTTATGTTTTACAGACCGAATCACAATGACATCACTAACAACAACAATTCGTTCCACGCAGACAACTGGCAATTTCAGCCCTAACCGTAATGTATAAGATATATAGTTAATCACAGCTAGCTGAACGATTTCATGTTTCTGCTGTGTTCTGCTGCTTATGTACAGTGTTCTTTGCTGGAAGCATAGCAACATACTTCTGTGAGCAGGGGTTGTATTTTAGCCACCTAGAAAAATCAGTATCAGTTCAAGTGTACGCTATATTTGGAATACTTTCACCGCTTCACCTTACAAACTAACTGATGGAGATACTGGTAGACCAGCGCTCTCATGTTCTGTATAGTAAAATAAGTGGTTTTGTCAAAGGAGTCTGGTGGCTTTGAGATAATGGCTTCAGTTCCCTGCTGGAAAGGGCGTGAAAATCTTCTAAACATAGCATACACTTTAACTGATAATGATTTTTTAGGTGGGCCCTTTTTTAGGTGGCTAAAAACTAACCAATTAGGGCAGTGTTTGTTCAGTGAGGTTTCATGTTATGTATGTGACGCAGGGGGCTTCTATCTTCATGTTATTGTAAACAAACATTGTGATTTGATTTACATCTGTAATATCTAAGGAGCAGGGCTGTGCTCTTTGACTTTTTTGACATGCTTGGAGATGTATTATATCCTCCTGAGACCCTGTGTCCTCATATGAGGACATCTAATCTTGGGTTTACTTGACCTTATACTTCATTCTACTTAACTTAGAACTGTTGTCTTCGTTCGTGGACACTTTTTTGTCCCATCTGGTTGTGTTGGCGGAGCACAGAGAAGACGATCAAATTTGACTATTGAGAGGAAGTGTTTATTTATGATTAATAATGTATGTAGTTTGATATGGAATATGGACATACTCATTTGAGGACAGTGGGACTTAATTATCATTGACAGTGTTACGTTTTTTTTTTTTATCTTATCGGGTCCTACTGATCCCAAATACCAAGGAGAAAAATTACTAGTTTCAACAGCAACGTGATTCTGGTTTTACAGCCAATCTTAGAAATGATCAGTGAAGAGGTATTAAGTTTTTGGACACACAAATATTCTTTCCTTAATTTGCTTTATATTTCTTGGACCCTGGATGAAAACACACCCTAAATCCTACATTTTCTGGAGCACATTAATTAGCCCGAATGAGGATTTAGCAACAAATTAGGAAACTTGTTTAATGTGTCAGGGTAAGGGAAACAGGAAAAAAGAGCACTTACTTCCTTGTGGTCCGAAAAACTTCACTACAAATTCATTGAGTCCGCTGAGGATGGTGACTTCATGCTTGCTCTCAATGCTGTAAGGCTGTTAAGGACAACGTTTTCATGTGACTGCGTACAGATAAACAAACACAACCTGAGGGACTACAATAATGAACCATTCTTGAATAATATTCAAGATCACTAACGATTTGGCCTCTCCGAAATGGTGATTCAGCCGCAGTTGTTTGTAGTGTAACACATCTTCACATATTTTGTTGCAGGGATGACAAGGACACGAGCAGAGTCTGACCTTTTTCCTCTCTCCTAACCAACATCATTCTCTGATATCATACAGAGTTATGAAAACTAAAGGAAGAGATGATAGCTTCAGACAGATAATGAAAACAAATCAATGCAGGAAAATTACACTTGGATTCTGTTAAGACCCTGAGTCCTGGAGCCTTACTTTCAATGACAATCGATAGCTTCACGCCAATTTGTTATTCCGCACATTGAAGTAATGTCCTCAGACTGAATGTGAAGTATGCGGGCCAGTGAATCCCAAACAAAAAAAATCACGCATGCTCACATAAGCCAGCCAATCATATTCACTCATGCTACAGAGACATGCTGGCCTTTCTCCTCCTGTCACTCTCTAATAGCCCTGGACATTAAACACAAGTCCCCACACAGAAAAATAGTCCATCTCCTTACAAAGAGCGCCTAACATTCTTGAAGTTTATGTTACCACCTACACTGCTGCTGACAAAACCAAATGTACTATGTGTGTTGGCCCCGTTTCTCCTATAAACTGTATAAAAATAATGGACGTAGCCACCTTGACGCCACACACTGGTTTGCGGACTCCCATTTGAAGCCTCAAGTTTGGCATTTTGACCGTCCCCATCCAGAAGTAACTATATTTGGGTGAGCGGCTGGCGCTGTGGAGGAACAAGGGATGGGACACTATCCTTAGACAGCCTGTCACTCAAAGCAGCCACGACCTTTATCCATAACTTTGATTATCCACCGTTAATTATGCCTAACTTTAAGCCTTTATAAAATGTACACAGGTGAGTTATAGAACAATTCACCCCAGGCTTAGTTGTCATGAGTGAGGGAAATTAGTTATAGACATCAACACCAATTTTTGAACCAGGCTTTTGGAGCCAGTTTCAAGTGGCCATTCGAGGAACTGCAGTTTTTTGCACTTAGACGTTGGCTTCATTTTTCAGCCCTGGTGGTTGCAGCTTGGTTTCAACATTAGAACGAGAATCAAAAAAACATATAAAAACAGCTTGGTTTATAGCAGTCAATTTTTGATTTAACTTACTTTAGTGTCATAAAGATGTAGTTATCTTCTTCATAATTTACATACAGAATTGGGCAATGTCCACCTGTTGGGGTGGGGGGTGAATCTCACAATTCACATCAGGACCAAGGAGTGACACAAGGACAGAGACACAAGGACTGAGATCAAAATCACAATGGTGGCCTCAGTGGTCAGTGACTGACTACTATCGACCCAACCCTAATCTCACATAAAATCATGTGAGAATGCTCAGATTGACAAGAGTGGCTACATTAATCCAAATAAGCAAATTCTCCAGCCAATCAGAGAGAAGCACTCTGACAAGGCATGTGCAGGTCACTTAAAGGAGCTATATGTAAGAAATCTAAAGCAAATACTCGTAAAATCATTCTAATATGTCACAGAGACTAAGGAATAATGTTCATATAACATACTGACCTCACAGACAACAATAGTACAGCCAGAATATTCGCATTTAAAAAACATTTTTACAGTCCGCAAATCATGTTTATGTTTTGAATTTGTGTTTTGGCCTGTTGCGCCACCCACCGCTGTCTACCAGTCACGCAGTCAGTAGAGTCTCAGCATCAGTTACAGTTACGACTGAGCTACAGCAGCATGGCAAGCAGCATTAGCAGTGTCCTGGTACATAGCATTAGCAGCCGACTCCTCCTCAGCTGTATCCTGGCAGCAGCATTAGCAGCAGAGAAACCGGACTTGCTCGAACGGTCCGCTGGAAAACCGAAGATCAAGGACGCGGCGACGCAGCCCTGCCACGGCAGCCGCCCGTGGGCAGACAAATCAGTCTCCAGCGTGCCGCTGTCCAGCAACCTCGAATCTGTAGGGAAGGGGGGTGGACATGACTCGTGGCAGTATTTTGAATTTGAGTGCAGTAACCATTTTGGCCACATGCTTACATACAGCGCCTTTAACTGAGATGTGCTTTTGTCAAGCAACTTACACTAAGGTCACAACCATTTGATATTTCGTTGAACGCGTCTTCATTGAAGAACCTAATTTTCATTATTAGGGCTATTTATTTCTGACCATTTAATTTGCATGTTAGTGATCTGTGGCAGAGTCCTGCATTAGGTTGTGAAAAAAGGTGATTGACGGGTGGGAATTTGTCACTACTCTGCTGACTCTGTATGTCCGCTGTGTCTTTTAGGCCACCCTGGAGTATGAGAGCCACTTCAATCAAGTGCGTTACCAACAGGCACCTTTACTGTTGAGATGTGCTGCTCAATTTTATAAGAAAAAGCAAAAGATATTGATTTAGAATTGTATTTTTTAATTACCTTTAATTTGAAATATCATATCTTAGTTTCACATGTATGAAATGTCTAAAATTGATCACATTACACACGCTGCCTCACCAAATTGTTTGAACAGAGCATCGTTATTATGGGATTTGCAGTTTCGGGTCGGGCCGCAGATCTTGTGTCAGTGGGTCAGGTCAGATTGCGGAACTAACTGGTCATATTCCTGTTCGAGAGCAGGTCTCGAAAATCACACCTGTGCAGGACTCTTGATCTATCAAAAGGCAGATGCTCTCAGATTTTAGCAGAATCTAACCCTCTCCATGCAGCAGACTGCAGATCATGTAGATTCTGTAAACATTTGAGTGTACAGATGCTTGGATGCCAACTACATTGTAAGATTAATAACACCAGATTCTCATTACATACACTCTAATGGGATGCAAGAATCTTGTTACTCCAAAAACAGAAAAGAAAAAAAAGGAACCTGACCCAGCTGTTCAACTCTGTTTTAATGTGATTCGCCTTTTTATCCAAATCGTCTATCACAGGAGAAATTAATACTTCAGTTACAGACATATATTAACAAACCCTACAGAATGTTTTTAGTCAGTGTATTACTTGGCAAATCCAACATCACAGCTACGAGCATATAATGTACGCTCGCTCTGATTATTTTTGATCTCCACTCTCACACAAAATCATCATAGGGAAATTATTTCCCTTTCATGTGAGCAGAGGGAAGAGGCAGAGGAAATCAAATTGAAGCAGAGAGAGAGAGAGAGAGACTTAAAGAGAAAATAAATAGGAGGAAAAGAAAGGGGATGAAAATCACAAAATGAGAGTACAAGACTGACAGAGCACATTAGAGACAGAGGGTGCAGAACATGGGATAAAACTCTGTTTTCCATGCCGCACCGTAGCAGCTGGCTTGTCAATCCTGATTGAGTGTGTATCCCATTAGCAGTAGCAGTGACCCCCCAAAGGGTTAAATCAAACTGGAGGTTATTTTAAGCTCTGGTTGAGTCTGCGAAGAGCAGACTGAATCCATGGCTTCTGCAAGGAAATGTGTCATTGTCAGACAGAAGAGGAAGCTCTCTGCTCAGACTCATGTTGAAGTCAAGGAGACATTCTGACACTCTTTGATACAAAGGCCAAGACAGAATGAACAACTAATAACAGCAGGAGGACAGTATGTACCTACAGCGTGCTAGCAAAACAACAATTAGCCATGTGCAATAGGGAGACTCCAATCACACACATCAGGCTGCATGCATCATGTTTACATTAAGCAGCTCACTACACTCTGCCCTTCATGTAAGGACATCTAAAGCACCTAACTACAGTAGTAGTGAAACTACTGGTGTGTGAGTAAGTGTGTGTATGACCCAGGAAAGAGGGAAGCACCACCAAGGAGGGGGGATGGTATGGACTGTGTGCGTTATGATCAAGCAAGGCAGTGAGGCATGGTCGGGGATAAGCTATTAACGTGGTTGAATCAACACTGATTATGCTGCAGGCTAATTGACATTGGCCATACCGACTAAGAGGCCAGAGACAAACGGCTCTACCTGTGCAAAATCAGACCCTTACGTTAACCTTTCAGACATTTAGTCGACACTTCTGAGTACATGTTCGCAGGATACCGTGCAGCATGAGTTCACAGCAATGTTAGAAGCGAGTTGCAATGCAAAGGTCGGGGTCTTGGTGATCTGCAAGTATTCGTGCAGCCATAGTGAGATCATGTGAGTGAAGGAGGAGGTAGGGAAAGGGAGTAGCTCATGTTGCACCGACTGACTTTTCACATACTGTTACACTCACATGATAATGATGTGAACACAAGTTACACACAAAAAATAACCACAGTTTCTGACTGTGACTGTGGCTGTGGCTGTGGCTGGACTGAGCACCTTCCATCAATCTCCACTAGCACAAATACACAAACACCTTTTTTCCATACCCTCTTGGTACAGATATTAATTGGAGTGTGGTCTTTGTTGATTTGCTTGGTTAAAAAAACCATAGCAGCAACATGTGCACACATTACTCACAATCTTAATCTGAAGGAACAATCTCAGGCTTTGACGTCAGCACTGTCACTTTCTCCTCTCATCCAATTGCAAAACTATACATTCACGTTGATAAGAGTGTGGCCATCTTTCATGTCATCATGACCCAACTGTTTAATCCACAGGCCTTTTGTTTAATACCAGGAGACTGAAACCTTTAAACACTCATTCCCTCCAGCCAGTAAATAACTACACGTCACTTTCAACAGCACTCCTTCCCCTCATGAAGGAGTTTGGCAGGTCTGTTAAAACAGAAGGGAGTTCCTGATTATAGCCTGTACACGCTCATCAGTTTGATGGAGTGAAAGAAGTATTGAGAGTGTAGTTGACAAACAGCCACTCAGCCAGCCGAACAGGGAGAAAAGATGGCCACAAAACTGGATAGGCAGGACATTCAATATACACCAATTAACTGTGCTGCGCTGTCGTTTTGTTTGGCGTTTTTAAAACAGAGGTGACATGACATTGCATTTTAAAAGGGAAGGCAAATTGGTTTCACTCAAACAGCTGACAAGAAAGCAAGACATAAATTGGGTTGTACAGTGCATTTATATGCACAATAATATTACATCTATATTTGAGACATTCAAATATTGTGTTTCAGTGCTGCTCTGTATAAAGTCCAGTCAAGTGAAGTCAAACAATCCGACTGAGAATGACCTGAATCAGCCTATATCTTCAATATTAACAGTATAATCTGCTAGCATGAAAAAGCTGGTATAATGCTGTGCTATGATTGCTGTGTTCTGGCATGTAAATATCATATCTCACTAATTATTTGGTTTGGAAAAATCAGATTTAAAGAATGTGTATACAGCATTTCAGCTGCTGTAGCAGGCTGTTTTAATACTGGAGTGAAGATGCTGGCAGTCCCATATGAAACCCAAAGACCTAGCTAATCTATTGGCATGCTAGCTTGTCAGGAAGGGGGTTAAATGATGCTCCCAAGTTAAACAAAATTTTGGCGAGGAAAAATCTGGCATGGCCATTTTAACAGGGGTCCCCTGACTTCTCATCTCAATATATCTGACTAAATATGGGTTCTGTGGATACCCATGAGTCTCTCCTTTACAGACATACCCACTTTATGCTAGTCCCATACATTTTTTTGGCAAAAATTAACATACTGTTGATTTGATGCAGTACAATTATGTTATTTTCGCCTATTGTATTTGAATATTTCTGCATACTGTGGTCCCTAAACAGTCTTAGAAATGTATAAATTGGGTATTGGATATGTGTAATGATATTAGCCTTCATGGTAGTCATTAAACTGTCGTTACACCATTTTTGAAACTTGACCCCACTGTATAAAATGACCAATTGTGACCTCTAGGATAATCAAAGCCCGATGAAATTTTACAACCACAAAATGGAGATGTATGGCTTTCATAAGGTATACTGACACTAAGGAGGTTTCTCAGCAGTTTCCAGAACAGAAGTGTTCACCAATCAATCACTAAAAAAATGCAATTCTTATAGAAAACTCCACATGTCAAATGTTTTCTTTTTTTTTTTGTAAACAAAATTTTTATTGAATTCCAACTGAAACAAGTTATACATTTCACTGTCGGTTCAATCGTACACAAAAAGGAATAGAAAATGAGGAAAATAAATAAATAAAAAATAAACAAGGATTCCCCCCCCCAAAATCAAATGTTTTCGATACCAAATTACAACATGGATTTTCCTGTGGTGTTCCTCGAGGTCTTGGTGTCTTAATGCGGTATTTTAGAGTGAATTTTGCCCGTTTTTTTAAAATAAATTCTCAAGTGGTAAAAAATACTTTGGCAACAAATCTGTGTAACATAAGATATCAACAAAAAAATGTTGGAACAATTTATGAGACATTATTAAGCATGAGAACGACTTTCGTATACTTCAATCACAATGTTCTTAGCCCTATACGCTCTAAACTTTAAAAATTTGAATGAGTTATTAAATATTTATGGCTAGAAAAACTTGTCACACAATGTTGAGCTGCATCTCAAATTAATCTTTAGTTTCCCTGCTTTCTGATGATGTATACCACTTCTATGTTACATATACTACTGACCTGCTATCCGCCCCCCAAAATGACAAAAATGGGTCTATGGTAGGGTTCAAAATGGCTTCAACGCATTCCGATCAAGGCTATGCATCTACTTGTTCCCTATTCCCATCATAACGACTATCTCTCCATCCCCCCACCTTGGATTAGTATAGATAAGTCATAATCTGTGGATAGTCCCAGGTCAATAATCTTTTACTCACACTTATAATCTGATACACAGAGCCCAATCAATCCAGAGGAACATACACATTCTCATCACCGTGTCTCAGACCAACGCTGAACTGTAGGAGCAACAGACGCATGTGTTTTAACAACATTTCACTGCAAGACATTCTTCATATAATGACATACTGGCTTTACAGCACTCACACTTAAAAACACTGTGTAAAAAGAAAAGGTCTAAAAGAACTACCAATTAGTCAAGGTTTATCCAAGCACTGAGGCCAACTTTATCCTGATTTTGAACTTTATAAAGCACATTTAAAGGCTTAAGTGTAAGAGTATGCAGTAAATAGCATTTACGGTTGTGGTCTAGACATGTCTTGTTTTCCTTCTGGTCCATTCAGGCCGCTATCCCTGTGTGACCCTGGATCAAAATATCCCATCCTGACCAACCCCCTTTCTAAGAATGGAAAACAAACATGATGGGGAATCATAAACAGCACCCTGTCAAACAATGTGGTGTCAACCGTGCTCAAACGTTTCCTCCTTTGGAGACAGAAGCTGTAAGGGAGGCACACTGGCTAGTTTCAAAGCAGTTCCTTGCCTTATCTTTCTTTCTGCAGAGAGAAAGGGATGGAAAAGTATCAACACGACTCACAATAACACTATCAGCAGCATTGTGCATCTTTTACGTCTGTGGTAATCAAATCCAAAAAGACCAAACTGACTCTGCAGGCCAGTTAAGATTATTTACATCTGAGAATATAATACTCCAACCACCTGCTGACACCTCTAGCTCCAAGTAATTCTTTTAAAGGAAAGGTAAAGAGCTTCTGGGTGGACGAGTCTGAAATAACAGGAAAGGCAGCAAATCAAATAATCCCAAAAGGCATTTGGAGAGGATTTGGTTACCGACGCCATGCAGAACCTCCAGTTATTAATGGCACTAACCAGAGAAGAAGACTGTCAACGACTGAGCATAAGAAGCAAAGCAAAGCAAAGACGTCTGCCTGAGAGACACTAATAGTCCGTAACCTCCCGAAAAGCCAGCAGGGAAGAGGAACATAAAAAGAGCGGGTAGAATAAGGTCAGCCAACAGAGCACGGGGGCTGAGACAGAGGGAGAAAAAGAGCATGAGAAGATGATACTGAGAGCGGTTGAAGAATAAAGCAAAGAAGAAACATAGACAGAGTGATTCCAAAGGGGAGGCTGAGAGACAGTGATGCAGAGATAATGAGAGAAAAGAGTTCAGCCTGGTGAATGCTGATCTAGCCTTGCAGGCAGATCTGTGGATGTGAATGACATCATTGCTATGGACTGCAGGCCAATGATGATGATGATGATGATTATGATGGTGATTGGGCCTGAGTGTGTGCAGACACACAAACGTGCAAAATCTGTATCTGTATTTGACTTTACTTAGACAATTCATGCTATAATAGTTTACAGTTACGAGTCATTCCAGATTTCCATGTAATTGGCGATTCAATATTAGTAAGAGATTTTTCATTTGAAAATTGCAAAAACTTCTGCATTATTGGGCCCCAATCAGACAAGGCGTGTTTAAGCAGCCTGGGGCAGCGTTTTGTAATTGTTTTCATTAGAGTGAAGTGTTTTGCTTTTGCATTGATGAGTACCTTGTGTTTTTCTGCTGTATCAGGGTTGGAAATTAGCACTAGCCGCTAAAGTGCTGGTAAAATATGCAAGTGTCTGCTAGATTTGAGGACTTTGATTTCTAACCATTGTGTTTCACATTGCAACTGTTTTACCTGATTCTATTTTATCTACCTGGTCACTGATGAGATTGTTGTTCACAGTGATTATTCTGTACTGTTTTTATTGTGCTGTGGTTCAAATGTGTCTGTAATCTCGACGACATTGGAAATGAGGGAAACCTCAATGTCCTTCGAGAATAAATAAAGGTTTGAAATGAAATGAAATTTGCTTCACTCATGAGCCAAAAACAATAGTAATGTAGTAAGTGGCTGGTAGATTTTGGAATCTACCAGCTACAGTGGCAGGTGGACAAAAAAGTTAATTTCTAAAGGTCGCTGCACACTGAGTCTGTTTATTTCATCTGAAATTGTCGCACATCTAACAATAAATACGACTTCACATTGTGTCAATCACTTTTGCACATTGAGTCCGAAACTTTTGTCCATTATTAAAATTTTCGGAACAGGTTCTATTTTCTGCATTTTTCGCATCTGTCAGAGCCTTTAGAGATGTTTGACCAAGAATCAGTGAAGAAAATGTGGCTGCAGGACATAGCTGCAATAAGACGGAGGAACGGGGCGAACAGAATCTTTCCATAACTCACTTTTAGGTCAGGTCAGATAGCAATATTCAGGTGGATGATGATGACGAGGAGGAGGATGTAGTCACACACAGAATGTGGAGGACAGAGAGGGAGGACAGCACCGCCCCTTCATGAAGCTGCTGGAGGGAGTAGTAACAGCCAGATAGGTAACTCCAGTGGAGAGAGGCAAAGGAGGAAATGTGTCTTTTCATTTGTCAAGTGTTGCCAATTTTCACAACAAATAGAGTAATAAAACGCATCGGAATAAGTGTGCAAGGTTTCTGTGCGTAACAATTTTTTTGGGATGACGGATAAAAAAAAAAAACATATCCAGAAAAAAAAAAGGACTCGGTGTGCAAAAGCCTTAACCCTGGCTCTATGCGTTTCAAGATTTTGCAGGAGTGCCCTGAATGCCTCAAGTTGAAAAAAAAAACCCCACTTCAATTCAGAGCAAAAAAAGTGCCTGATATCACTGACATTTTTTCCCCATTGTTCAGTCAGACAGTTTGACAGGTGGGGCTCTGTGGTGGCGATGACAACATATGGTATCATACATGGTTTGTGTTAAGCTAACGTTAGCTCAGTTTAAACGTCCCCCTAGGCAAGCCGCAAGACATAGGTTTCTGAACAAATTCTCACCTGGACTACTTTCTAACGTTTTCCAAAAGATGCAGCAAGCTGAAAAAAGGCAGCTATAGAGCTATAGGGGCAGGCTTCAACATAAAAGGCAGTGTGGTGCACTTCATGTTTTGCAACCTACAGAACGTGCTCTGTCTGATCAGGGCCTTATGCAGTTTTGTTGTGCAGAGCTTTTGTTTGGAACATGGTAAAAATTAGACTGAAGAGTAAACAGAGCAATAACAGAATATAAAATATAAAATAGTGTCATCTGTATAAAGATTTATTAACACATCAAAAATATGACAGAGGACATTATTAACATAAATAGAAAATAGACTAGAGCCAAGTGAAGAGCCCTGTGGAACTCCTTCACTGATGAGCTGTGTCTTAGAACACGGCTTTTCATGTTGAGGTTCCCAATACATAATCCTTCAACATTGCTTATGGGCTGAATTTAAAAGAGAAAAAGAGCACAAAAAGAGGTTTTGACATACAGTGCTACACCTCATTTGCTGACCTGACAATACAAGAGTGTGAAAACTCTTCTGTCATCTGCTGCCGCTGGGGAACACAGCTCTGTTTCATAGAAGTGAATACCAATGCTGCTAAAGTGATGTTCATGCTGTCAGTGCATACAGGACAGCTTTTTAGCCTTGGGTAAAGAGATACCATGGTGTGTGAATGATTTTTTTAGTACATATAGATTGGATGATGCTAATTTGTCAAATCAGTTGCCCTAAGTGGCAGAAGAAGCTCTGCAACCTTCACAGAGAGTATCTTGTCCAAGAGCACATCTTCATTTAGAGATAAGAAACTCTAAGGCAGCCATCTCTCTTTCGTTTTCTCTCCCTTATACACAGATTGTAACGACAATGTACAATCAAAGGCCTTGCAGATGAAAGGCAGGAAATATAGCAGCTGTTCTCAGAGTGTGAGCAATGGGTAGGCTTCCTCTACCAAAAGAGATACAAGTATAGACTACCAAAAGCACAAGCTAATATTCTTTACCCACAAGAAACTGAGAGGAAGAAGGCTTACTGACTTAAGACAGTGAGCTACATTTTGCAACAAGGGCAACAGAAAGCAGCCTTGTACATTTGAAAAACAATAATGAAAGAGACAACAAAGTCAATACCAACATTAAACCAACAACAAAGCTGTTCCTTCTTCTTCCTTCAAGTATGGGCTCAATGCCCACTCTGATATTCAAAGAGAGCCAGAGGAAAAATTAATTTTGCATGTCTAAGTATGACTGAGTGTTTTGCTCGTTTGCAGTCTCTGCCAGCGTACGTCTTATCTATACATGTGGATTGCTTCCTATAAAGTCCCAGACTTTGTGTGAATGGGCTCTATGTTCGTGTATTAAACTTTTCATGTATTAGAGCACTGCACCGAGCCAAGCAGGATTACTGCGTGACCTCCACTACACTCTGCGATCTGAAAACAGAGGCAGCCAGTGTAGCACAGCAACCATCCTGCCACAGCAGGCAGAGCGAGTGATAGGCACTGTGTTGCTGTGAGAGTGAGATTTAATGAGTTCAACACCAAACAAACACCGTCACTGCAGCCGTCACCAGCCAACCCCACTGACCCACTCCACCACTCTCTCCACCTCTCACACTCCCTCTCATACTGAGGCATTAACGTCTTCCCCCAGCTGTTTACTTTCTGTTATTGCTCATTAAGTCCAACTCTCTCTTCTCAATCTTAATGCAGATTTGGAGCCTGGCTGAACCATTTCAACTGTCAGAAACCCCCTCACACCCCAGCTCATTGACTCAGTAGTTGGATAATCCTGTGAATACATGGCAAGCGAAAAGGGGACAAAAATGAGAATGGATCAGACAAGAAGCCAAGTTTCATGACAGCTTGACTTTTTTATTTACAATACTGATAATACGACAACAACTATCTTCCTATACCAACCATAAAGCTGTTAATATTCAATTCAAGATTTTAGTTTGCCTGTTGCTTGAGTTGTCTATGAAGATGACACGCACTGTCACTTTGGTTTAAGTGAGAAGTCCTTTAGGGCCAAAGTGAAAACAAACAACAAAAGTCAAATGCTGCCATATAATTAGCTAGCTATATTTGAGAAAGAGCTAAAAAGGAGAACGGTGAAAGAAAAACACATTACAGCAACAACAGCCCAGATACTCATTTTCACAAAGTTTATATTAAATGAGGACGTTTTAATTTGGGTACAGCGGATAAGTAGCTAATCATCAAGCCAGACTGACAGAACTCAAAGGTCACAGATGTTGGTTTAGGGTGCTTTACAGTATGGCAGAACAGAGGTGCAACAGTGATAAGGAGTTTAAATGTGTTTGCTCGACTGATTTGGAAATTGTGGTGCCCTCCTCTGCACAGGACGTACAGCCTGTTATGCATCATCCCAAATCTGATTTAGACAAGCTCTGCAAAAACTGCAGCTCAATGTATGGCCAGCATGGTTGTCCTCAGCTCTAGTATGAGACGAGGGGATCTTGGCTCTTCATGACTGGCCTGGCTGGCTCTGATAACTGAATATAGGTGTACTGGTATGATACTGGTACGCCTGTGGTCACGCCAGCTGCTCTCACTTCCCCTTTTACCTGCCCAGATCCCACAAGAGATTCAAGATCTCACCCGTAGCTTTGTAGAGCGGGGGAACTAAGGACTTAACAACCAGTGCAACAAAATACTTGTAAACAGATTCAAGAGGTTTTTACCAGGAGCCGAATTATCATCTTCCTCTCCAAAAGAAACAGACTCTGTGATTTAAAGTGGTAACAACATTCAATCAAGCAGTTTGATGTTAAAAAATACGTGTTTTTCCAATGCTGCTGGTCATAGAGGGGTGTGAAAATGCAAATAGGACAGTGTTTGGTTTGTCTGTTCTGGGCTACTGTAGAAACATGGTGGTGCAACATGGCGGACTCTGTGGATGAAGACTCCCTCCCTCTGTAGATAAAAAGGGCTCATTCTAAGGTAATAAAAACACAATGATTCTTATTTTCAGGAGACAGAAAACATACTTGTTAAATTGCATTGTGTTTCTGCCCATATATCCCCCTAAATCCTACACGCTGGACCTTTAAGCAGAACTGAGGGGATTGCGAGATTTTGGAACATCGCTATCTTTAGGTCAAGATTCTAAAAACATTACACAGGACACATTAAAGGAGCTATATGTAAGAAATCTAAAGCAAATAGTCGTAAAATCCTCCTAATATGTCACAGAGACTAAGGAATAATGTTCATATAACATACTGATCTCACCGACAACAATAGTACAGCCAGAATATTCACATTTAAAAAAAAAATTTACAGTCCGCAAATCATGTTTATGTTTTGAATTTGTGCTTTGGCCTGTTGCGCCACCCACCGCTGTCTACCAGTCACGCAGTCAGTAGAGTCTCAGCATCAGTTAAAGTTACGACTGAGCTACAGCAACACGGCAAGCAGCATTAGCAGTGTCCCGGTACATAGCATTGGCAGCCGGCTTCTCCTCAGCTGTATCCCGGCAGCAGCGTTAGCAGCAGAGAAGCTGGACTTGCTCAAACGGTCCGCTGGAAAACCGAAGATCAAGGACGCGGCGATGCGGCCCTGCCACAGCAGCCGCCCATGGGCAAACAAATCAGTCTCCAGCGTGACGCTGTCGGGGGGGGGGGGGGGGGGGGGACGGACACGACTCGCGGCAGTATTTTGAATTTGAGTGCAGTAACCGTTTTGGCTACATTCTTACATACAGCGCCTTTAATTTACTTTAACCTCTGCTTATCACTGAAAACACAACATAAGCTTCACTGATGTCTGACAGGAAATGGGTTACATATGTGACAACTTTTAACTCTGAACAAAACAGACCTGTTCCTCTATACTCATGTTTAATCTTTACTTTGCTTTACCTCTTTACTTTACTGCTGCCTAACAAAACATCTTAGGAAACGAACTAGACAGCTAGACAAAGCCAACAACCTTGTGGTACCACAGCACTTTTTTTTGTACTGCAGTTTTGTGATAATTAACCCAAAACAAACAGGCCATAAAGGCATAAAATAAGAGTTAAAAGGTTAAGACTTTGGCACAGCCATGCTGCTGATACATTTTTCTCCCTGCCACCTACTTTGACAGGTTATAGTATGTTCTGTTGTGGTTATGTTTATGGGACTACTAACAATGATGCCAGTACTATGGCATAGAGTAGGTAAGCTCACAGCCAGCTCGCTCAGACACTGTAAGTGTTTAAATTCTGATGAAGCCCTTGGTGCCAGCGTGTGCGGTCTTTGCGAGAGAAAACCTCGCAGAGCGTTTTACATATCAATGGACACATGGCCCCAAAGGCCTGACTCACTGAAATCCACATGTAAATGTCTGGTAGCTGTTAGGTGCTGCACTCACTCAATGGTGGATGGGAAGTAAATTAACTCTATGAACACCCCAGTTTCATTTCTGCTTTAAAAATCAACACAGAGGCATACAAACCACCCCGGGGCTAAAACACCTTGCGATTAATATGGTGACAGCTTTGGAAATTCACATAAATGTAAAAGCTGTCTTTACAATTCACAATTTGCATGTGCAGTGAAACAATACAGAGACCTACTTCTTTTTATCTACTTAAAAAAAAAAAAAAAAAAGAATCAAACAAAAAACACCAAGCTCAATGCTCAACAGTTAACTCAAAATATAAAATTTATTTAACAATGCAGATTTGGTTCAGGTCTGACTATGCTGTTAGCTGATGGCTACCTCCCTGTGTGAGAGCTGGAGCGGCACAGAACAGCGCAGGCGAAGTTCTTTGTCTTCTCTGGTGAGAGATGAGAGCCCACCCACTGCAATCAAACGTGAATCCCTCAGCTGCTCCTCCTCTCAGCCCTTCACTAAATCAACAGTCTATTTACAGCAATAGCACAGAGCCTCTGCGTGCGTGCATGCGCCTGAGCTGCGTGCATGCACACACAAACAAAATTATCATTAATGATCACAAAACTGAGCCAGGGCAGGAGAAACAATGGCCTGAATCTGAGGCAACCATCTAATGAGCAAATCTAACAGACAAGATTTTCTGTCTGTCGTAAAGATAAAAAAAACCTGAATTTCAACACTGACATGTTGAGGAAACTGCACACAAAACCAGAATTTCTGTGTAGTGACAGACACACGGCTAATATTATCAAATTGATACAGACGAGATGTGCAGAGGGAGATTACAAGCTACAGTCAAGTGTCGGGTGTGGATAATGTAGGTTGCACTTTCCTGATAAGGCTTTTTTTGCTTCATTCATACGCACACATTTCAGCCAAAACTAAGGGTCACTTTTAAGAACAGAGCTCCGTGTCACTGGCCCATATGCTAACAAATGACCAAACATGTAGCTAGCCCATCATCACTCCTTCGTTTTTCCACATTAAAGCAGCAGTGCACGTGAGCGGCAGAGGCAGAGGCAGGCTGAGCTTCCCAGCGCCAGTGAAAAAAAATCATGTGAAACAAAGAGAGGAACTTCAGTCCATCTGTTTTTCTAAGGGAACTCAGCCATGCGTGCAGGAAGCGTCACTGTTTGCACTGCGGGATTAACAGTGAGGGCCTCAAATCTCCTAACTGTCAGAGATGCCTTGCTCCTGGACCCGCAAAACAGGACTGTCAATCAAGGTGGTGGGCCCCCTTCTGACTAGAAGGGGCCTCGTCCACAATTGACTAGGTTACCTTATGTTCACTCATGAGGAAATAAAAAGGGGAGAAAGGCAGGAGCTTGGTTAGGGCTGGGTGGTGTAGCATATTTATAAGGATAACTGCATGGACGCAGACAAACGCGTACTCAACAATCGCAAAAAAGGAGATGTCGGAAGCAGAAGTATTTGTAAGATTTAGATTGATAGAAAAAGATAACTAAGACAAAGGAGAAAAGAAGAAAATGTTTTTATCCTACGATTACACTCTTTTCATGAATCTCCACAAGCACACAGCCAAAGAGCCACAAGATACGAATCTTAAGACATACACCAACAAAACCATTTGAATCTAGGTATTATATCATCAGCTTTAGACTTAAAGACACAATAAATATCTCACTAATTCCATACCATCACTGGCTGTCTGTGCACAGCAGGTGGGCCATTCCCCACATCGTCTTAGTCAGTGTTTGGGCTTCTTACTACAGATTAAACATTAACCTGGAGCCACAATAAACATTACACAAAGTGATAACTGGACTTTAAGGTTACCCGTATGGCCAATACCTACTGAAGCAAGGCTAAGTAGTGGAATAAACATGGCCCATTACTGGGCGTACTGTAGATTCCCATCTAAACAACATATAATTTGGCTGTGAATAATCTACAGCATCGGTTTTGTGTTTTTGTTGGTCCTGTACGTTCACACCTACAGTATGAGCTGTTTTTGAAGGTTTCTGTAACCCTCTTAGCTTCTTTGTGTCTCCTGCTGTCAAGTTTTTTCTATTATGTCATAACAACAAAGAGTTTCATGCGTTTATGCAACGCCGACACCAGACGAGAGCTTTCCCCATTCTCCATCGTGCTCCTATTCACTCAATCGCTCTCTCGGTCAGGAACAGGCAGGAAAACTGCTGGCTCCTTCGCTACAGTAACCTGCATCTAGTTGGTTCAGTCGCGTAATAACAGCGCTGAGTGCAGATTAGCTGTCTGTGACTGTGTGACATGGTCTGACACAGCAGCGGGAGGTGGGAGGTCACAGGGGCTTCTGTAAACGGGAAACACAAAAGACCCCACCGTTGACGCTGTCCGGATGTCATGTTGCAGAGGCACAATGGGTCCAAAACACCAAGCAGAGTGCGGATAAAGCTCAGGATTGGTATTCTACCCCGGGAGGATGGAGGGATGTGGTTCGGGAGGGGAGTAAGGGGAGGACATTAATATAAAAAAAAGAAGAGGGGAGGGAGTGGACACTGCCCTGAAAAGCCAACCCTCTGATTGTGGACAACTGCATAAATCAGGATTACTGAAGGAATACTGCCTCAACAGTCACATCAAGGAAAATAAATTCTTGAAGCAACATGAAGCACAAATGTGACACACAACATACCTGGATCACATGGCTAATTTGGGGTGGAATGATAAGACCCATATACACTGGCATTTACACCAGGTATTATGATGGATCCTGGGGCTGATGAAGCGTGCAGCACCCCTCCCACCAACTCCCCACAGTCTTGGATATAATTCATCTGTGGCCATGCTTCACAGGACTGCTATCCAATCACTTTCAGACCTTCCGGCAGCAACTGAAAGGTTGAAAAGTACAGCTGAGACGCAGTTTTGTTTTCATAAAAATGTCTTAAGATCTCCTCTGATGTAATGAGATTTTATATATGAACATATATACACCTCAAGGCTTCAGGCTAATGCCATTATAAAGATAAACACTTCATTAGGACGATGGACTCAGAAGTGACTTAAGAAGTGTGGTTTCAAAGAGCTAAAGAAAGCAAGGTTTACTCATTTGAGTTAAGTCTCAAACTCTGCTCCTTGGTGTTACAAACCCATTGTTTTTCCCGCATCTTTTAGCAAGCTACCTTATTAGAGTCTATTTCTTTCATACCACATAAATTGAGCAGTATTTGTTTACCCAAAGTCACGTGACAGCATGATGTTACACATACAGCATCCAGCAATTCTTTAACCAATATAAATTAAAAATAAATTAAGCTTAAATTTCAAAATCTTTGTATAGAGTTCATCTATTAAATGACAAGTGTGAGACACTTAATGATCAATAACAGCCTTGTTAAGGGGATAAAAATCCATGAAGTTCTACGACCAGATAACCTTTTAAACATCTCCCTTTTGTGACCATAGAAAAATTATAAAACCACATTTATACAAACATGTCTTCTTCTTCTTCGGGTCATTCTCAATTTAATATAAACAGCTGTAAAGATAATTCTACACACTTCCTTTTCTCTCCCATTCTCTGCATTAATATCCATAGGCCAGACATAACAAGAGCTCGTGCTAGCATTCAAAATAGGCTTAGTCCTTTGTAATCTACCTGTGCTCAAATTCCAGCAGCTTACTGCTTGAAAGCATTTGTAAAGCGAGTAGAACGATGAATACATGCAAATAATAGCACAACTATCTACACAGTGTGTGCAGTCAACCCCACACAACAAGCTGAATGTAAAGCTCTTTGAAATGGCACACTCCTGTCCAAGAACACGGTGTTCCAAAGTTAAAGCAACACGTCCAAAAGAAAGACTGAAAAGCCAGTGGCCAAAAGTTAGGCCCGTCACTGGAGAATAACCCCAGTTTAAGGTTTAGGACTACAGTTTGGCAAGAACTGGACAATAAACAAGTTGTCTCTTGCCACTCAAGGCTATAAGTTTGCAACAGAAGGGTGTGAAAGAGTAAGGGATACACAGAAAAATCCAGTGTAAAGTCAGTGTAAACCAACACTTAATGCCTTCTCCGTGACTATATGTCAATAGATAGCACAAAGAGTTCAGGCTAGTGGCATGCACACACAAAGACTGTACATTTGGTGTTGAAAGCAGGCTGCCATCCATCGGCCTGGCTTAGGACAAAGCTTAAACCCAGTGATACGACATGCTGAGGTCATTCTGACATTCATTTTCATGAATTCCCTAATGGCCCACGCTCTAGATTCTCAGCTCTCCAGTGGCTGCAGCAAATTAATGCGTGAGGGCTCTCAGTGTCAGCCCATAAGAAAGAAGCCGCTCCTGTCTAAAAGGCGGTGTGAGTTTCGGGTTTTGGTTACACCAGGGGGAGAAGCAGGGATAGGGAGCACAGAGAGGAGGTTGTTACGACTAGCTTTGCTCTGGGGACACAAACAGAAGGAAGGAACTGTTTCCCATACCAGTAACCTGGAGGAGCCCTCCCTACTTTAACCCAACAAGATGGACTCGTCAGCTGAGAATCTATGTGTTATGTAAGACAGTCCATACATATAAACACACATGGCTTTCTTCCACAACATTTGCTGACCACTGCTCACCAATGCCATCGTAAAAAACAAACATAAGTCATTGTATGGACTTAAGCAGGTGGTATACTGAAACAGCAAACCTGCTCTTGCCTGTCAGTCAAGTTGCTCAAGAAGGACAAGGGGTGACTGTGTGTGCTGCAATCCTTGAAAACTCTTGGTCTGCCTGCTTCACCACTCTGTCATGGCTGCCATAGCCTACACATTAGCGGAGTCGAGCGCGGGGGGGGGGGGGGCTTGAAAAGTAGCTTGAAAAGAACATGCTGCAGCTTCCTTGTTGATGTGTACTTACACACTGCAGCCACATGCAGTTTCAAATGTATAGGCAGCTGAATGCAGCTCTAATGTGATGGTACAAGGCAGGATGTATTATGAAATGTAGAATCTCTATTGCATAATCAGATATGTAAGCAAACACAACTAAAAATATAGTAATTCTTCAATTTCATTAAACACTTAAAAGGGATCAAACTACCAAGATTTTCAAACTTTCCCTTTTTAATCGCTATGATCACCCTGTTGGGACAACTTTCCCTTGTTTTTGGTTCGTTTTGACCAGCCCTGCTCTAACCCCATATTTGACTAAGCTGTACAGCCATCCCATCAGCTGTTCTTAGTCCCTCCCTCTTGTGGTTTCCGGCTAGTAACAGGCTACCCAATCATTAAGCTGGTTTCCACTGTGCTGGGACAAAAACAAACTACTTGTTCATACTGTTTTTCTAGAACATTGCATGGACTGGAAATGTATTGTTATGGTCTACTTTAGAGCTCCCTCTGCACAGCCCCAAGTGAAGTTGAACAAATAAATCAGCAGCACAAAAGTAAACAGGGCGACTTGAAAAGCAGAACACACTGGATGTTGCCTAAAAGTTCAAGTATTCAACAGTGAAAACGACTGCAGGCTCATGACACCTGCTGTACCACTTCACAAACAGCTGCCACCTTCACTCCCAACTCCAATATCTATGAAAAACAACACATTACAACCACTTAGAAATGACACAAGTTACCCTGCCATATATTTGCCTGCAGACACTGAAGTACAGTGAGACACACAGATCAGGTGGCCATTTTGATGTTGAAATTAACCAGCACACTAGCCAGCCAGCTCAGCAGCGTTACAAGGTAACATCTCAAGTGGCAGAGGCAATAACACAATTAGAAAACCCTCAGTAGGGTTACAAAGCAAAGCTAATGAGACCCTGAATGCAGCATTAACGCCAACGTGTTTTTTACGAGCAGAACAAAAGACAGCAGCATTTTCAGTTGACGTTAGCCTTACGTTATGTAAACAAGCTCCAGTGTCAACGTGTAAAGGGGCAGTTTGACAACAACAGGCTGAACAATGAAAAGAATAGAAATTAAAATGGCCATAAGGTGTTTATACAGTCTACCGCTGCCAGGTAGTGGTGCAACAAGATGACAGACATTCCTGGAAAAGGAGAGTAACGTTAGCGTCTACTCGGCTGTTGCAGTAATTTTCAAATATAGACACCAAGCTAGACAGCTAACGTTACAAATATACAGAGTTGGACAAATGGACATGGGAGCGATGTGATTAGCGTTAGCTAACACAGCTGTCCCGATAAGCGACTGAAGCTTCGCAGGACAGAAATAGCTAACACTTGGCTTTGCTAGCAAAATGTTGTTTACACAAAAACATCAGTCATTCACAATGAAAGCTCTTTCTGCTTTGGGTTACGAAGCTAAACAGGCAGCATCGACAAATACCTCGTATCACATTTTCACATACATCAGGACATAGCTGACGAGACAGCGAATGAGCGACTGTTGTTTATGTTCTGAAAGGATACAGTTTCACCACATCGGTATCCATTCGCCTTTTACCCGGACTTGGAGACGACATTTTTCCTATTTCCACCGCAGAACACCAGTAAGTAAACCGAAAGCTAGCCCCCGAAACGCTAGACAGTCTAGCAAACGGTACTATCCGAAAGTTAACATTTGCCTTCGGAAATGTTCACAGCAAAACGTCCTCACAGTCCAACGTCTCTGTCCTAGTGAGTAGCTGAGCTAACGTTAGACCTCCGCTGTTCACTGCCTCTCATCGTTCTGACCATGGTTCTGACAAGCTGGGATCCCTCCGCGGACTACGTCATAAATCTGCGACGTTACGTCACCACAAAGTGCTGTCTTTGTAGTTTTATGTAGAAAACCTTTGGTTTTCTATCTTAAAATGCAAGTGAACGTGCCATTTGACACCACTTACACTGTTATTTTATATCTAGAGATTAAGAAACATTATAGAAATAAGACAAAGAAGAAACCTAAGTGTGAAGTCTTCAGGATTTTGCAATAGAGTAGGTTGCCCTCATTTCTGTGGCACTGGCTCTGTCTTGGTTTTGTCTGTCTTCCATGTTCTGTGCCAGAGGAAGGTGACACACCCACATATGTCAAAATAGCTGGCATCTGACAATCCTTGAAATCCCAATGACACTAACAGTGAAGTAAATGTTGCAGCACATAGATCTTTACATCTCATTTGTGCCTTCTCCCTGCTAAATGACCAAATGAGATTTAAATGGATGGTTCAAAATGTTTAAAGCAAGACTGCATAGGGGGAACTTATCCATAGATATTATATTACATACAGTCAATGTCAGCTGGCACACACAGTTTGCAGAAGCAGGCTCAAGTCAAACATGGACGCCAAGCAGTCTTCTGCTGTGGAGGCGTACGCAACAAAGTACATTTAGCCACCTAAAAAAAATCCCCCCTCAAAAAAAATCAGTTTAATTGTATTTCATTTTCAACGGGAAAATTAAGCCTCTCTTTCAAGCCAGACTCCATTGAGAAAAACAGTGATTTAACACTGCTGAACACAGCTGTTGCTGGTCGAGCACTGCCTCAAACATTCATTTTGTTTGTGTTATTGTGTGACTTTGGGGTGTAAAAGGGTTAGTACAGATTCAACAAAGTCACACAATAACACACACAGTAACAAACATGTTAAAGCAGCAGTAGACCAGCAGCTCCTGTGTCCAGAGATCTAAAATGACTGTTTTGTCAATGGAGTCTGGTGGTTCTGACAAGAGCAAAGATGGAGAACTGAAGCCATTAACAGCTTTCTTGTTGGAACAAGCTGTCTGACAGAAAGGTAAAGCAGTAAGAATACTGTCAATATAGCATACACTTAAACTGATAGATTTTTTTTAGATCCAACTTATTTAGGTGGCTAAAATAAGTTTTTTTGCTGACCCCATCCACAGCAGTACATTGTTTAGAATTCATGTCCGACTCCAGCCTGCTTCTCCAAACTGGGGCATGCTGACCACAGTTCTACTGTATGTAATACACTGACTATGGATAAGTACCTCATAAAACCTCACTTCAAAAATCTGGAATATCCCTTTAAGTGAAGTTGAAATATACAGTATACAAAAAAAGACCGAATGAAGAGTGTTTTCAGGAGCACAATCATGGCTACAAATATTCATACCATTGCTCCAAGGATGCCCTCATACCTGCTCAGATAACTGCAATCGTTTTTTCATGTGTCCTCAAATGATCCAGCGACAAGGCTGCCTATTGATAAACACATAATAGTCATTTGTATAAAACTGTGTATTCTGAGGAACACAGTGTTTGTGTAACTGTCATCTCTCTGAACCAGAAGTTAGGATGTTTACAGGCAACAAAATGGCTGCCAGTGAGTGAGTGCTGAACAGTAACATAGAGCAGCAAATGGAATAGATGAGGTAATCACAGATCACATTTGTGTAAAATCACAGAAAACCTTTCAGAAGTCAGTCACTGTGCAACTTGCAACAGTTGGTACTAAAATATAATCTTCTATCTATAATCTAATCATTTCATTCTTCTTCTGTTGAGTGACAATCTCAGAGGATCAACATGCAAAGTGAAACAAAACTTTCAGAAGAGCATTTTATTAAACCCTTTTAGGAAACTCTACGAAGATAAAAGCACATGCAAGATAGAGAGGACTGCATTAGCAGTGAGATGTCAAAGGAAGGCAAAAGGAAGTACAAGCCATCCTGAAACTAATAGAAAACAGGTTTGTAGCTCATGGCACGTGGTTCTACCTGCCTGCAGTAATCAGGATTGACAAAATGAAAACACTACTCCAAAAGGATTGTTCTTTTCAAAGAGAACTCATGTCCACGTTAACTTTCAAGCACAACAGTACACACACAGAAAAATGACTTCCTCACAGTTTGTTTTTTGCTAATCTGAGGTTAAAAATTGACCACTCCCTCATATGACTCAACATACATTGAAGGTAAACATTGCCTTTCCAGTGTCAAGCCGTTTAGCCCGTTCTCACAGATCTCTTGTCTCTTATATTCCACAGAAATACATACTGTCATGTTGTCACGAAGACTACCGAGGCAGACTTCATGTGAGGTTAGTAAATGCCTTCTTTGTGGCCAATTGGTACACTGAGATGTGTTCTATGATGACTACGTACTGTATGTATACACATGATCCAAGGGCTGTAGTGGCCCCTATATCTGCACATCCCAATCAGAATTCAAAGGTTTAAAAGCCACACTGGCATCCTTCACATAAGTCACTGTTCACAGAGAAGACACTCATTCATTTGCCTAAAGACACATTCCACTTCTTTTCCCTCCAGAAACACTTTGACTGTAAACACGACTTTAACGGATGGCATACATCGATATGATACGACACTCCTGTCATTGGTACTCCGGACTCTGTGCCACAGAAAGAAAGAGGGCAGTTCATCGGTTCAGTGTTGCGATGCTGTTCGGATGGAAACAGTCTACTGAGACGGAGAGGAGGATACCTGCCACTGACGGAATATAGCAAACACCCTTTTAGACTTGTCACGGGGGCCCTTGCAGGAAAAAGAGAACAAAGAAATGTCAGATATTGTTTAAATTAAAAGCTGTATGGCCAAGTGACACCAGTGAAATAAGGAAACAAAGTTCATAAATCTTGACTTGCCTGTCCTGGACTGCCTCCTGCTGTATTGTTCTTCTTCATGGGCATGAGGAGATCTAGAGCAGCCTTCCAGCCCTGTTGATTAAGTGTTGAGTCTCGATCAGACAACGTCCCTGGCTCCACATTCTCCTTTCCCACAGAGATCCAGGGACACCAGTCTCTGTGCTGAGCGAGGGGGTCAAATACGTTCTTGTGCATGAGCTCATCCTGAAAGAGAAGGAATTAGGTTGTAATTTAAAAGTAAGAAATGCAAACCTTCTTTCAAATTTAAAGGGTCAGTCCACCCCAAAATCATGGAACACTCAGCTTGTGGAGCTCAAAGCACCACAAAAAAAAAAAAAAAAAAACAAAGAAAAAAACAAGAAAATGCAACAGCAATGTCTCTTTCCAGACATGATCCTCTTACTTATGATATCCCACAGACCTTGTTGTGAGCGGTTTCACGTAGGAACTATTTTCTTTCTAGCGAAGTACATCCACCAACTGTATCACTACGCAGAAGGAAACGTACATTTACTCATTGATGAGGGGCTTGTGCTTGTGACAGTACGAAATGTAAACATTTTTTCCACTCACTCTTACATAATAGTGGCATAATTTTCAGGTGTTTGATGATTGTATAGTGTTAACGTCCTGTGCTATGACTATGACGAAACACTGCTTGCAAAGTAGGGGTTTTTGACCGTTATTGTCATCTCAGAAGAATTTCTGCTCCCTCTACCTGTGTACAATTCATCATCATTGTCGTTTTCGTCATTGGCTGATGTTACTTATACCAACTATTTCTTTTGGTGTCTTATAAACCCATGAGGGTTGGGCACTTTTAGGTGCATGACACGGGAATAAAAGAAACTAAAATAAACTATACCCCCAGGATTGAACCAGCGTTGATTTTGTATTAGAAAGAGTTAACCAGCACTGACCGACTCGGCTTCACCATCCAGGTCGAGAGGTGGATTGTCAATTTTAATGTGAAAGGCACACCACCACAGTTTCTTACAACCAGGGTGGGACAAATTATGGTTGCCAGTGAGGGGTGCACAGTTGTGACGCAACTATCACAGGTCGCCACAGTAGAATGTGGACACCTGACCTGAGCCTGATGGGACCCGTCAGAAGACGATGGGTTGGGCCAGGTTCGGATTACAAATCAGAAATTTTGCTTGGGTTCGGTCACTTGACATGCTGCTGTGTTGTGCTATGGCCTATTCAAGTGCTGGAATTTACGTGACAGCCTGAACACAACACAGGCCAATAGTTACATTTCAGGCAGGAGGCAGTAAATATTCAGACTGAGCTAATGAAAAGGGAGGACAAGCTGTAACCATGATAACAGTTACTATGTCAAGGAACAAACTGCGTCAGGCTCAGTTATAACTGTCTCAGACTCAGGTCGGGTTCGGTCAGGAAAATGCGGCCCGAGTCGCGCTCTACGCCACAGCCAATAAACAAATTCTACGATGACAGCGTAAACATTTTCAGTTGCAATTGAACTATGTGGCATACCACTTAACATTGTTTATGGCTGTGATTATTTTTGTGATGTTATAATATATAGTGTACAGTGACAAACTCAAGTGCGAAACACTAGTTCTGAATTTAATGTGTCTACTCCCCACCCTTTTCCAGCACCTGAGGTAATTGGTATGCATTGCATCCAGGTTTTGACCCAGGTAATTTCTGAATTATCATGACCAGGGATTAACCCATGTTGGCTGGACTGATTTGAACTGACAAAGGAAAGGCTGAGCACAGGTCAGATAATCCCTGATCACTGGTGTAAAAAAGGTAGCCTATTAATAAGAAATTAGCTGCACTGACTTCTATGTAACAGATCTGCTCGGTAATACAAATGTAGAAAAAATCTGTCATGCACAAATGAGACTGCATAGAGGTGAGAACTAAAGATGTAATGAATGATGAACTGTGCAGCACTATCTGTTAAAATCATTGACAATACTCTCAAAACATCGCCTTAATGACCAGGCAGCACTGTCTTAGAAGTTAAGAAGCCCTGCGCCTTAATAAAGCATAAAAAACAAGACGTGAAATCAGCAATAATGTTAGTTCTTACAGGACCACCAAATGATGAGAGGCACAGGCGTTTAGGAGGGTGATACAGGCTGGCAGCGCCATCAGCCCCAGAGTTGTCCCCCTGTCCTTTACTACGAGTCGCAGGCCTTTTGCCCCTGGGCAAAGGACTCTGCAGCTCTTCACTGGGGCTTGGTGAGTCTCTGCTTCGGGCACGCAAAGACACAGGGGAGGCTCCCTCACCCTGTAAGACACACCAGAGCATGGTTATAAAAAGCAGTTTGGTACGTTTTCCATTGTTATCGAGAGAATCCTTGCTGATCAGCTTTCATTTGGCTAAAGCTTGCCTGGTCAGAGCGGGTGGAGTCCTGGCTCCTCAGCTTCATGCGACATGGAGTTGTAGCAGGGGTGGATGACGCAGAAGCAGGCTGGTCCACCTGACCCTCATGTGGGACTGTTGAGGCAGGACCTGTTGTGTGAGCAGGGGGGCCTACAGTGTTGGGTGAGACATCTCCATCACCTGACGTTCCCTCCATCTGGTGGAAATTCCACAAGCCCACCTTGCGCATACAGTAGGAGCAGGTGAGGATGGGCAGGTTCATCGCGTGCAGAGCTGGGCTGAGATAAAGAAATCCATGGCTCAGACATCTCGATCAGGTGGGGGAGTGCTAAAAATGTTAATGCCATGTTTTTCTCGGTTTCCTGAATGAACTCCCCTGAACTTTCATTGTATTTTCTTTCATGCAACTATTTTCTCTATTAAAAATTTGTGGAAATTAGCTTCCATGTTTGCTAACTCAGGTTTATGGCAATATATGTATATATAGAGAGATAGAGATGTCATTTCTTTAAAAGTACATAGTGTATTGAAGAGTCAAGAAGGGTTTCATCTCACCTTGCAGCCCAGCCACAGAGACAAACAATGCATGCAGCCACCTGGACCGCCAAAGGTTGAGAACATGGAGAATCTCCCTTTCTTTTTTGTTCGTCCTCTATCAGCTGCAGTATAACACTGATAACATCCTCAGTCAAAGACTGCAAGGAAACAGTGGAGATTAATTACATGTCATGTTTTCTAATAATTGAATACATCTACACATAAAGTTCACATTTTTCAACAATGAATATGACCTCCAGGAAAAGGCCCTTTTTGTAATGTGAACATAATGCTTAAGAGTGCGTTAGTGCGTAACTCTTGAATTCTCTCCTGCCTCACCATAGACTTTAGCTGCTCTGGCTTCATGGCAGGCAGCTGCTGTGCAAGGAGACAGGTGCGCTGGAAGCGCTCTAGGAAGGCAGCGAGAAGTGCTGATGGTTCACAGGCTGGAACCAGCCAGTACCGCTCTGAAATGACATCAACATTCACCTTAATATTTGTATAGATACCTTGTGATTTAATCAGCTGAAATTCAATGGTCATGTTATACATATCATTTTTGTTAAAATACATATGCAGTACAGAGTGCTTGCTCCTACCTGGACATGGAAAGTCAGGCCAGGGGCAAAACTTTTCATGCTGCGTCTGAAGTTGCCTTGATATCTCTGCAATGCGGGTTCCATCTATAAAAGAAAAAAGGATAGTGGCTTGACCTTTAATTTTTGGCAGTCTGGCAACATCAGCCTGACCTTGCCAAAATAAAGTGTGCCTTTGACTTTTTCTGAGACTTTAAAAGTGTTGCTCACATTTTTCAAAGTCTAAAGTTGGTTGTAGTGATGCACAAAGGAAAGCCTGGCAGCTGGAGCACTTGAGCATATCGCAGCCGACGTTGATCCAGCCATATCTGGCACACATCAGGGGGGACAGTGTGCGGGGTTTGCCTGCCCATTTCAAACAGTGCGATGCTAAGGAAAATCTCACTCTGACACAAACCAAGTATTGTCACATTCATTATTACTCAGGACATATCTATACATTTCTGCCATGGATCATCTGCTTTATCTTACATGAAACTAGGCCTGGGCGGTATCAATGTATTCCCACCTTCGTTCCTTCCTGACATTTCACCAGGGTCAACAGTACATGGCAATATTTGTGTATTAAAAGCGTAAAAGCTGAGCTACTGGTGACAGAAGTTATTGCAGTAAATATGTCATTGTCTAGCCTGCAATGCTGTGTTTCTAATACACAGTTAGCCTACCTAGACAACATGAACAGGCTACATGAAATATTAAAAAACACCAAAATTACAGATCAACAACTGCTGTCTTTATCAGTGATCAACTGGTTGTGTAATACAAGACCAACCGTGGATGCCTCATACTGGGTGAAAAGGTCAAAATGGGTAAAAGGATATTGAATAGGACTCCACTCTTGAGAAAAAGGCTTCTTCGTTCGTCGCCTGACAAGGTGCTTGAGTGTCGCTTTTTACTTCCAGAACTTTCCCATTTCCATGTCCACTGAAATCCAAATAAAGGGAAAACATATTTTCAGTTTCAAGACACTTGCTAAGTTTATGAAAGATGACAACAGCTGACACTGATTAAATTAATGTGTACTGCATGCACTTGCAAGCCGCAAGGCCTTTGACCCAAACCAAGAAACATGACCACATCACACCAGTTTGTTTTAGGACTGACTTTGAAATCTTACTGATTACTTTTCAGGCTCTTCATGGCCTGGCTCCAGATAACATGTCAGACCTGTTAGTCTCCTATGAACCTCTGCATAGTTTGAGATTCTTGCTTGCTCCAGAGTCCAGGCCCCAAGTCTGGCTTCACTGAAGCCTCTCCTAAAAACAGATTTCTACAGAAAGTATATCCTGACTTAATCTGAGCTGTCTGTCTATTTCATTGATATCTTATTGAAAATCTTATTAATTACTTTTAAGGCTCTTCGTGGCCTGGCTCCAGACTACATTTCAGACCTGTTAGTCCCCTATGAACCTCTGCATAGTTTTGGGCACGTCCCACTGGTAGGAGGCCCCGGGGCAGACCCAGAGCAAGCTGGAGGGATTACATATCTCATCTGGCCTGGGAACATCTTGGGGTCCCCCAGGAGGAGCTGGAAAGTGTTGCTCAGCCTGCTACCCCCGCGACCTGGCCTCGGATAAGCGGATGAAAATGAATGGATGGATAGTTTGAGATCCTCGGGCAGAGGTCTTCTGCTTGTTCTAGAGTCCATGCTGAAGACAAAAGGGGACAAAGCTTTTGCGACCAGAGCCCTGAGGCTCTGGTATGACCTGCCCGAGGATACAAGACTGGCTGAGTCACTGGCTTCGCTTCAGTCTCTCCTAAAAACGGACTTCTTCAGAAAGCATATCCTGACTTAATCTGAGCCGTCTATTTGAAAGCTACATTAATTATGTTATTTACATATTTATTATGCTGATCATGATTTTAGTTTTCGCCTTCCTTATTTTATCTTTTACTCAGCCAACATTTCATAACATGGTGTGTTTCACGCTCCTGCGCAGTGTACAGCACTTTGTTAACTGTGCTGTGACAGGTGCTATATAAATAAAGTTTATTATTATTATGTTGCTATTATAAGATTGCTAATTCCTCATAATAAATGTGCACAGATAGGCTGCAATGCTTGCTGCAGGCCTACATTTAATCAAACAACAACAATTTTCATACAACAGGCAGCACAGTAGCAGTAACATACAGTATTTCATTTGAATGAAAGTTGCGTAACGCGAGAAAAAAAAATGGAGAACAGCTCCATTCTCCCGAGCTGCAAAACCTGTCTACCACAGTAATGCATGATCAATTAATTTAACTTGGTAGCTGGACACCTAGTTGAAAACAGTCCAGAAATAAATAGCAAACTCACAGAGTGCCATGTTACACAAAACTTTAGGTCCCCACCCCCCTTATCTGTCGCGTTCACGCGAGCGATAGCACCATGGCTACCAAAACAAATGTGTCCGGCAGACGGACTAAACAACAAGCAAGCACAACAGTGTTGTCCAAACGCCTGCTCCTGGCCTACAAGCTCCCAAAAGCTGTGGAGACTCGCCAATCTTCAAAATACGCCGAGTTTAGGCGGCTAAAGAAGCACAGCTCTCGAGGCTAAGTGGCTAACCAAATTAGCTTCTGTCAACTTCTTCTTCGGCCCCTTCAACTCAAACAAACCGCGCGCGACCGTTCAAAACCCGCACCTGTTGGATCCGTTGTCTGCTGATGACACTCCTGCGTTAAGAAGTTCACGGACTTTCTCCGGAGATGCGAACGAAGACTTTTGTTGATTAGTGTTGCCGAGACGATCCCCGCGACTGCCGCCGAGAGTCGCCATGATCGGCTCTGTGGTCCCCCGGAAAATAAAACCTGAGAACAATCGTTCCGCTTTGTAAGACCCCAACCACAGCACATGATCGGGCCCACTGACCCTCCTTGTGTTCGTCACTGACAAACTCATTTGAATTTTGTGTTCTTTATCTGGCACAACATACCTATCAGAATGTCCTTTTTAAATATTTATCCAGAGGGTATTATTTATTCATCACAACAGAAAACCAGAGCCATAAAAGTGATTTATTATGAGGCAGCTCGATTCAGGGCCGTAGCTATGGAGTCATGGAGGGGCCAAATTTGCCAGGGGTTCTGAGGCTTCCCTATTTCCTATGTTAAATTATTCATTATTTATTATTTATCATAGTAAAGTATAGCTATACAGTCCTACTATATAGTTATGCTAGATACGAAAGCTACTGCTGTCTACATAGACTCCACATTCAGCGCAACATAATTTATTGGTATTTTACTCAAACTTCATGTGTTCTATATAAAATAATAAAGACATTAATCTTATTTAAATATGTCCATGAGCCTTGTCTTGCAGCGCTACAACAACAAAATTTGGACAAACCACACGCAGAACTGCAGTACACTGTAAATCTAAAACTGGGAGTAATAATGATGGGAATTTGTTAAGTTAATTTATGATTATGACTGCATTTTCTAATAAATATTTTGGACAGAAGTGTGTTGTTGCCTGTCATGCAATAGCACTTTTTTTGGTTTATGTTTTATCAGTATATTGGGAGGAATATTTTTTTACCATATTTGAATACTGGGGCAATGTGTCCCTCCCAATATAAATTGTAATAACTGCCTTGGCTCATTTTATCATTTTTTTTATTTCCATAAATTTATTGGCAGATTGAGTTACCTTATTCAAAGTAGAATTCGATTTTAATATTTTTTTTCCCTATTTTACACAGAATAAGCAACCTCACTTTATTTTCATGCACAGTCATAGTTTTTTCACTCTGGCCTTAAACACACACATGCACAAACAGGACCTATACATGCATTAAATGGATAGGCGCCCTGAGCAGTTGGGGAGTTATGGTCTTGCTTAAGGGTGCCTTGGCCAGCTACCACCAGTCTATGCTCCATATTTGGTCTGGACAGGGACTTGAGCAGGTGACCCCCTGGTTCCCAACCCAAGTCCCTGATGACTGAGCTAGTATTGCCCAACTTGATATTTACAACCTCGCAAGGAGTTGAAATGCTTCACTTTAAAGCGTTTTTATGACACGGTCTACTATAGGGGAAATTATTAGGATCCTTTAAGTACAACAATGTAAAAAAAAAACTCTATCACTATCACAAGTAAAAGTCCTAAAAGAAGCACAGAAGTGGTGTCATCACATCCTCATTGCCAGCTCATGGATCAGTCTAAGAATCAAAGTAAGATTTAATATCAAGTGGGCCTACGTTTTTACTTACAAGGAATTTGGTGTTCGGTGCATACAATAAACATATTAAGTGGATATTAAAATGAAAAGCAAAGTACTGCAGTGGTCAAGAATGTAATTACAGAACAGGACATTTACAATACAATATGAGAAAGATACTATAAATAAAATGACATAACAAATACATACACTAGAATGACAAAGCTGTTCAGTTTTGTGCAAAAATATTGAACAAGATATGTGTAAGAGTTCATTGTATGGTAAATATGTGCAATGTACAGGGATAAGAGTCCAAGATGTGCATTAATGTAACACACAGAGAGCCCCCTGATTCCTCTTTTCTTTACTCTCCCCTTCCTCAAATGAAAGCACAGATTAAAACTGGTGTTAAATTCGTCACCCGATCATGACCATGTCGTCTGCCTTCCCCCCAACCAAGCACATACTGTAACACCAATGTTGCTAATAATACAGATGACAGAATGAGTGAACAGCTCTTCCCTGCCTGGGCTGATGTGACTGATGAGGCCAGCAAGGTCACCAAAAGTTTGGCTCATCAGTCTCCTCCCATCTCCCTGCTTCAGGAACATCTGTAACAAGCTGAGATCAGGGATAAGGGGACTGCATGTGATGTTAACAGATGCCAAAAAGCTGCACTCATATTGGCAATGGAGCTCCTACTGTGGCCCTCACCTATTCATAGAAGCTTGTGTTTTCTTTGAGATGACAATCTCTGTGCACACACATTCTCAATCAGTTGGAAATCAGAAATTAATTCAGGCTTTCTCTTCCACGCCCACCCCTACTTGAGTCTCACCCAGTGAACTTGTAGATAATATCAGCTCTAAAATTTCAAATGTTGTCATTGCCCTCACTGAGGTAAAGGTAGTCTCTGGTAAAAAAAAAAAAAAAAAACACCATGGAGGAATGTCATGTTGTAAGATGAGAAAAAAAGAGTGTTCAAAAGCTGACATTTACAAAAAAAAAAAAGATTTTGCGTTTAGAATTTAGAACGAAGAGATGCAAATCAGTCTTACTTGTCTGGCATAAAAGTCGCGGTCTTATTTGCTGCTGTTGATAGACTGACAAATCCTGCAGCTGTCTACATTTTCAAGTCTGCAATCCAGTCGAGGTACTTGGTTAAATTCCACCACTCCTATATGTCATCCTGAGTCCACCTTTAAGGGAGAACGTGTCCTGTGGAGGGCACTATTTAATCACTTTGAGCGCAACTACCAGACTAAAAGTTGACTGAAGTCAGGGGGTACCAAATATCAGGGACACTGCCGGACCTAGCACATTCAGCACCCTTGGTCTGAGGAACATGACGAAGAGTTAAAGGCATCGACCTGGCCTCCACAGTCACCAGATCCAAATCTGATTGTGCTGAGGTACCCCCAATCCACAGTGGAGCCTCCTTGGATCAGACTTGTCTCTGACATGTCAAGGCATGGACACAGGACCTCTTAAAGATGTCCTGTGGTGTCTGGCACCAGGGCGTTGGCATTGGATCATTTGAGACCTGTCAGCTGTGAGGTGGGTTACTAGCACTTCCCAAGATGCTCAGTGAGACACCTTGAGCTTATTGTCACGTTCCTCAGGCCATTCCTCAGCAGTTTTTGCAGTGTGGCATGGTGCATTGAGTAGTACTTGGTCTGTGAAAGGCTAACCTATTCTGAAATACATTTAGATAATTTAAAAAAGTTTTTATGATAGCCTATTATTCAAGGCCATAGCTAACATTTAAAGACACTGAGGGTAGGTCCTTGAGAATCTGGGGTTTAAATGAAATGAAGATGAGTTTACAGTAAGTAGAATTATTAGAATCAAATATATTAGTTTTTAAGGCTGATTCTGACACTATTATGTTGTTAGGCAAAATACCTTAATGCATTGTTTAAAGGTATATAGTTAAACATAATTACATACCTGGTAACGATCTAATTTTTATTAAATATAATTAAACAAATTAAACAGTTAAAAGGTGGCTATCCAACTCCAGCTTGACCGCACATGGACCATGGGACCATGGCTTGGACAGAGAGGAAAAAAAAACTGTTGTTGTTGTGGAGACAGACACGCGCAGTCCCGCCCATCTCTAATGACGCCACATCCTAATAACGAGCCTTCTGATTGGCCGAGCGTCTCACGGCCGGGGGGGTAAAAATTGTGAATGGCCTCTCACTGACTGAGATGTGTAATGATTTATAATGTTTTATCGGCACTTGGCAGATGTTGTTTTTATTTGACGTGACGTTCTTCAGGACTGGATTGTAACGGGGAAACGATGTCGGACGCTGAAGGTGCTCGCAGTCCTGACCAGCTGAATAAATTCGAGAGACTGACACACAGGCCGCCGCACGGGGAGACGTTAGCAGGTCGGTCAACAACATTAGCAGCACATTCTAACGACGGGTTTTAACTTAACGTCAGCTCATTTAACCACTAAAATAAACACTGTGTGACTGAAACCAGCTGCTCCACACACAATACCACCTCTGAATGTTAGGAATGTAAACGTCGTCCTCACTGGCGACATTGCTAACCATAACGTACACGCTAGCAACATTTTGCTATCCTACCTGTTTATCTTTAAATAGCATCTTAGCCACCATATGCATATTAATACACGGTAACAGCTACAGTGTGATTAAAAAGTGGTTATCATAGTGTTGCACCTTTTGTAAACCTCTGTCGTTCAGCTGCACAGCCAATTTAGTAAATTCATAGCTAACGTTACACACAGCCATTAACTACTAGGTGTTTCAGTAGTAGGTCTTTCTGTTACAGACCTGCAAACACCTTAATGCTAATTTTAAGGCTGTTTTAGGAGATTTAAGGCTGTGTACTGGATACCAATAATAATTTAACACAGTTTAAGATGATCCATCACATGTAGAAGCCTGAAGGATTGACTCTGATATCAAACAGTCTCCACTTGGCTGTTTAGTAGTGGATGTGAATGTGTGGTGCATCTTCATTAGAGATCCTGGTTCTGGTCTTTTTTTTGTGTGTCACACAGATACAGTCTCAGGCCAGTTACACTCCCAGTAATGTATAGTGCACAGTCCAGCTCAGGTCCCTGTGACTGATATTGACATGCAGCTGTAAAAGATATTTGATGACCGAGACCTAACTGGTTACCATACTAGATACTTCCTTAAATGGTGTCATATTTCATTAGGTGACCTGGCATTTGCAACAAATGCAGAGAGAAACTTGATGCCAGTTCTTCTAAAGACCCAAACTCTTGCTGTGAGATGTTACTGCAAGTTTTTCAAAGTGTTTCCATTACAGCTCAGACATAACTGGTCGGCTATGATATATGTGGTGTAAAGAAACAGCCCCTTTCCCCCCGCAATTTGCATTTGTGCAGTCATTCTTGTGTTCATGTTCCAGCCATGTTGGTAGATGTTTGAGCCTGTCTCACATGTCAAAATTGAATGTAAGATTAAATTCAAGAATGTAGTCATGTGCAGCTCTTTGAAAACATGTTTGGCTGTTAATTTGGAAGAGTTTTGCTGATAAATATAACATTTATTGGAATGATAGAGGCACCTGGTCAATCATAATCTACTAGGATTTTATCAGAGTTGAGACAATAATATAAAACTTGCTAAACTGTGTTGCTACTGGCATTAAATGTGTATCCATGTGGATGTTAAATTATGCAGCTGCTCTACATTCTTGCGCTCCATCTCCATTACTAATCCCGATTATTAAAAATACACTGGTCTCCTGAAACGTCGGTGTTGAGTTTTAGGTAGGCCTCAGCCCTGCATACTATCATCATGTGCCTGCAGATTGAACATGCTAATCCCTCAGGCCAAACATCTCAGTGTCTCACAGGGTGATGTTTTATTCTCTGCTATTTGCATAGTTTTCCTTATGTGGTAAAACTGTGAGCCTCGCAGCCAGATAATACTGTGACTGGCTGATTATTTTAACTACAGCACTGAATGATATGAATGCACTTCTTTCTGACAGCTTTAGTGTCAGAGTGCCATTTAATTTGGACTGAACGACACAGCGCAAACACACAGTATAATGAGGAGGACTTTTCTGTTGCTTAAGTGCTACTGAAGGTTTTTACAGCTTATTGTTTCTCTGCTTTCTGTCAGGGCATGCTGCGATATCCTTGAGCATTCTGTGAAAAGGAAGAATGAAAAGTTAATACACGCTCCCCCTCTCCTCATCCTATGACAATTTGTTCCTCCCTCTCTAGGTCATCGTACTCCCCCTGCCCGCAGTGGGCATCGCTGCGTTGCTGACAACACTAATCTGTATGTGTTCGGAGGGTACAACCCTGACTATGATGAGTCAGGAGGCTCGGAGAATGAAGACTATCCACTGTTCAGGGAGCTTTGGAGGTACCACTTTGCCACTGGCTGCTGGCAGCAGATTCGAACAGAGGGCTATATGCCCACGGAGCTGGCATCTATGTCAGGTATCTTATAGCTTTGAACATTTTGATACTTAACATCACACAAATCAAACAAAATCTAGTTTTCTGTTTAAAAAATGTGTATGAAAATTGAGTTTGGTGTTGCTGTGTTTTCTCAGCTGTTTTGCACGGCAACAACCTCCTGGTGTTTGGCGGCACCGGGATCCCCTTCGGTGAAAATAATGGCAATGACGTACATGTCTGTAATGTGAAGTACAAGCGGTGGTCACTGCTCAACTGTCGGGGGAAGAAGCCCAACAGAATCTATGGACAGGTAACCTCATAGATCACCTTGTTGTTTTTTTCTGCTCTTTGGGTCAAATTCAGTTAAGGGCTTTTAAACATTGTAGAGACAATATCCTGTCAGTCCAGTAGATTTACAACATTTTAAATTCTGATTTATTAGAGCTGCTTCTTACCAGGCTGTTACTTCATATCTTTCCTCCTTCAGGCAATGGTTATTATAAACGGCTTCCTGTACGTGTTTGGAGGGACAACGGGTTACATCTACAGCACAGACTTGCACAGGCTGGACCTGACGACCAGGGAGTGGATCCACCTCAAACCCAACAACCCTCCTGATGACCTGCCTGAGGAACGGTACGCCTGAATGCACAACAGGATCAAACAAAGCCAGGGATCTTTTCAGTGTCATAAAACTCCTTGACGTGTGTGTGTGTGTGTGTGTGTGTCACAGGTACAGGCATGAAATAGCACATGACGGACAGAGGATTTACATTCTGGGAGGAGGAACTTCCTGGACATCTTACCCTCTGGACAAGGTACTACATCACTAAGAGGATACTTTGCTCTGTGCTTCAGTTTTGTTTTGTACATGAGCCAAATCCATCTTCATCACTGCACCAAATGCTCACGTAGACTCAGTAAATATTGTGTCTTTTTATATAGATACATGCCTACAATCTGGAGACCAACTCCTGGGAGGAGATCACAACTAAACCTCATGACAAAATAGGTCTGTATCCTGCATCTCATTTTTTACTAATCCTGTTTTGTTTTTTTGTCACACCACTCTAAAATGTCTGCTTTTGACAGGGTATCCTGCTCCTAGGAGATGCCATAGCTGTGTACAAATACGAAATGGTGAGAGCTTTTCAATAATGCTGTGCATCACTACCACCTGATTAAAAAAAAAAAAAACCCAACGTAGTTCTGTTTCAAAGATAAATATGTGTTACTGACATTTAATATCACTTCCTCATATGTTTAATGTTCAGTTTGATTTGAAAGTAACTCCCTGCCAGCTAATGCATGTGCAACTACTTGAACAGTATCTGACTATTCACTCTTCTCTGTCGTAGATGTATTTATCTGTGGAGGCTACAATGGAGAGTTGATATTAGCTGATCTGTGGAAGATCAACCTGCAGACTTTCCAGTGGAGTAAATTACCAGCAGTGATGCCTGAGCCGGCCTACTTCCACTGTGCTGCTGTCACCCCAGTCAGTAGAACACTATTCCTTTTATTCTACGCATACACACCGGTCAGCCAAAACATTAAAACCACTGACAGATGGAGTTAAAGACACTGATCATCTTGTCAGAGTGCAGTACTCTGCTGGGAAGCCGTAGGTCCTGGCATTCATATGGATGCCACTTGACATGCACCACCGTTGTAGACCGAGTAGCGTCTTTCATGGCAACAGCATTCCCCGATAGGAGTAGTTAACAGTTCCTGAGTCAGTACCTCAACAGGTCAGAGCCAAGTCTGATCCAAGGAGGCCCAGCCGTGGATTTGGGGTACTTCTGAGGTACCAGCATGTCCCATTGATACTTGATCAGATTGTGATCTGGGGAAATTGGAGGCCATCGTGAAGTGCCTTTGCCATGAGGAGGTGTGCTTGGTCTGCAACAGTGTTTGGGTGGGCGAAGTGTGTCAAGTGGCATCTACATGAATGCCAGGACTAAAGGTTTCCCAGCAGAACACTGCAATGTAACAAGATGATGAGTGTTAATCACTTCACCTCATCAGTAGTTTTAATATTATGGCAGATTGGCTCAGTTGTCAGAATTTATCTGATCAGATTTCGGCTATTGAATCGGATAGAATCTTGAAAATGGGTTGTCCAGAAGAAAATAAGGATTCTGAAATCTGATTACATCACATAATCCGGTTTTGGTTTTGGTCGGGAATCAAATCTTCAGTATGTGTGGTTCAAAACTTTTGATGAGGATTGGGATAACTTTGACCCAGAAAATCACATGTATCCAGATCCCAGCTGATGTTTGGATTACAGGAATGCAATGCAGTAAAACTTTAAAAACTGATCAAATATATACAGTATATACATTTTTGTATATCTGGCTCTTGAATTGGTTCGCTGCTACAGTGTTAAAGAAAATAAAGTAGACATTAGACTATATTTTAAGCCTTTCAGTACGGTTAAAAAAAGAATACGTCCCCATAAAATAATCCCCCAAATCGCTGTCAATATCAAACAAAAAACATTTAAATTAACTCTTATTTATCACAAAAGACACCCAGATCATTCTGAACCAAATTTTTGAAGGATTGGATTGAATTGGAATTGCAGCAGTTTTAGAGGAACTGGGGAAGCTTAAAACTGTTGTCAAGCCCCAGTCTACATCTGTATTTAACGCTACACCGTATATGAAATCTATATCTTTCTCTCTTCCCCCTTACTCCGTCCCCAGGCTGGCTGTATGTACATCCACGGTGGCGTAGTGAACATCCATGAGAACAAGAGGACTGGCTCTCTGTTTAAGATCTGGCTGGCTGTGCCCAGCCTGCTGGAGCTATGCTGGGAGAAGCTCCTCAAGGCCTTTCCCCACCTGACTTCACTCCCCACCATGCAGCTGCTCAACCTGGGCCTCACACAGGAACTCATCGAACGCTTGAAATAGGACGCACAGTGGAGGACAGATGGACGGACGGACAAATGAATGGATGGGACGGGCCGGGCTGGACTGGGAGGAGATGAGGTCTGACAGAGCACAGAATTAAAATCATAGCAAAATTCTCGGGAAAACGCCCTTTCCCTCCCCTGCCTAACGTAGCCCCGCCTTAAAACCAAAAACAATGGGATGCCTTTTTCTTTTTGTTTGCCATTTTTTTCCTGCCAGTTTCAGTGATTGATAAAGAAAATAAATGTGGAATGTTTTATGGATTTTACTCAACTACCCCCCCCCCCCCCCCCTCCCCCCCCCTTCTCCCACCCACCCCATTGGCCACCACAGTTCCTTACATGATGCCTTTGTGTCAAGCTAAACATGAATTCCTGCTTCTCATCCTCCAAACTGTGACAGCTGGAAATACTTTATGTTGCCATGACATGTTTTCACAGCGTGTCCTCTCCCAGTTTTTCTTTTAAATCTGCCTTCTGTAGTACTTAAGAATTCTGTGCAAAGGAACAATGCATGTGTATTTATTTGTAGGACTAAATCAGATTTTCAGGGGGTATTTTCATCACCTGATATTGCGGTTTGCACACTTTGTCTTGCATATTTGTGGATTTTTTTTTTTTTTTTTTAACAGATTCTATTAGCAGTCTATCATCAGTCAGACAGTGGTTTTATTACCGGCCATGCCAGTGTTTTTGCACATTTTAGCCCACTTAATTTAAATCCCATGTTAAATGTTTTTTTAGGACCTTCCAGGCAGCATTTTTATTTCAGTTATCCCCCTATTCCCCCAAATCAACTCCCAGAAGCTTGAGAGTTGCTTTACACAGTCAGTCACTCTGATTTTCATGTGTTTTTATTGTTGAAGTAATGTTATCCTTGCATAATTTTGACATAAATAAAAGCAGACAAGGTGGTTACTTTGAAGGATCTTAAATTCTAAGTTGTTTTTATACAATATAAACAGGAACCAGTGTCTGTCTGGAGGGAAGGAAAAACAATTTTAAAGTTTAAGTAGTGTGTTACTTGTGTTAAGTTAGCTAAAACATGTAGAAACACTGTATGCTCTTCATTAGGGTGCAAAAAAAAAAAAAAGGTTCAGCACTGGGTTTGCCGGTGTCCAAGCCCTTGTATTTCCTGTATTTTCCAGTATGCATTCTGTTTCAGCCGATTCTGGAAAACTGTCTGCAGCTCTCATTTGTAAACCAAACCACGCAACACGTCACTGTGAATTTGGTGCTCTTTGAAATTGATTTTTAAAAAAAATGCTTTTATTCGAATAAAGACTTATCTCTGTTCAGACTTTCACTCCCTCTCTGTGGATGACCCAAAGTGTTTTTGCACAGGGAGTTGCTTCAGTAGCAGGCTTACACAGACATCTGTTAATACTGCAGTGCCTTTTTTTCCAAACTTTTAACGAGGCTGAAATTTCACAAATATAGGCAGTGGTAAGATCTTTGCATGTTTAGACAAAAGGGTGTGTGTTGAAAATTGTGTTTTCAAGTAAGTGAACGTTTTAAACCATTTTCAACAAGCTGTTACGTTCAATCACTCAACATGTCGGTGGCAAAATTTTGTATCCTGTTTCAAGGATGCAGGAGCTTTGTGTTCTCGTCCTATTGACAGCCAAACAGTAGACTTCGCAGACTTAGATTTCACTCCGCTGTGAGGGTCCTAAGGACAGAGGGATGTTGTATGCTGTAAAGCCCTGTGAGGCAAATTGTGATTTGTGATATTGGGCTTTATAAATAAAATTGATTGACTGACTTAAGGACAGGATGCAGCATATTGGGCCTTTTGGGTATCAACCCTAAAAGCACTTCTTCAGCGTGTCAAGTTAAGGTGTTCAATACAGTTTTAATGTTTAATGAATGATTTTAAAAGATGCCAAATACGGTTGCAACCTGAGCAAAGTGATTATAATGAGGGAATGAGAGGTTAGGTGAGACCCAGGATGGGGTGTTGCCCAATTGTTTTATCTGCCTGCACTTCTTTACCTTGCCCCTTTTGTTTCTGTCTTTCTGTTCTGCATAACAAACTACTTTGTGCATGATGTCATTTCCTGCTTATCATCAGACCTTTTCTTTGGGACATAGTTTTAAAAGGTGACCACTAAAATGTTGTACAGTAGGCTTGTGTGAATGTTGTGCTGGAGTACTGTCAATAAAGGTGTTCTGTAAATAGCTCTCTGTTCCCCCGTTCCCTTTGCTTGCTGGCACAAAGCCAAGATATCAAAATGTAGCCGACATTTTTTAAAGAAGTTTTCCAACTATGTAGGTAGTCAAACACTGATTGAAAAGAGGTCTTATTTCACAGATGTTTTATAAGTTTATGCATTTATTGGGATATATCATAACCAGAAATGAATAGCACAAATTTACATTTAAATGCAACACAAACAACACAATTTCAGTATCACATACTTAGAAAAAGCGGACAGCTATTCACTTAGATCTGTAAAATTTCAATCAAAATCTTTTTCCATATTTTGTGCCACTAAGCCCACATCACCTCTAAGTATTAGTGGGTTTTTTTTGTTTGTTTGTTTTTTTATTATAGTGGCCTTTGGATTTTTCTTAGGAAGGTGATCGACAAGAGCGCGGAGAAGGAGCGAAGAAGTAAAGGGCCAAAAGGATGAGGTAGACCACCACTAGAGCAGTGCCTGCAAACAAACAGAGTTGATTATAATGTGTGTGTTGTTCCAGGCTTCAACTTGAACAAAAATTAAAGAAAAAATCCTGAAAATGTGATAAACTTCACACTTAACCCAACTGAAAATGTAATAAAACCCAATAAGGTAATAACCTGACCAATGATGTAATAAAATGTTCCTATACTAAACTATTTTGTTGGTCTGACTTACCTTGAAAGTAGTCACATTTTCCATCCATGAAAATGTAGTTGACCAGAATGACACTGAAGATGCTGGCCCAGAGATGAATATCACTGAACACAAGCACAAATCCAACATCCTGGTGGGAAAAGAGTTTGCTATGTCATGACTGAAACAACTGCATCATGTAAAGAAATTATTCATTGCAAAAACTGGGCACTTACATAGAAGGCATTGAAGAGTATGAGCAGGGGAATCTGAATCATGCAGACCTGCACTGCGATGCAGCTGCCCACTTCAAGGCTGGAGACAAAAATGAGTGAAAATGACAAATTACATATCACACATTACATATCACACATTTTTATTATCTATACATTAAATATTGTGTACAGCCTGGTAAAGTACTTAAATTGGACATATGAGGAACATTTAAAAGTAAAGCAGTGGAGAACCTTAGTGATCAAGCTGGAACATTAAAATGATAGAAAATCTCTGCTGTATGGAGGGGCGAGGTCATTTAAAGCTTTATAAAGATGTAAAACAGATCAAAACAACTAATAAAATTAAACAACATTAGTGTTCTCGTACCTCAGGCTGATGTTGTTCTGCACTGCAAACTGGATCCCGTTGACAATCTCAGGAAGCTCTGGCACCATGGCCATCACTGTGACACCGATGAAGTACTGCATTGAGGTAGACAATTACAGATTTGTTTTCCAATTGCTAACAAGCATTTTCCTATACTTAAACTCTTAACACAGCAACACACCTAAATCACACGATTACCCAGCGAATACTGTCTTAATTAATACCAACTCTATATTTCATAATGCAACTCTCTACATACACAAACTCTATGAAAACACAGCAACCATACGCTATATCAAATCCTTTTTAAAAAAACAAAACTCTAGCACACCCTTTCTGTCCAAGAGGAACATATAGTCAATCACAGCATGAGGACTTTCAAATTACGAACATCTGATGGCATTACAAGAAGAAGACCAGTGGTTCCCAACTGGTGGGTCGTGGTAGCCTGGTTCCAGACCATAGACCCTGCCCACTCAACTGAGTAGGCTTGCATCTCTGGTCTGGCATACTTCAATGAATTTGCGATTTATCTTGTCCAAACGATGGACGGACCAATGAACGCTGGGGGTCTAGCGATTAGCCAATCAGCGCCACGCTGATGTCAAGCTGTACGCTGGTGGGTAACTGGTGAGGATAGCAACAATGGTGACCGCTACAGATCCTACAGACCACATTGACGATGCTATTGAGGTATTTCGCCACTACTCGCGTTAATGGAGGACCAAATTAAGGAAGCTGCTAAACTGGATTAAACGGCGATGCAGCTGGGTGTGCACAACGACGGAGACATTTTAAACGGGCAATGCTCGCTTGTTTTCGGCACCCCCGAGGCATGGATACTAATGACGTCAGATTCTGGGTGAGTCGTTGATCTCTACTGATTGGTTAGAGAAAAAATCAAATTCCCTCCCCCTTGTAAATCGCCTTCAATGGAAGCCATGTCAGACTGATGGTTCTGGGAGCTTCAGTCTGACACTCAGGCTAGGGTCGTGGTCCATTCTGAATGGACCGCAAGTGACTCGCAAACATGTCATCTTTGTAAAAAACACACTTTATTTTTAAATACAGAGAATTTCCGGCACAGAGCTTTTATTTTGAAGTGCCGTGTCCTGCTGTAGAGTAAGTGACTGATGGACAGCTACTTAACAGAGATGGCAAACTAGTTAGAAAACATGGCCAAATGCAAGTATGAGTCTGAATATAATAAACTGTAACCACCTTGAAATATGGACACTGTGGCTGGATCAGTTGGGAACCACTGCAATAGACAATGTGAAATCCATAGTTTTATTTTTTTTTTAATCATTCCAGTTTTTTAATGCAGACCAGTTTATTTATCAATCCAAAAGTCCCCTTTTTACTGTATATGTCCATGTAATTAACTTAAACACCTACCTATGCCTCTAATTGAGGAATCAGCTGTCAGTCATGGTCTATTTTACACAACTTAAATCAGCTATTTCTCAATGTTTCAATGATCTGTTCATTCAAAAATGCTCATCAGCCATTTCAATATAGCCTTTATGCTGCTGTTGTTGCATGAGTAGAGGCTTTTCACTATGTCTACACATTCAAAACTATACGGTTTTAAATGATAGTTTTCATTTCTGACATTCTGTGTGCCAGCATTTGTAAATTAGACAAGAAAAATCTATAATTTCAGTGTTGGGTTTGCTTGTATGTGAAGAAATTTTAAGCATTTTAGAAACATACTTACTGACTGCATATTCTGTGTTTTGAAAAAATGACTACAGACAGGACAAAATGATGTTAGTGATAGCAAAAAACTTCCTTCTTTAACGCTCTTTTTGCAAACAGCAAGTTGGATTTAATCATTCAAAAGTTTACCTAGCTTGTGACTTTTAGCTTGAATTGAAGGTTTGCATCATCTTCTAGAACAAGGACCAATGAATCGAAGTGACGTTTTCCTTCCCTTTTTAAAAAGAAAGCATTTTGAATACCTGGGAGACGGAGGAATGGGTCAGCATGGGCTCGATGTTCTCCGTGCTGAGGTCAGCGCAGCAGGCCATCAACACTGTGGCCACAATCAGCACTGCAAGAGCCCTCCACCTGGACCAGTGCACTACATGATGACCTGTGGGTGAAATACACACTATTACCTTAGCGACGTTTAACATTTATGACTTACCTCACTGTTGCAGGACGCTTTTCTCCCCTTCCACATCCATCCAGTCCAGTTCGGAAGTTTGAACTTTCTTCTGTATTTCATGCTTTATAGTTTTGGCATGCACAGGCACAACTTCCCTTACATGCACAAATATAGCAGGCAACAATTAGTGCTTCAAAATGTCATGCGCCATCACCACAGAGACAGAACACTACATGCACACCCACACACACACCTGTTCCAACGTGGCTGGTGGAAAAAATGCTGGTATTGATACATGTGTTGGCTCCAAGGGGATGGCCAGTGGTGACCTCACCAGTGGGGTGATAGCTGCTGGTACCCTCTTGTGCGTACTGACCGTGTGCATGCCCCCCTTGACCATCACTGATATGGATGTCATAGATGTGGGAGTGGGTTTTCAGTGTGAAGATGAGGCCGATCAGGTACGCAGCAGGCAGCAGCACAGAAATTGTGTACACCAGGGGCCTGGAAAACATTGATGTTTTTTTAAATTTAATAAATAGCTAAACACTGTTGAGTTAAATGCTTTGGAAAACTGCTGCAATTTCTGCACCTGAACTTACTCAATCTGGGACAGGATCAACTGCGGGTCAGCTTGACTCTGTAAAAAAACAACAAAATGGAGGTGGAAATTAAGCCGTGGAGACCGATAAAGATTTAATCTTCACGCTAGGCGTGTGTGTGCTGATACAAACATCAGGTCAATGATGCCCTGCAAACATTAATCACACTGCTGCTGTGAAGTCGCTCACCGTGTCGTAGTGACAGTCCTTGCAGATGAAGGGAACGCTGCCATTGCCTGGAATATTGGTGCAGCTTTCACACACCAGATTACCGAAGGTCTTTGAGAAGAGGGTCGGAGCGAACACACCTCGGGACAATATCACAACATGATGTTTAAGTTTTATCAATCTATTAGTGGAGGACATGCGGTTTAAAAATGAGTTATAGGTGTAGCTGCCATACATACCTCCTACGGATATGAAGAGCAAAGCCGAGCTCACTCCGGCTGAACGGCTGTTAAATCTCTGCTCCCTGTGTCTAATGCCCCCGATGATCATACAGATACCCTGTGCAGGCCACAAACACACACAGACAGCAAGCAAGAGGTTCATAATTATATAAGGAGGATCATAATGCTACATGTTAAAGGAGCAGTGTGTATTAGGGGGATCTGCCTTGATTCTTGGTGTCATAGATTCAACAAGGTGCTGGAAACATTCCTCAGAGATTTTGGTCCATACTGACATGATAGCATCACACAGTTGCTGCAGATTTGTCGGCTGCACATCCATGATGTGAATCTCCCGTTCAACCACATCCCAAAGGTGCTCTATTGGACTGAGATCTGGTGACTGTGGAGGCCATTGGAGTACAGTGAACTCACTGTCATTGTCAAGAAACCAGTTTGAGATGATTTGAGCTTTGTGACATGGTGTGTTATCCTGCTGGAAGTAGCCATCAGAAGATGGGTACACTGTGGTCATAAAGGGATGGACACGGTCAGCTACAATACTCAGGTAGGCTGTGGTGTTTAAACCGTGCTCAGTTGGTACTAAGGGGCCCAAAGTGTGCCAAGAAAACATCCCCCACACCATTACACCACCACCAGCCTGAACCATTGATACAAGGCAGGATGGATCCATGATGCCAAATTCTGATCCTACCATCTGAATGTGGCAGCAGAAATCCAGACCCATCAGACCAGGCAATGTTTTTCCAATCTTCTATTGTCCAGTTCTGGTGAGCCTGTGTGACCTGTAGCCTCCGATGCCCTAGAGATGGTTGTGTGTGAAAATCCCAGTAGATCAGCAGTTTCTGACACCAACAACCATGCCAGTCACTTAAATCCCCTTTCTTCCCCATTCTGATCATCAGTTTTAACTTCAGCAGGTCGTCTTGTCCATGTCTACATGCCCAAATGCGTTGAGTTGCTGCCACGTGATTGGCTAATTAGCTATCTGTGTAAATGAGCAGTTAAACAGGTGTACCTCATAAAGTGGCAGCAGCAGCTCTGCTTGCATTTTGCAGCCTCACCACTAGATGCCACTAAATCGTACACACCGCCCCGTTAACTGATATGTACACATGTTCATTTGTTCTTCTCAGGCGCTCACCGGTATGAACAGGATACATCCGAGCAAGGTCCCAGTGAGCGCTGCTTTGACAACCTCTTCATAACATTTGCTGGCAGCACTGTGTCCCCGCAGCAGGGCTGTGATGTAGAACGTCATCTCTGTGATGGAGCCAAATGTTGCGTTTACCACAGCTCCCACTGCAAAGTTACTCTGTGCAGAAAGACTGTGGTGACACACACAGTTACTGATAAACCAACCATTCAATATATTATTGTACATCAGAATTCAAAAGGAGAAATCACACCCGAAGTCTGAACTTTCTCCTTTCATTCACATTCATCTACCAGACTGAGGTAAATGTGAAAACCTGTCACCTGGCTATACCCATGCCAATGTAGTAGGACAGAGGAATAATGGAAGCGATGGCTGTGGCAAACTTGGTCTCTGCGCTGCAGAAACTGTGTTCCTGGTCAGTATAGCCGATAATGAGAGCGATTAATACCAGGGGAAGCAGGTCTGCAGGGAACATAGACTTAAGGAGAACAAATGGTTGGGCAGTAGACAGACCAGTACATCTGTAGAACACAATGCAATGTTTTTAAAAGTCCAGATTGACTGGGGATAGCAAATACATATTACTCTAAAAGGACGGATAGCTGCATAAACTCTTAGCTTGTACTTTGTTTTTAAAACCAGAAATGACAGAGAATACAATTCAGGTTTGCCTGTCTCTTGCTTGTAATTGGACACACTGGTTACACAGACAACTCCACCATAACCCTTTTTTATTTTGAGTACACAAGAGACCAGTATATCAAAATACAATCTAATGGTGCCAACACTAGCCTCTTACAAGCCCCTTACTCAATCGACCGAAAAAAGGATACTGAGAGCGAAAATGCTGATTCCCTGGACAGTGTATTTGTAGAAATACACATTGAAAGCTTGATAACAGCATAAGATGACTCTGGTCTCACACACAGATGTCTGCAAAAGAGAACATTAAACACACCTCAAGTTGCAAATTAATTATTAGATGTAAACAGTCAATTAATTGTTAAGGTTAAGGTTTTGAAGGGCCAGTTTGCACACAGAGAAAAAAAAACTGCTTTCTTCTAGTGGTATTTAGATATGAAAAACTTATCAGCGACACGTCTTTCCAAAAAGAACATCCTGGTTAATCTGGATAGATTACAATGTCAATGTCATTGTCCGTGTTCACGGAGCTACCACTATTGAAGTCAGTTCCCAATGAAAACTGTCGATAACATTTGCAAATAAATCTTTTTACAGCACATGTTACATGCCCCTTAGGGCATGTGTGAACTATATTCTTTGTGATTTGGATGAACTAATCAGATTGGCCACTGCAACAGTTAATGCCACCATTCAAATTAACATGTGTAGCACTTCAGTTACATGTTACCATAGCGAATGAGGAGGCTATAAAAACCTTGTGCTTGGTGTTCTGACAAGCATGACCAGGACAGCAAAGGAAAAAAATACTGCACACATTCCTGGCCTTGACATCGTTCTCTAAACTAACCGCTGACATTTCACTCTAGTTTCCTGTGTGTTTTATAATTGATTTTTAAATTGTGTTATCATTACTTGACAAAGTGGACATAACTCACTGACTTTCTAACAGATTTATGAGCCTGAAGACTGCCTGAAATCCTCCAGCAGAGGTCTGCTGTGCCGTGTTTCTACCAGAAACTTTCAGTATAGTACCTTAAACACCGTCCGTAACCCTTATGGGCATGTACCTCGACCCAAGCTCTGTTTCCCATTTTCACTGTGGAGAGTAGTTTCCAGGTTTCACCTTAAAAGTTGTTGGTAGCTGCCAATGGTAGCTTTGAATGGCACGGTGAAATCAAATTTTTTTTAGTCCTTAGCTTGTAAATGTTAACTAGTAAAGCTGTACATGCTTTTATTTTAAAGCTATAGTTTACTGATGCATCAGCAGTCTTCAATGCTTCAGAACCAGACACAGCTCCCCTGAGCATGAGTGACGGTTCTTTATTGACCAATTTACGGACGTCGTTTTTCTAGCTCCACCTTTTGGGATCAGTGTGGTAGGTACCTCACAGAGGGGTGATAAAAAATGGGGACCGTAAGGAGCGGCTCTATTGGAGCCATCCAGAACTTTTCACAATGGAAACGGAAAAATAATTGCTCTAATGTGTACTGGACTGAATTAACTGAACCGGACTGCTTGACTTAAGTAATTCCTAGTTCAAGGCTAAAAACCAGGGGTTTCATTTATAAAACTATGTGTAGGATCCATACTTAAATGTATGTACAAAAAGCCAAAAATGGCTCGTGCCAAAAACTATTCGACAATTTCTACAATCAAGCTTCCAGCTCACCGTCGACGTTGCCAATTTCCTGTCTCCAAAATGTTCCTAAGCATGGGTCAAAGTTTCCCCCATCAAGTTGTTTTGTGCATTTGCTATGTTCATAAATGAGACCCCAGAGGACAGCGAGCCTTAGGAGTCACAGCCCCATGACTCTGGAACGACACGCTGGAGGAGATCAGTCAGGCTTGAGCTGTTTATTTTTTCTAGTCTGTCTTTAAAACGCACGTTTTAGAATTGCTTTCTCTTGGATTGGCTGTTCTTCGGTTTTACTTTCACTTGTTTTACTGTGTTTTAATAACTCCTACCTCGCTTTTCATGATTACTGTATCAAAGCTTCTTTAATTTATTATTTATCTGGTAATTTCTCTTGTTTTTTGGCTTTGTAAAGCACTCTGACTTGTTATTGAAAAGTGCCATATAATTAAAATTATTATTATTACTATTATTATTTAAAATGACCGCGTACCTTTTCCAGTCGGTGAATATGAATGTCTTCTGGTGCCATGAGAAGAACAATGGTTAGCGTGCGAGCGTTCATCTTGGCTACAGGTATAGAGAAGACCAGCAGCCAGGACAGCACACAGGCCAGGGAGTGGACCACAGCCATGACAGGGTAACCCAGCACTAACCAAACATATGTGCTGATGCGACACTGCAGAGGACAGAATAATCTATATATTACTAAATGTTCATTGCACCGAGGTGATTATCGTGACTAACCTTCTCACCCAGTGAGTTGAAGTTTTTCTAGCTGGTGGCTCTGGGACAGGTATCTCAACAGGAATTGGGGAAGACATCAGAAGAGGCGCAGAGTCCTTGTCCCTGACATGGTCCTTGCTGTTTTCAGTGTCACTCTCTTCAGGAATGACCTCGCACTTTGGAGGCTTTGCAATGGATCTCTTAACTACATCACCAGCCTGGAAAAAGACAACAGGATATGGTGAATAATTAATTTTGGCTACTTTTGCAATGGCACTTTAATACTGGAATCCCATGAACAACAACCTGAAAAGTAAGGACACTGCATATATCACATTACCTTTTCTATCGACTTCCCAAATGGCCAAATAAAGTACCACCCCATCTTTAAACAAAGTTTTCCTAAAAAAGATGAATACAATAAAATGATATTCCATATTTTGGGGCATACTACGATACTCTGAGTGAAGCAGCTGGTTCATAGGACACATACCATAAGGGGCACCGACGATTGTTAGAAACATTACAGGACAAATGAGGAAATACATTAAAGATATCCACCATCCAAATAAAAACACATAAACTATGTTCCCAAAGGTGGGTGCTGAGCCTGAAAGAGAGGACACAACAGGTTATTGCTTTACCATAACCATATTTATCTGCGTGAAAATGTAGATCCTGCTCGACAGAATTCAAGTGCAAAGAAAGAAAAAAAGACCTTCTTGAGGCTTGACAATGCTAAGATCAGAGTGTAGCTCTTTGATGATGTCTGATCTGTCCTCAATGGGCTTCTCTGTAACATTGCCCTTCCACTTCCTGAAGCCAAACTGACAAAAACAAAAACAAAAACAAAAAATAATGTAATTTTGGACCAAAAGTATGTCACACAAAACAATAAACGTCTAAACAGTCTTGTATATCCCACATATGAGATTCAAACTTAGTTCAACTCCACATTAACACAGTCATGACCCACCTTGTAGTTGTTGGCCTCCCTGTGTGCCTCCACCTCATTCTCAGCTCTGATTGTGGTCTTAGTGGTGCCTTCATGCCAACCCTCGTCTCCGCAGCGGGACGGAGTAGATCGGGTGGTTCCTTGTCCTCCTGCGCAGATCACAACAGTGAGAAAACTCTTCCACATAGCAAGACAAAGAAATTTTACCCGCCAAAACAGCAGTGATCCACGCTCTCCTCCTCTCAGTTGACTTTTCTGTCAAAATAATTTACGACAACAATAATTTTTGTGGAATCAACAGCAGCTCATCACCTCTGTGGACGGTGAGGAAACATTTCGGTGTGTAGTGGCAGAAGTGGCGGGCAGAAGCATCTGGGGAGGGCGTCTCCGCTGCGCCTAGCTCTGGATGCTGGGGGCCAACGCAGAGCCAATCATTTTGAGACTGTCGCCGTGGAAACCGGGGATGCTGTTCAGGATCTGCAGAGATCTCTGAATAAGGAAGCAGAGTTATAGATTTAAATGACACAAATAAATAAATGTGTGTGTGTGTCTATGTGTGTCTCCATTAAATCAGACCTTACATGCCAGCTTGAAAAGGTGTGCTTTCAAATGGGATTTGAAAGTAGAAAGGGAGTCAATATTGTGAATGTTGTGGGGGAGAGTTCCAGAGGCGGGGGACAGAACGGCTGAAGGCTCTAGAACCCATGGTAGTCAGTGGGTGGAGATGGAGATGTGAGTTGGATTGCAGAAGTAGGATCTAAAAGTACGGGAGGGCGTGTAGATATGAAGGCGTTCAGACAGGTAGGAAGGGGCTTGATTATGAAGGGGTCTTAAAGGTGAGAAGTACAATCTTGAAATCAATGCGATATTTAGCAGGAAGCCAGTGAGGTTGTTGAAGAACAGGAGTGATATGATCTGTGGAGGGGGTTGTGGTAATACATGCAGCTGAATTCTGGACCAAATGGAGTTTACAAAGACACTTGAGAGGGAGACCATAGAGGACATAATTGCAATTATCAATAGGGATGTAACCAAAGAATGAATGATGATGGCAGCGCTCTGAGGTGTGAGTGACAGGCAAAGATGATTAACATTTCGTAGATCAAAGTATGCAGACTGGGTAACATTATTGATGTGGGCCTCAAAGGACAGTGTACTATCCAGGAGGACACCCAGACTCTTAACCTGAGGGGATAGATGGAATTTGGAGTTATCAATGGTTAGAGAGAAACTGTGCAGTTTAGCCAAAGTAGATTTGGTACCCAGAAGGAGAACCTCAGTTTTATCACTGCAAAGTTTGAGGAAGTTGCATGAAAGCCAAGATTTATTATCCAATAAGCAGTCAGAAAGGGGTTTGGGGGGGTGGGGGGAGAGTGGAAGTAGGAATGGTTGCCAGATAGAGCTGGGTGCCATCAGTGTAGCAGTGCAATTGAATGCCAAATTTTCTGCAGATATGGCCAAGAGGTTAAAGGTAGATAATAAATAAAAGGGGGCCCAGGACAGAACCCTGAGGAACACCACTAGCAACTGGGAAAAAAAGCTGGATTGGGAATTTTTCATTTTGAACAAAATGAGTGCGGCCAGAGAGATACAATTTAAACCAGTCGAGAGCAGTGCCAGTGATACCAATGGTAGCTTGTCTCTCTAGAAGAATGTTATGTGAAATGGCATCAAAGGCCGCACTTAGATCAAGAAGAGCGAGAATATTTAAAAGCCCAAAGTCAGCAGCCATTAAGAGATCATTAGTGATTTTTACCAAGGCTGTCTCTGTGCTGTGAAAGGAGTGAAAACCGGACGTAAATTGCTCCAACAGATTGTTGTGACTAGGCTGAGTGTGAACCTGAGCTGCAACTGATCTTTCAAGAGTTTTAGAGTGAAACAGTACAGTTGAAATTTGTCTGAAATTTCTCAGGTTGTTGGGATCTGCACCATGGTTTCTTTAGTATTGGGGTTATAGTAGCAGTTCTGAGAGATGTGGGCACAAGACTAGAGGTAAGGGAGGAATGTATAATCTCAGTTATTAAGGAGGAGAGGGAAGGAAGTTAGATGTTCACTAGGTGAGTCAAAAACATTGAGCAATGCTTTGGCGTGCTATTATATATATATATATATATATATATTATTTTATTTTTTAATTTTTTTATTTTTGTGCCTGTTGCACAGCAAGTAATGCTAAATTAAGACAAGAGATGATGTAGTTATTGAATGATATATCCACACACAAAGTCACCTTCCTGAGGGGTATCACTGCATTAGAGGTGTGGAGGTTGACATGCAGGACCAACGCCCCTGGGGCCATGGAAAGGCGTGTGACTAACAAAAACCTCCTGAGAGTCATGCAGAATGTCCACTCCGTCAACGGCTGTCTGCCACAACTGATCACATTATAAATGCATTGCAGCACATAGAGATAAGAAAACTCAGCGGGCTGTGCTGTGCTTTGTAATTAAAAACAGAAGCATGCTGGTTGCACAGTATATAATCCATCTGCTTATAATGTTCTGCTCCCTTCCTCACTGTCACTCCCCATGTCTCATAATTAACTACATTGGCAGTGAGCTGACAATTTCATGAAAACAGCCATAAACTGCAGGAAGATGACAGAATTGTCTTTAGGCTGAGGAATAAAAATTAGTCAGTGGTTGCTCATCCTTGTTGTCAAATGATGGCTAAGCAAAGCTGTGATCATCACAAACATAAAGGTGGATCAAAAGTGACCCCAGTGACGTTTAGCAGCTTATGACTTTCAAACAACTCTTCTAGGAATCCACAGTGGAGTTTGACAGTCAAAGGAAGTGTCTTTAACTCTCACAGGCTTAGATTGGAGGACAGTTTGGCAGCACAGGTGACTTTAATGAACGCGTCTCCGACCAAAAATAAAGTATAAAAAGGCAAAGAAATAAACAAAAAACGCAAAGTCAGCTAATGATAGCAGGGAGTAATGAAAGGACAAACGCTGTGTGTTTGTAAAGTGGAGGTCAAAAGTTCAAAAGTAATTAGGTCTCACCTGCTGAATCAGGCGTGGATCTTCTCCGCAGGTTCTCCACATCTCCTGGCATCAGTGAGGACTTTTTGTGGGACATTTTGTCTGCTTATTTTGTCTGTTTATCCCCCACCTTTCGCTCCTGTATGACCCATGTGCGTCGAGGGTTCAACACGTCTTTATCAAGCCTGCCTGTCAAAGGGGCGGAGTGGGGGATGGCGGGGCAGGGAGGACTGCAGGAGGGTTTTTTTTTTAATCCTTTTATCTATTCCTATGGTCTCATTTTTTGTCCAGCATGTTTTCTATCTATCTTTGTTTCTTTATATAGATCATCCATTTAGATATTTAGTTATGTGTTTGTTTTTTATCTTTAAAATCGGTGTGTGCTGGATTTTAAAATCTGCAACTTTAGTGCCCCCAGTGGTAGAAGCAGGAGAGACAGTGGCAATGTGACACTGCCAACAGGAATGCATTAGGGTGGTAGGTAGGGTAGCTTCACACATTCACTTGAAAATTAAATAGGCTCTGTTTTTCTCTGTTACCAACATTATTCAATCAGAATTATTAGAAAACTTCACAGAAAAAATACCCTGCAGAGGTGCATGTGTTTAGTGCAGGGATACTCAACTTGTCCTGCCCAGGGAGCCATTTTTGCAAAATGACAGGAGGCCAGGTGCTAGTTATTAATAAAAACATTTAATAACTAAAATACAAACAATTACCTTGGACTTCTGTGTGTGGTTCTGGGGGATCCTCCCATTGCACCAATCTTTTATTTATTTATTTAAAAAAAAAAAGCCAAGTTTCTTTTTTGCATTCTGGTATCTTATTTACATGCAAAGTGTGATTAAAAAAATCCAGTGTGACTCCATTTATTTAATATCAGTGCATTGCATTCTGTTACTGAAAACACAGGCAAAACATGAACACAATGTACTGTCAATGCTTTCAGAACAGTGGTAAGTATGGAACAATACGCATTCAATTAAAAAAATTGCTGTTTTTCCTGAATTAATAAGAATATTACTGTAAACCTTCTATTAGTAGCCTGGGTTATTATTTGCTTAAATCACTCAACAGGCCTATATTTGGGACATGCCTTAAAACTGTTGTTGGGAAATACAATCAAATTGTTTATTTGAACCAGTATGAATATTATTTGTATAAAAATTAGGCTTCAATTAACAGATCAATTATGTTATGACACTCGTTTCATGGCACTCATGGGTTGAGGCACTCAGCATACCAACACAGCAAAACTTTATCCTGTTCAAACAATATTCATCTTTTTTTTTTTTTTTCTTTTTTAAACTATTTTATTATTTAATACTTAAGACAATTATATGTCAGTGGACCCTTATAGACTAAAGGAATATGAATGATTTACCAGGTAATTGAGGTTATGACTTTATGACTGCTTCAGATAAAGGGAGTCACCTCTTGATTTTTTGTCATGCCAGTAAATCTGAATTAACAAAATTATCTCAGAATTTGAGAGAAGTTTGTTTTTCTTCTTTTTCTGAATTAAACAGATATTATTGTGTTAATTCCGAGAACAGACTTTATTTCAGGGAAATTTTCCTCAAACCTTGAAGATAATTATCTTAATTAAAAAAACAGAATAAATAATAGCTTCTAAATGGTAATCATTGTTTATTTTTCATACAGTCGCATGCTCAGCTCTGTTCTGTGATTCCAGTGTAATAACAATACTGGAGGAGCACAAACTGGGGTTAGTGTAACTGGAACAAACATGGCAAAACAACCACACAGAAAAGTGTAGGGTTACTTTTATTTACATATAAAAACAAAAAGTACAGCTGCACAGTCAAAGTGACAGTAATTTCTTTTTTACACAGTTGGAAGACTAAACACAGAAAGCATCACACGGCCTGCTGGTAGGAACTTAATCTTTTTGACAGCTTACAAAAACAGAATTATTACTTATCAAGGCATGAAAAGTAAAACAAAATTTCCAAAGTAATCTTCATTTAGTCTCCTAATAATCTTTGAACATGAACATTTTGGGCAGATGTTGCCAAACTGAATCCATAGCAGTGTGGTAACTACTGATAACATAAATAATTCTCCATTAAACACACGTGACATGAATAACTAGACACATTAGACAAACTAATTAGCATCGACTAAGAAGCGGCCTATCACAGTCTACTTCAGCATCTTTTATCCACATTAAGTGTAAAATTAAAATACTAGGTGAAATTTTGGTTACAGCACACATACAGTGACAACTTTTTATAGCATAGTTGACTCTTCCCTTTTTATTTATCATATCAGCAGAGTAATCAAGTGATTTGATATATAAATCTGTACAAATAATACCCTTGTTGAGGAATCTATGAACAACCTATGTACAGTACACACATGTAGAAACAGACACACTGAAAATGAGAAGCATGTAGGAAAAAAGTGACGTCTAAGCCCACTGTAGTCTAAAATACATCGTAGAAAAGATTTTCAACTGGACTGAAGAGGAGAAAAAACATATATGACGCCCAGTTTAGATTGAATATGTACAACAGGGTAACAAAAGTAGAAATACTGCTGTAAAAAAATAACACTTTCAACAAGAAAAAATGTTCTGAAATATACAAGGAGAACTCATTTTGAAAAAGACGGCCTTTCCATTCATTTCAGTCTTTTTCTCAGAGCAAATAAGAAGCTAACTGTTGGTTTATTGCACCATTAGTGTTAGTAGTTAGTATGTATTTTAGCTCAGTAACTTTGTATCCTTAACGATTAACTTAAAACACCCACTGATGTCTTGTCTTTGCTGACCTCTAGTGGTTTAACTTTTCACCTTGCTAGTGATGTCCAACTGTGCTTTGAGATTTGGTGACATCACTGTTGAGTTGATTAGAGGTTCAACCGAGCGGTGACCTCCAGGGCTGAAAAATGAAGCCAACATGGAAGTGCCAAAAACCGCAAAACCTTGAATGACCACTTGAGGCTGGCTCCAGAAGCCAAATAATCCCCATAGACCTCCATTTTAGACCTTAAAGCAGAAATAAACATGTTTACAGCCTGTTATAAAAGACAGTTTTGGTCTCTAAAGCTAATTTCCCATTCATGACAAATGTATAGAGGGTACATTTTTATATAACTCGCCTGTTAAAATGTTATTAAGGCTTAAAGTTCTGCACAATGGAAGCCACATTTATTAGGTAACATAACCATGGTGTAACCCCAGACTCACAGAGTGTAGCGGTAGCCATAGCTGTTGCTATTTCAGTGTGTTTTCAGTTCATGAAAGTTAACTGTCACATCTTGTCACCTAAAAAAGTCCTGTTCAACATTAGGTTGTACTAAAAGACCCTCTAAGGAGTCATTTTGAAAAGTACATTTTGTTTTGATAGTTTTAACTTAAGCATTATCACAGCTAACCATAGCTGTAAATACACCATGCTAACCAAGCTAGCTGCTAGCGTTGGGGTTATCTCCAGCCTGTCATCCAAATATGGTCACTTTTGGCTCCAAAAATCCAAGATGGCGACGGCCAAAATGCTAAATGCTTCAAAACAGGAGTCCACAAACCAGTGGGTGATGCCATGGTGGGTATGTCCATTATTTTATACCGTCTGTGGTGTTATTGGTGTGCTAATACTTTAACCAGAAGAGGGGAGCAAAAAACACAGCTTTTCAGCCTGGTTTTAAGTTTTTCTTTAAATAAATCATGTCACTATTACTTTGCAGATGACAAATAAATTGAGAAAAGTAAAGGCAAGATAATAATTTGGGTAAAAATCTGAAGTAAATGAGTGTACAAAATGAGTCATTTTATACATATTTAACCATTTCTCTGTACCTCCTGGCTTCTGTGTAAGTCATAACATGTGTCACAAATGATTAAAGAAGCCTCTCAAAGTCTCTCTGTATAGATTCTGTGATATAAGTATTATTAGGAGAGGGAGATAATGGTTAGTACCTCAAATTAACTGTACATACACAGAAGTAATTGATGGCTAAGTGGTGGGAGGAGAGAAAGTGAGTCCTAAAAACAAAAATATAACACAAAAGAAGACCTGGGTTGAACAGTATTTGCAAGTAGCCCGTAGCATTTCTTTTTGTACCTGTATGGTCTTCTGTATGAGTCAGGTCTTACTGCCCTGGCTGGGACAGTACAAATAAAGAACATAATTGACTTTCACTGCCTTCATCTTCAAATGTCCTTACCGATAATTCAAAACCCAAGTTGACTGTGTCAATAATCAACATGCCACATTTAGTTAAATGTTGCGACGGGGCTGGGCTGATACTAGCTGATGAATGCACAGGGTGCTGTCAGAATAAAAATATCTGTTTCAAGCCACATAACGTTTAGCTGCCTCATTTGTCTTGCCATCATGGAGTTGCCTTTGAAATTTTCTTGGACACAAATAAAGTATAAAAAAATATTTTTTTCATTAACTTATTCACAACATATTTTTTCACTTTATCCCTTTGTTTTGTCTAAATTAAAAAAAGGAGAAGAAAAAAATAAGACAATAAAAAACTGACCAGCTTAGTTCCATCTTGACCTCTGGGTATTAGGAACTGGATGCACTTTAGTAAGAAGTTTGAAAGTATCCAGCACTTTTTGTCGCTCACTGTCTGTGCACCACTAAGATATATATTGGAGCACTGCTCTTAGAAGTCAGAGTCAGCATCCATAAGCTCTGCCTCCATTAAATTGGTCCTGGAGTGAATGGGTCCATAGCCGGCCCTTCGGCCTGCCGGCACCCGAGCCACGTGGGCCAACCTCTCAGACAGCCCGTCTGTAAGATCCATCTCCCCAGGGTAGCGGGAAGGCCCACTGGGCTGCCAGGTGGAGGCTGAGGGCAGGCAGCGTGGGCCGAGACCCAGATCCTCCGGGCGGTCGTTGAAGGTTAGAGGGTTAGAGAGCAGGCCATAGCTGTTTCGACTGCTCTGGTAGGGAGGGTAGGGACACCTCTCCTCACAGGACAGAGGGTGGGAGTGTTGGAAATCTGGGAAGGACCCCGGCAGGACCTCCTCCTCCAGCTTCTGCTGTTCCTGCAGGTTAGCGACCAGACTGGGGTGGCACGGCAGTTTGGGCAGGCGAGGCACGGAGCTGCGACCGAACTCGCGCTGTCGATAAGCCTGGTGCTCCACCGCCTCTTCTGCTGGACGCACCTCCTTCTTCCTCTTCTTCTTCTTTTTTTTCCTCTTTATCATCTCTGGTGAAATCTCAGCCTCCACCATCCACAGCCTGTTCCTCTCCTCTGGAGGTGGCACTATGAGGAAACAACAGAAAATAAGTCGACAATCAACAAAAGAAGATTAAAAAAAAGATAGAAAAAAAAGGTGAAGAGGGATAAACAGAAGACAGGCAAGAGGGAGGGATGTAAAGCAGTAGGTGTAATGACCTCCCGCTCTCACCTGGTGTACCAGTCGGAGTCACAGAGATGTCCTGAGGCAGGATGGCACCTCGCCTGGCCACCATCTTAGTCACATGCTGCGCCCATGCTGACGACATGTCATTCGAAGGCTCATTTAGCTCAAAATTGATTCCAGCTATGAATGAGAAAAGACAAGCCACAAACTCTCCATTTAGGGACAACTGAGGACAGTTCAAACCCAACGTACACTTAATGGCTCCCCTGCTGCGCCTCTATAGCTCTGAACTGCTCCAAGCTAAACAAGCACGGCAGCCGCAGCAGCCTCACAGCTTACATGAGCGGAGGAATGTGTCATGCACTTCTTAGCTACAGACATAACAGTTGTCCCTGACGGCATGGTCTCTGTGCCACAAGAAAGCAAATGGAAAATCTTTTCGGGCCAAATTTTTAAGAAAAGAACATACAGTGGTTCTTTACATCAGCACACATGGCGCCACTTTTGACATTATATTACCACAACACAATGGATATTAGCAGCATATTGTTTGTGGGACTCACAGCACAGCATGTCCTGGTTAGGAACACTGTGTAAGAAATAGTCCCTAGTTGGAAACCCAAGTATATCTGCATGGCTTGATACTTCCAGGTGTAAATGAGAATCTATCTTTTGTATTTTTGGTGAAGCAATCCTTTGCTATGGAGGTAAAACACGGAGCATCCTATGAATGATATGCATACATGAGGTCTTATTTCCACTATAAATCATTAAGTAAGATGCCCTGCAGTTTCAGTTATTAACCACAAGATGGAAGTGTGCAAACGTCACCAGATGTGGCTTCCACTGTTTGGATTTTTAACCCAAGTAGTGGTCAATAAAGCAAACATTCACACAAACTTGAAAATGTATTTTAGTGTTTGAAAGATGGTCTCTTAATAAAACTGAGCTGTCAATGTAGTAGAAAGATTCAAATACTTTTAAAGCTAGTGTTATTTGACCAGACAAAACAGAGAAGAAGGGCTGTGGCTGTTGCTCAAGAGGTAAAAGAATGTCAGAATAATCTGAGCAATGAGTTACCGACTAGGAAAATTAACACAAACAGCCCCTTAGGTCACAACAACTTGTATAGTAGGCAAAAATGTTGGTACTTGAGTTGCAGAGTTTTGGTTCTAGGTTGTAACTGTTAGTTGCTGTCCACGTAGAATGACCTAGATGAGTTAGAAAAGGTATTTATTAGCATCAGTCGGATAAGACAATACTTCAATAGCTTTAGGGGATGATCCAATGGTACACTAAATTTTTGGAATTCCATAAATTGGTTATGACTGGAAAACTGTGAGCTGACAGCCACATATTCTTTACACTACTTCAGTTCTGCGCACAATTTGACCAATATTTGACTTAAGTAGCTGTCAAGATTAAATGAATAAATGAAGACAAACAATCATTTGTTCACTCCTGATTTCATCTTATGATTTAACCAATGTTTGATTTTACTTTTCTCCAAACATGTAACTACCTCTGCTTTCCAAATTAAGAAAACAAGGTATTAACAGTATATACAAGTACAAGTAGATAAAAAATATATGGGATTATATTCGCAGGAAGTAAAAAATGTACACCGTTGGGTGTGGATGAGGGGCCCACTTTTGGGACCCGTATTTCCTAAGTAACGGCTGACCTGCCACCCGGGGAGCGCATAAATGCAGCAACAATGCAAGCTTGGCTGTTTTTCCACAGGAAACAATATGGCGACTGGCTTGAGTCAAACAATCTCAAGTTACAGTTAAACAGTTGCCTAAAATATTTTTCTGAAGACATTTTGGGTGAGAAACAGGCAATACAGTGACAGAATATTGATCTGAGTTTGGTCTGAGTTTGAGAGATAGAAAGAGCCAGGCCTCACTCTTGATCCACTTCTATACACCTTGTGTCTGAGGTGACCTGCATATGAAAATGCCAAAGTACAATTTGCAGTTGAAGCAACAGCCCTAGTGCAAGCTAAAATCGCCAGATGACACACAATGCTGATAAGATGGAGGAAAGTTTACCATAGTTCATTTACGCATACTACCCACATTGCTATGATGCAAAACTGGTTAAAAATCAGCAAAGTATCTCAAAAAGTCAGCTCTGTTTTCTGTTCTCTCAAGGAAAAATTACACTCTAATTTATCCGAACTTCAGTTTACTCAGAATAAATTATTTTTAATGACTCACCCACTGGTCCCTCATGGGACACGGTGTGCATGCTGAAGGACAGCTCCTTCTCTGGGTCCTTGTGAAGCTCCTTCCTCATCGCAAATGCCTTGGCGATCATCTTGCTCTTCTTGATCCTCTTGGGTTCATTGTCACTACGGCCAATGATCCTGACACAGGAACATAAAGCAGGTTCAGACAGAGACACTGACACTGTCTGACAGTTAAAAGACTGAGTATGACACGTTTCATGCCATCAGCAGCCATGTGACACTGGGCAAGACGCTGATTTCCTACATGTCTGATTTTACGTCAGTCTGGATGAGACGGTCTTAAGCCTAAACTGAAAACAATAATTTCACGAAGCTTTTGTTCAAAGCTGGATGGAACCTAAGTCCTGTGAGCAAAATCCAAGTCACAGTGAGGCCTTGTGAGCACTGTTACAAAACCAGGGATTAACACACTTGACCAAATTTATGCCTCCATTCTTTCAAATGATCAGGGTGAAAATCTCTGACAGGGAGAGTCTGCTTGGTTGGTGCATGTTTGGGACTTTTCCACACTGTTATCATATCTTTAAAACCATATATGGACGCGGACAGGCAGGCAGCCATGATGTGAACATGAGCAGTGATCAGAGACTGATAAAGGGATTGAAAGAAAGTCTTTGCTTACTTGCACCAGGTCCGCTTCCAGATGAGGATGGTGGCCTTGGTCCAGACCCAGGTGCTCATCGCTATTCCCGTCCCAAACATGGAGAACAGGTTGATTTTCTCCACCATCAGGCTGGGCCGGTTCTTGATGGTGCACTCTGGGATCGGCTTGTTGGTCTGAGAGGCGATTGTCACGTTGGCTTCACACCTGTTGAAAACATCACACAGATGATCGGTCTATGTGTCGACCACGCCACATGTGCCTCCCACACCTTCTAGCCATATAACTGAGGTACATTCAAACGCTGAATCTGGTAAATAAGCAAGTCTTTTACATGTCGGGGCAAAGGAGAGAGCGGTTTACATTTTTGAGGCTAAATTAATTCCAATCCAGCCAGTGTCAACAGTGTGGAGAAATAGGGCTACATTCACCACTGTAAGCTGAGCGGTTGCGCAGCGGTTTTGGAGACTCAACAGCATCAGTTTGTGGATTTCTGTGTGGAGGGTTTGCAGGTGTGTAATAAATCACAGGTCTTTTTGCCACCTAAAGAAGAAGGACAATAAAAACTTACAGCACATATTCTCTAAAGCTCCTCTCCCATTCAGCCTGGTTGAAGAAGTCGTAGAAGTGGCAGCCGAAGGTGATGAAAACAAAGCCAAAGGCGAGGAATCCAAAGATACCTGACGAGGAGAAACAGAACAACAGATCAGATGTGAGATACCAGACGCGTCACTCCCAATAGCAATCATACAGAGAGGACAATCCACCTAAGAAGATGATGGAATCTAATCTAATCAGGAGTCTATCGTAAAATAGACTACTGGTTAAATCATTGATAAAGGGGCAGAAAACAAACACGACCTGAAGTAGGAAACCTCAGTGTCATTTTAGATCCTTATTTCAATTTTACAGCTATGGTGTGACCTTTACTGAGCCAGCGAAATTTTGAGAAGCTTGTTCATGCTTTTGTGTCCAGTCGTCTTGACTATTTTAACCCTCTATACACTAGCCTACCTCATTGCAAAAAAAAAAAAAAAAAAAAAAAGTTTGAAGAAAAACTAAACAGAGAGACCATATAGCTCCCAGTATCTTTGAGAATTGATTTTAAAATCTTTCTGTTGGTTGTTAAGGCTCTTAAAGGCATCACCCTCTCCCATATAACAGATTCTCTATTAGCTTATGTCCCTCCATTAACCCTGAGATCCTCCACAGCTGCTCTTTTAACTGTTCCTAATGTCATTACAAAAACCTTTAGGGATGCTGCTTTTAGATACCACAGCCCAAAAATATGGAACACCCTGCCTTTGAATATCAGACTTGCTGGCTCAGTGGACAGTTTTAAACAGTGACTCAAAACATAACTTTTTAATATGGCCTATAACTAGCAGCTATCTGTTTTAATTCTTCATAAGTATTTTTTATTACTTGATTAATTAATTATTGATTGATTAATGTATTTATTCTTCTCTTTTCTCCCTGAATGAGCGCTGTATAATTGTATGGTTTTATTTCTTTGCTCTTTGTCACTGTCGCTGAACTGTAAAGCACTTTGGTCTTCTGTTTATGAAAAGCGCTGTATAAATAAAGTTCATTCATTCATTCAGTAGTAATTTGTATTTTTCTTGCCCAGAGATATTAGTCCAAAATTAGTATGTTGGGAATGATCACATTCTGGGGCAAATTCACAAAAGGGTTGCACAGCTTTTGTGGTCAAACCTGCAGAAATAAGACCTGCGCTGCCAAGCAAATAGCGTCTCAATGCTCGTTTGCAAAAAACAAACCAAAAAAAAACCCTGGCAAACTGCACTCAGCTACACTTTATGGGCATGTTTGCGCTGTAAATCCATTCGAGCAATAACTTTCCTAAATCAGACCTTGAGACGTGGCAGATAGCAGTTACAAGTGATGCGCAATTTATGGTGCTTTCAGCCACCACAATCAATTCTTTGTGAATTCACCCCTCTGTGTTTAGAGTGCCCAATGATGTGCTGCTAAAGACTCTTTAACATTTCATTTTTTCACCTAATACTCAGATTGACCTCGGTTATTGGTCTGATCATAACCAACAAATGACAAATGAAATGCCAAAAGATAATAGAGTAGAGGACATACCAAGTCTCAGCATCGTCTCGTTGATTTTGCTGGCAGCTTTCTCACTCAGTAGACCTGGGTGGTTACTCTTGATGGAAAACAAAGTCATGACACCTAACAAGAGAAATGCACTGAATCAGTTGGTGGTCACTTCTCAAACATAACAAAGCTTGACAGCTTTGGATGGAAGAGCTAAAACAGCTTTTCCAAGGATTTAGTTGTTTGACTTGAAAGAAACTATCTACTCACCCCGAATGAGGAAGTAACCACCGACAACAAGCACCACTCCGATGGGAGCCAGCACAAACCCAGCACGGTATCTGTAGTTCTTGTAGCCCACAAAACATATCCCACTCACTGAGTCTCCGTCCACCTGTGGAGCACCACATGACACAGCAATAACAATTTAGATCTTTTCTTAAGACTAGAAAACATTTTCCAGTCTCAGAGTATCAGACTATATGAGGTGAACAGCTCCCTACGCACCTCAGCGATAGCCAGGATGGCCACAGTGAGGACGAAGGGGATGGACCAGGTGACCATGTGGAAGTAGGAGGTTCTGCCAGACAGTGGCTGGTGGGTGGTGCCCAGGGCTTTGAAGGACGTGTGCCAGGCATAGGTCAGCATGACGAACCAAATCACACCCGACATCAGGGAGTAGTACACGATGATGAAGATGGTGACACATGACAGTGTCTCCGAAGACCTGTCGAGAACAAACAAACATTAAGACGATTTTGAAGTTGAATTTTCTAGTTGGGAATGATCTCTCATCTCTTGACTGATGCATGATGATGATACATGAAAGCAGCACCACTTACGAGGGCTCTCCGAGTCGCATGGTGTTGTCGCTCTTGCACACAATCTCTTCACGCGCTCCATCCAGGAACTGTGCCAGCCAGCCTATACTGCCCACAAAGAAACAGGCGTTGATGTAGAAGAGAATGACAGCTGGGTAGCGGTTGGAGTTCTTCCAGTCGGCAAGAAACGTGGCCTGAAACGGAGGACATGTTGAGAGTCAGAAGAAGTTTGAAAAGAAGACATCGGACAGAATTATGGGTACTGTAGTTATGTCTCACCAGGGTGAAGAAGGTGCAGAGGAGGGTGATGGTGCCGAAGTAAGCGATGTAGGCGTGCATGTCATTGTGCTCCTCTTCAGTGAACAGAGGGTTGTCACACTGGATCCCGCAGCCCTCCACATCTTTGTACCAACTGGACTGAATGTCTGTCTTCACCAGGGGAGCTTCACACTGGCCTGACATGTTGAACTTCAGCTTCTGGACCTCATTCTGCACCCAGAGGACACAAGGTGAAAGGTGAGCCTCTAACTTTAGCTAGAATACAGTAACAGGTCTGTTTGTGTACCCTGACCTCTGACCTGCAGTGAGAAAGACATTTCCCTTTGGGGATCAATGAAGTGCCTCACAACGTTACATAAGAATAAAGCGTACCGAACAGCCCACAGGGAATTTGTCACATTTGAGGAAGTTGGGCCAGCCTCTCTCCTGGTCCACGATGCTACATGGTCGACGTGTAGCCAAACACAGGCTCTGGCTGGGCAGCTCCACCCGACCGTTCTCACATTTGGGCATGTAGACGGCACAGAGTAAAGGCTGGATGACCGACCAACAGCGAGGAGCGTTCCGCAGACCTAGGACAGAATAGAAGGCTTAAAGCTGAGCAGGACTATGAGTACAACTGTTTTACTTAGACACAAATAAGACTTCAAAAGTGCCAATAAACAATATATTGCTGCAGCTTTAACTACTGTTGAGGTTCCTGTGACTTCCTGATTATGGAATCCACTTCAGGTGGTGTTCTAGTTGAAATGTCCAGAAAATTACAACTTCCCAGTGCAAATGGATCACACAACACACACACACAGAGTTTTGGCACTCTAGTGTTTAAGATTCGGGAGAGAGTTTTTATGTTTAGCAATAATTTTGGACTGTCTTAGACCATAAAATGTGCCAGTAAACCCGGAACTCCGTTAGCGCTTTTAGCACTTCGGTTCTCTCGTCTAAAAGTCAATACGTTTTTTGAATGGTATTTTGGTAAAATGCCTCAAATAAGGTCTGTGGTTAACAAAAGCTTAAGCGAGTTTCAGGTTTTGTTCTACGACATAAAACACATCAGTAAATACCCTACTTGTGAATTTTGAAGCTTTTATGTGTCGTAAAAAAGGCGGTTGCTAACAAGTTGCTCAATATGACTACAAACCCTGTCGGGGACATTAAACGTCATCACCCCCGAACAGGCGAGAGTGCTGGCAGTCCGTCATTACAGCTTCTTATTTAGCTTAAACAGTCTGATTTCCCCATTATACAATGATTTTAAAATAAAGCGGCTGAAATGAGTTGAAAGCTTAGTAGGGCTGCAACTAACGATTATTTTCATTGTCGACTAATCTGTCGATTATTTCTTCGATTAGTCGACTAATCATTTCATTGAAAAATGTGTTAAAATGTTGAAAAATGTCGGTCTGTCTCGCCCAAACCCCAAAATTACGTCATCTAATGTCTTGTTTCATACTCACGCCAAAGGGTTTTAGTTCATTGTCACAGGAGAGTGTATAAAGCTGCCAATATCTGAAGGTAAGAAGCTGCAGCAAGAGTATTTTGGGGTACTTTTATAGTACTTTTCTATGAAAAATGACTCAAACTGATTAGTCGACTACTAAAACAGTCACTGATTATTTTAATAGTCGATTAGTCATCGATTAGTCGACTAATCGTGGCAGCCCTAAAGCTTAGTGGCGGTAACGCCAAGAGTCATGCGACCATGGAGTAGTCATGTAGTCCGTTAAAGCCTAACGTTAGCTTTTTACTTCTGGCGATTGCATTTAAGCTTCAAATGCGGTATGAAAGGTGTTCATATGTGAAGATTATCTCGCTGAACAAAACCTGTAAGTATCATAAACTTGTGTTAGCCACAGAGCTTATTTTCTGACATAATCCAAAACGCAATGCAAAAATCACATTCACTTTCTCTTCCGGGAACCAGCGCGATGCTAAACTTCCAGGTTTTGACGTCAGCCCTGGCACACTCTATAGGAATGGCATATATGAATTTTGAAAATGGGTGAAGGGCCCTTTAATGTGATAATGTTGGGCGAACAAAACAAGCATTTTGAAGGGCTCTAGGAAATTGTGATCAGCATCTTTCATCATCTGACATTTTAAAGTACGGATGCACGATAACATTGGCATGTCATCAATGTCGGCCAATATCAGCTTTAAAATCAACAATCAGAATCAGCCAACATGCTTTTTTAAAATTTGCACAATGAATGAATATTTCGTATGTTAAATACATGCATAGTAGGATGGTAATTCCTCTACAGAAGAGACTTAATGATCACTAAATCTAGGTGGGGAAAAAAGTGGATAAATCGATATCAGTATCGGTTAATGGTCAAATGAGTTGTTACATGTTGGCATATCAGATATCAGCGAAAAATCCAATATTGTACATCCCTAATTTATAGACAAACTGAATCATCAATTATCTGCTGTTTAATATAAAGGAGAATAACAGGTAGTTGCTGCCCTATGTTTTTAACGATCACAATTGTGATAAAGACATACGGCATTGCAAAGATGTATTTGAGAACAGTCCTGATGATGGAGTGTGATTTTGTGAAATGTTTGTAATGTGAAACATGAGCAACTAAAACCAATCTCTGAGGATTCCTCAACATTTTATAGAGTAACAATGTCTCCAGCAACTGCCTACAATTTGATAGAAACAATCAAAAGCATATTTAAACCTCTAACAGAGCAAAAATATTGTTTCTTTGTAATTTAATATCCAGCTTAATAAGGAACAGTATGCATGAAAAAGATTTCGTAAACATGAACACGAACACACTGCAACTAGAAAATATTTCATTAAAGAATAATCTGCTAGTTATTTACATGATTAATCGATAAATTGGTTAGTCTATAAAATGTCCAAAAATGCTCATCATATTTTCCCAGAGTCCAAAGTCACATCTTCAGTTTCCTTCTTTTGTTCAACCAACAGTCCAAAACCCAAATATTCTTCATTCACCTTCAATGACAAATAAAAGTAACAAATTCCCACATATAAGCAGCTGGAGCCTGCTACTGTTTGACAGTTGTGCTTGAAAACATGACAGAAACGATTATTCAATTATCAAAATAGTTGTTGATTCATTTCTTTTGATGGACTGACTCATGACTCCATCTGCTGTAAATTACACAGGAGCCAGAATAAGCCCAACATTATAAATAAAGCTCCTCATCAGATCTGGGTTATCTAAGTGCCCTTGAGCCTGTGAAGCAGTGACCTGGCTCTGACAGCTCATTAGTGAGTGCTTATGAATGTGAAGCAGAATATCTAAAACCCTTTTATTAGTGAAACTCTCCTATTGTTAGCTACCTAACACCTATGAGTGATTCCCTTTGTTGCCTTTAATGGCTTTTAACCCTTCATTTCCTGCTCCACTGTATCACACAACCCATTGTCATACCAATTAACATTATTATCACATGTAAACAGAACACAGACTGTTCCTGTGAAGTGGAACTGACGCCATTGCTGATGTCCTTAAACACTTATTTATTATTTTAACTGCAGCAAATAAAAGTTTGAAAGCCAAGTTCTCATTGTTTTTTTAATGTCAACATTTACAGAGTATTTCTGGTAGTCAATAATGGATTTATAGTGAATTATGAAGTTATTATAAGTACTTTAAGTCAGTTATGTCACATGAAGATTCCTAATGACCCTATAGGTATTAATAGTACTATATATATATGTATATATTTGCATTTATTTTCTGTGATTAACTAACATTAAAAAAAAGTAAATCATTTAATAATTAATTTTACCATATATATATATATATATATATATATATATATATATATATATATATATATATATATGTATGTGTGTGTGTGTGTGTGTGTGTGTGTGTGTGTGTATATATATATATATATATATATATTTTACCTTTTATTATTTTTATATATTTTTTCTCTTACAACAGTTTTCTTTTTGGAGGATAGGATGATTGGCACTCTTCTTCTACGACATATAAAATATTAGTATGATTAGCACTCTTCTTCTACAACATATAAAACGCTAGGATGATTGGCACTCTTCTTCTACGACATATAAAATATTAGTATGATTGGCACTCTTCTTCTACGACATATAAAACGCTAGGATGATTGGCACTCTTCTTCTACGACATATAAACTAAATAAAATGAGGTTAAGCATCTTTGAAACTTGACTAGGACCCATTAAATCTTACCAGACCACATGGTCAACTTCTCAAAAGCCTCTTCTTGGGTGCTTGAGTCCTCCGCCAGGATCAGAGAAGTGTGTGTGTATGGTAAAGGTGATCCCAGACATGTGTTGTATTTAAGTGCCTCGCAGGTTGTGGTTTTCTTGCAGTTGTCCTCAAATATGGTCCCGTTTGGAGACAACACCGCCCCGGCAGCCCAGACGCAAAGCATCCCGTAAAATCCAACAATGGGGCTCCGACCCTGGGAAGACATCTTGGGGAGGAACAGATTCAGCTGTGCACAAATAAAACCACTTTGAATTCTTCAATTCTCCTGTTTCCCAGGTACCCCAAACATCAAGTTTTCTTCACTGGATTTAAAACAAGTTTCCAAACGCGGCATGGTGCGGGAAATCTGCAGGGCGCTTCACAGTTTTCTCGCAGTCCTCCCAAACTTTTTTATTCTGCGCTTCTCGTCCGATCCCTGCTGGATCCTCCTGGATTCCTTCATCATCCAAATCCAAACAGCTCCAAAAACACTGTCCCCAACTCTAAAAGAAACGCAACATCAATTTAAAACCATATAAAGAGTTCATTTGAAGCATTTTAGGCTGAGTATGAAAAAGACATCAGGCCGAGAAAGTTGCAGCTTCGCCCTCCCCCCACTTCCAAAAAACTTGCCATGAAAAAGTCTGGATGTGTGTAATAGGATCTCTGGCTCAGATGCACCACCCCCTTTTCTCCCTATAGCCCCCCTCTTTTATTCTGGCAGAAAAATAAGATGATAAATTATCCTACATCTCTCTACGTGTCCCGAAGAGTGATTTTAGTCCCGGTGAAGTGTGTGATGAGAGCTTTCAGAGGCTGTGTTGTGTGTCCCGAGTTGCAGCTCAGTGTCTGCTTGTTTTTTGTCTCTGGTATGCACATGGTGGGGGAGAGCCAGAGCAACAAAACCTCCCCTCCCATCCCCCTCTGCAAGTGGAAGAATGTGCCTTATGGCAGGCCTTCTCAAAAGTTTCTCATCTCAAGGACCCCCAAAACAACACAGACCCCCACCTGACAGGTTTCCTCTCATGTAGCTTGTGCAGATTCATACACCTGTAGGGTATTATACATGATAAAGTCACCAGCAGTGCCTACTCCAAGGCAAGGCAAGTGTGTTTAGATAGTGAATTTCAGCAATAGGGCATTTAAAGTGCATTAAAAGTATTCAGACCAAGATAATTTAAATGAAATTAAAAGCAGTCATCCTTAAGAGTGTGAAGCCGAAATGTTTCTCCCTTATATCCCTTAAGGACCCCCAGCTGGTCCTCAGACCTCCTGAGAACTACTGATCTACCAAATCAATATACAGGGGCTATAATACAGCCGTTATTAACATACTAAATGTATTTAAAATGTGTGTGTATGTGCACTCAAAGTTATATCTCAAAACTCATTTCAGTAGAGCTTCATATCAAATCTGTATCATGAGCTTTTCAGCATCTTTGAATAAGACGCACATGGTGCACAAGAGACAAGCCAGCACACAGATACGTATTTGAATTAAAGGAAAATACATTAAAATACCTTAGATCAACCAACATATCTATGTAATCCAAGAGTTTGTGTACTTGTAATTATTTTATTTAATTTTACTTTTCTTTTTTCCCCTTAATTTATTGCTATCGGCATTAGACTTTTCTCTATCTGGCATTTATGTTTTTACTTATGTAAATGTGAAACTGTCAATGTATATGTTTACTTAAATTTATTTATTTACTTATTTGTATAAATGTATGCTGTATGTAAATTTACTGACGGTCCAGTACTGAGGGTGGGTGTGGGGTATATATATCCAGAGATTTGATTTAATTGTTCTGCGTTCAAGTTGCCCGCTTATTTATATTTGAAAATAAAAAAGACTTTGATATAAAAAACAACAACCTTGGATTAAATAAATAAATTGTACAAGTATTCATGCCAAAGAAATTCAGATATGTAGCACTGTTACTCCAGTAGCCATGATATGGGTATTACATATTCAATATAGGTATAAGCATGGATGGATTACTGAATGGGCAGGGGCCCTAAGTGTCAGGAACGTACTGACCAGGAAGAGACGCAAAAAGACTACAAGGAGATGAAAACAAACTGTATAGAGGCAAAAAATAACTACTAAAACAAGCAAAACAACCACAAAGAAATACAATATAACTACAAAAAGATCCAAAATAACAAGTAAAATAAACAAAAAGAGACACAAAAGGACCAAAAAAGGATATAATTACACAAAAAGATGCACAATGTGTACAACAAGACACAAAACAACTACAAAAAAAGATGCAAAACCATCACCAAGTCTGTGTGTCTTGTTCCTATGGTGGAGACGTGGTGGGGTCTTTTGCATATTTTCGCCCAAGGGTCCATTGTCTTATAATCTGCCCATGGGTGTAAGTATGAATAATATAGATACACATATATGTATGTCATGCATTATGAAAGAAAACTGTGATAGAGCCATGCAACATTGAGGCACTGTGAATGTGGTCCAGTCTGCACTGATGATGTCTTGGGATTAGTTATGTAGGTATGTAGTGGAGATTAAACCCTCCCCTCCCCAGACTAGTTCATACCACTCTTCCATAAGAATGTATGATTAAAATACATGTACTTTTTTACTATATATGAGTGTCTGTTTGTCTTTTTAAAAAACCCTTTATTTAACCAGGTGGTCCCTTAAGATGGAAATCTCTTTTACAGTTTAAATATCAGTGGAATACAACAGACAGGAAATACAGTCATCACACACACAAGGAAAAGGCTCAAACCACCCCAAGTAAAGCAGCTACATTTCTCAGCTACATGGACTTTTAACATGGACAACATAGGAGAAGGCTTGTTTTCCCATCTCTGTCCAAATCTTTGGAACCTGCTAAGAAAGTTTGGATCCAAAGTCTGAAAATGATGACAGTCTGAGTGTCTCAGCCTTTATCAATAGTCATATAGTAAGAATTACATGGAGATTTAAAGAGTTTTGAATGGCTGTCCCATGTATATATGTCAGAAGATACAGTGTGTATGCTGAGTGTGTGTGTGTGGGAGGGAGGGACACAGTTAATAACTCAAAACTACATTAAGTCAGTCTCCTTTGGGACGTTCGTAATGGACTGGGCTTCCTGTCGTCGTTAAGGTGGCTGCAGGGATCTTTAAAAACTGCTAAACAGAAAACATACCAATGTACATAAAAGACAAACTCAAACACAGTCACATTATTTTAATGTGCTTAAATATGTCAGGATACCACTAAAGACAAACGTCCAAACTGGTCCGGTCTCGGCCATGGTGCTGTTGTTATCGCATTAATTGGACAGTGCACTCGTGGTATTTGCATGGCTGCAGATGCTTTGTTTCTCTCCTGGTGTTCTGAGAGTAAAACTGGGTTAACTCTGCTCCCTCCTCTGTGTGTGTGTGTGTGTGTGCGTGCGTCTGGGCCTCCTTGAAACCCACAGCAACATGGCCGCCTGAGTGAGTCAGAGGCAAAAACCAGGGACCACACACAGAGCACCAGAGCCCAGGCCAACACACACTCTCACTCTCACTCTCACATACACACTGTTAGAACTGTCACTTTTTCATTATACTCAGTCGCTTACACTAAATTATAACATGCCTCTGCCATCTGAAATGTTCTTTCCCTCCTTTGCGGCATCAGATTGGTGATACAGTAGATTTTGTGACGTGCTGAAGGGGAAATCACAGTCAGGAGAGCTACTCCGGCCTTTAAACTAACACAGAAATGTCATGTTTAGATTATGGACTTGCGTCAAAGGCTGTTAAACATGCAGAGGCTGTTTCTGCACCCAAAGATTACAGGCGTCAGGTTTCAGGCTGGGAATGCCTCGCAACTCAGGGTTTTCATTTGCCAGGCGGAGGAGAAACGGGGTGGAGATGAGAGGTGGTGTTGGTTTGTGCTTCTTCACAGTTACTTTCGAGCTTCTTTGGGTGAAGGAGAAAAATGTCACAGCTAGAAAAAACCATCTGCCCTCAAATTATCATGTGATAAAAAGAGATTTATTACGCAGAGTTACAGCTGTGGATGATTTTCACAGACATGAAAAGCACTAACATTTATGACCAAAATCCTCACAAAAACAGTTTGACTTTCCTTTGCTGTCAGAGCAAATCAAACTTTAATTGGTACTGTATCCAGACAACTGAGGGTGGGATCATGTTTCGTGTTTTAGCTCCAAGTAAATGTTTTTTTTCCTCAGTCAGAGAACCCTCAACCACTGTCTGCTCACTGATTGGTCACAAAATGCAATCTTGGCCTGTTCTAGTGATCACATCAACAAAACAACACTACAGCACCTCAGGCAGCAGTTTGCTTTAGTGGGAAAATGGGAATTCCCCGATCCTGTTGTATTTTAGTCGAATGATATTACAAAAGAAAAGTGAAAAAGGAAGACATCAGAGCAGGATTCAAGTCATATACATATAAATCAGCCTCAGGATATATGTACAGAAATGTGCGGTTTGGCAAACATTACTCACAATGGTAACATTTCACGACATACACCTCACAAAATCCAGTCGCTCTGCAGCTAAGCACGCTGTCAGCTGGATAAAATGTGAGCAGGAAATGACATCATGTGCTGTGTCAGGTCTGGGCAGGACAACCAAGCAACCATTTTATTATAAAGAGTCAGACCATAGGTAGAAACATTATCATTACAGTCATTTTCTATTACAAAAAATCTTAAAAATATTCTATACAAGGGGTTATTATATGCTTATGCTATTTCTCTTTTGTAACAAGGGTACAAGGCATCTCAGGGCCCCAGAGGTAAATACTTTACAGCAGTGGTTCCCAACTGGTCCAGCCACAGAGTACAGTTTCTCCTTAGTCCTTACTTCAAGGTCCAAACAGTAATACATTCAGTGTCATACTTGTGTTTGGCCATGCCGTTGAGCTAGTTTGCTGTCTCTGTCAAGTAGCTTTCTGTTAGTTTCTCACTGTACAGCAGGAAATGGCACTTTAAAATAAAATCTCTGTGCCAGAAATTCACTGTACTTCAAATTACAAACTTGACATGTCTGCAAGTTGCTTGTGGTCCATTCAGAATGGACTTGCGACCCACTTTTGGACCACAACCCACCAGCTGGGAACCACTGCTTGGCTGCTACACACATGCTTGTGAAAGTATCCAAAACTACATACCAACTATGTGTATTGCTCATGCTTCATATGCTCGCAGCCATAAGCAACATTACTGAGCATGCATCTGACACACACACACACACACACACACACACAAAGCAACTCCCTTTCCAGTTAGTAACAATCACGGACGCAGTTGAAACAAACAAACAAAAAACGTTATTAACTCTATGCATTAACTCACATTCCTATTTGGTGTCTTTGGCAAAAATATGACTTGCAACAGATTACACTTAACGCAGTTCTTAAAGGAACAGTGTGTAGGATTTAGGGGGATTTAGAGGCATCTAGTGGTGAGGATTGAAACCTCTCCCGGCTAGGATTCCTTCTGAATTATCCGCAGAGGTCTCCAACCCTCCAAAATTAACGGACCAAGTGATTTAAACCTTTAAAATCACTGAATAAACAGGTTTCACATTACAAAGCAACACTGTTTGGCATGTCAGAGACGGTCTCTAGCCCACAGCTGCTAATGTGTCCTCACCTTTTCTCTCTGATAACTTCAGATCCAGGGGCAGGTGGCACAGAGAACCTTAAGTTAAGATTTTCCTTAAAGTCCGAGTTAAGGTTTCCTTGAGGTAAAATCAGTTGCACAATACATCAAGTCTTCTGCTTTAAGTTTCCTCAAAATGTTTACTTCAGAATTTAAGTTTTTCTCCTTATCTTTGTCTTGTACTTGTGAAATTGCTTTAAGTTTGTTAAACCACTACACAAAGAATCTTAGTTACCGAGGTAAGGACAAAAACATAAAGTACCTCTGACCCCATCTTAACTGCAACATGGTTGGGTTTATGGATATATAAGAAAAATTAAGGCGTCTAGAGAAGAGTGTTTCACAACTAGGAGAACCCGATGGACATGCTCAATGATGAGCAACTGATTTTGTGCTTTAAGTTTTACCACAAGTCAGTTTGTGATCATGACTGTCTGGGATTGAATCACTTAACTTTCCAACACTGCACTCTTCCAGTCTCTTTACAATTAATAATTGCTCTGTGGTTTTATGCAACAGGATCTTACCAGTCAGTTATTGGTGAGGTATTTTATGTAAGCCTTAAGTGTCATACTTCAGGGGCAAACTTAAGGTGCTTTGTGCACCTGGCCCCAAATATTCAAGAGGTTTTTACTGGGAGCCGAAATATCCAGAGGTCTCTTCCTCTGCAAAACGACGATTGTGGCGACTTACACCAATAAAAACACTTAGTAAAGCAAAAATCATGTTCCTCTGCCTCCTCGTAGTGCGTCTAATGGCATCTGCAAGAATCCATTACACACTCTAACTCAGCTGTCAGTCATGTCAATCACTGCTCATGAACTGTGGTCAAACTGTCAAACTAGGCAGTGCCGATCACATATGAATCAAGATTCTGTTGCTGCATTGTCTATCTGTCTATCCACAGAGGTCTCTTCCTCTCCAAAACAAGCGGACCTGGCGACTTAAACCAGTAAAAATACTGAATAAAGCAGTCCTACGTTAAAAAACAGTGTTTTTCCAACGCTGATCATCACAGAGAGGCTGCTAACTGGTAGCTGATGTGAAAACACAAATGGCCCAACTAGAGCCTGTGTTTGGTTGGTCGGTTCTGGGCAACATGGCAATCTCTGTGGATAAGGGACTGCTCCCTATGTAGATCTAAATGGCTCATTCCAAGGTAGCAAAAACCCAATGATTCTTATTTCCAGGTGGTTATGAAACTATAGAAATATATATTATATTATATATATTATCGGTTATATATATTATCGGTTATTATATTATATTCCATTATTGCCAATACATCCCCTTGAATCCTACACACTGGACCTTTAAGTAAAGGTCAATGATCCCATCAATATGACCCTGACCACCAAACACCCTCCCTGCCCCTGCTTGCGTACTAACTACTGTACATAGTTTGGTAAATTCAAGCACAGTCTTTGTCCACAAGGTGGCAGCAGAGTCCTGTTTTTCCGTCTGTGTTCTTTGTGTGAACATAAATCCACTTCCATGCAAAATACTTGAAAGCACACTAGTGTTGTGTCTTTAAGTCTAAGAGCAGCGATGATGAAAGCTCAGTCCAGGCAGAGATGACAGATATTTTTCAGGCATGTGTGATTCTCCCCCTAATCTGCTGGTGTCACCCTGTTTCTGGTGCCGTTCATCAGAATCTGGTCTGATCCGACTCGGGTCAGCTGAACGGGTCGGAGCGGTGCTTGCGGCTGTAGTCCTGGAGCTCGATCTGGTCTTTGATCTGGTTGATCAAAATCTGAGACAACAGGATGCCAACCAGCTGCAGAGCGGGAAACAAAAACAGAGAGCTCTCCAGTTTAGTCTCTGCTCTTATAGGCTGGAGTTAAGTGTGTGTGGGCTGGTATGTAGGTTGTACTCCTACCTGTGGTATGGCCAGTCCCAGGGCGATGCCTCCCAGTAGGAACAGGTTACTGTGGATCCAATTCACCAGTTTGTCTATGCAGCCGTTGGTGTGGATGTAGTCTGCAGCCTCGACGTACTCTAACTCCTGCATGCCGTGGCCACACATGGTGTTGATAACCACCTGCTTTTAGAAAAAGCATGGTGTTATTCGTTTTCTTTTGTATCCTTTACTGACATTTTTTTTATATTTACTTTTTATCTTCTTCATTTATTACTTTCTATTAATCAACTATTACTATCACTGTTACTACCGCTCTATTTTATTTCATTTCTATCTTTCTTCATTCATGTTTATTCATGTTTCATCTTTATTCAGCTTGTCCTTGTTTGCACTAATTAATTTTGACTTCATCTCTTAATTTGGTTTCATTTTTATCAATATCTACTCATTTATTTCTATTTTTTAATATTTCTTATATTATTATTCTTATGATTTATTTATCTTATCTATTCATTTATTTATTTTGTAATTATTTAATCGAGTCTTTTTTCCCCTAATTTTTATTATCACTTTTTCTATCTGTATCTCCACACATATAAAGGTATTCGCCCATGAATATCTCCTTATCCAGAATTGGGCATTGAAACTAAGACACAGCTATCAATTCACGTATGCCCTGAAAATTTCAATAAACAAAATTGTGCAAACAAAACAAACAAAACGAAGTATGAGCAGAGTCTTGTGAAGAGAGCAACCTTGTCTTTCGTCATGATACAACAGGAGAAGGGGACAGAGCAGCGCTCTCTGCTGGGGTTGTCTTTTTCGCATTTGAAGTACATATTCTGGGACCAGTCAGTGTATGTCACACCGCCACAGCAGCCAAACTGAGGACACAAACAAGCATTTGAGATGGAAAAGATTAGAAAACATGTTCATTATATTATCACCCTGGTGTTTATAATGACAAAATGATGATCTACAGTGTGTGTGAAGTCTGAATCCTTACCTCTTTCTGACCAAAGTCAATGAGGTTCTGCAGATCAAGGTCCTCTCTGTAGTGAACAATGGCATTATTGATAATCTCCGTCACTCTGTTCCGAGCCTTGGCAGAGTATGAACAAAAATATACATCAGGAATACACAGTAAAGTAATATGTTGAATCATATCATTTAAGCTTTTGTATCAGTGGAGATAACAAAGACAGATACATTAGCCCATTTTTGTGAAATCGGTTTTTGTCAACTAGTAGCAGTTTGATGGCGACCTCATGATTGTTTAATTAGAAATCCATCTTCCCCTTTAAGATCCTCACCTCTAACAAACAAAATCACATCTAACAACCTTATCTGTGAGGAAACTGCTGCTGACTTCATTAGTTTACTCAGAAGCAGTTACAGACAAAGTCCAGTAGAGGACAGTGTTTCACCAATAAACACAATCAGAAAAGGACAAATAAAGCAAAGTGTACCCTACCCTATCAGAGAAGATGAAGCCCAGGACGCCAGCAATCAGCTGGAGCAGGAAGATCACTGTCAGACAGATACAGAACTGTGAGGAGGAAAGAGAGACACATGGTGACAACTGTGTTAAAATGAATCTGTTCTGGGTTAATTCTTTAGAGGACAGAGTCCATGAGATCCTGTGACTGCATGCACACAGCTGGTATTAGCTGCAGAAAAAGCAAGAAAACTAAGAGCAGGGGCTTAAAACAGAAATATGTTGTAACACGCTAGTCGACTAAACACTGGTTTGATTTGATTGATTTTATAAGACTGCTTAAAAGAACACTTCTTCCCAAAAATGGAAATTAATATATCAATTAGTCATTCTGTGTTACATAGAATTTGTGAGGAAAACTGGGCGACTGCATTTAGCAACAAACAGAAAAACTATATCAAAAAATCTGTTTACAATAGGGATGCACCGCTTGTAAATTCTGGGCCGATACAGATGTTTAACAAAAACATTTGGTCAATAGCCCATACTTATGTTCTTTTGTTGTTGCTGATTTTTGTGCCAGGTAAACAAAGAAATCTACTACAAAAAATAACTGATTTAAAGTCACTTCATTACACTACTTTTGAATGAGCACAAATTCAATCAAACACATTCATGACACAACCTTTAAAATAACCTTCTTTCACATACATTGAAAAAAAAACTAGCTTAATAGCATTTTATCGGTATCTTTTTCTTTTGCTTGTAAAAATATCAACAAATTTCTCCTTCAAACTGTATTCAAGTTCGAGTACATTTTACAAGATAACTTTTGAACACATCACGAAAACTTTATAATTCTACCTCCATTCAGAGTTCATTTTTACGCAATAGAGCTTGAACGCATCATAATGAAACTCAATGCAACCTCAAGCTGTTACTTCCGGTCACTGGCTGCGAACAGCTAACGATAACTAGCTCTCCTCCTGCCGATTTCAACACAACTTTGTTGTTCACAGAGTTTTGTATTGTCAGGGAAACAATAGTCTGTGTCCCTTGGAACGTCAATTGTGAATTTACTGCCTACTTTTGACCCAACGGTGTCCCGCGGAAGACCCGTTTGTCCCATTGACCATAAAAAGATGGACAACACATCTCATTTATACTTGAGCTGGTGGTGGTGTGTGTCTGTGTCACTCTGCAGTTACACCTCCAAAACACTCGTCGGCGGCAGAGGTTTCTGTGAAGTGCTGTAAATTTTCCTTGATTCAAAACACATATTAAACACACATTAAACATGGCTTAATAGCGACAATTTGAAATACAAGTACACAAATCAGCTTCACTATAACTCGCAGCATTCACAGACAAACACTTGTCCTTATTTGGACACCTTTTCCCCACAAATACAACATGCTAATGTTTTTAGCACAAGCCTATGGCATTTTACATTGTATAAACTAGCCCAGTGACTAGAAGACTTTTTCTCTACTCATATGAAACCAGGGACAACAGCAACATTTAACAAAGGTAACGTTACAAAATTCAGCTCCATTACAGCTCACAAGGTTCACCGACAAAACAACTGTCTTATACTAAACACGTTTTCCAAACAAATACAACATGCTAACGTTATTAGCACAAGCCTATGGCATTTTACATTGTATAAATTACCCCAGCGGCTAGCTTACTCTCTTCTCTCCTCATGTAAAGCCAGGGACAACACCAACATTTAACAAAGGTAACGTTACAAAATTTGGCTCCATGACAACTCACATAGTTCACAGACAAAACAACTGTCTTATACTAAACACGTTTTCCAAACAAATACAACATGCTAACGTTATTAGCACAAGCCTATGGCATTTAACATTGTATAAATTATTAGAGCTAATGCTAAAATATTGTTGAGATGATCAGGCAGCTCATTGACTGAGTTTGAATCTGACACCATTACCTCCACATCATGTCATACAGCATACAGTGTCTCGGCTACGTAGCCTACTCCTGACTTACAGTCTGCAGGAGGCAGATGTTTTCTCGCAGTGAGCCCACACAGCCACAGAAGGTGATGATGAACATGAGGATCCCCACGACCAACAGCATTACAGCCGGGTCCACTGACAGACACGCCAGGGCCGCCTCTGAAAACAAGAAGAAACGAGGGGTTCAAAGACTGATGTGAAGAAAGCTTCAAACAGTGACATAACAGGAAACGTTTAAATGTGCTTTGAAGTGTCTTCCTCTAGCTCTCTCAGTATATACAGTACAGGCCAAAAGTTTGGACACACCTTCTCATTCAATGCGTTTTCTTTATTTTCATGACTATTTACAGTGTAAATTCTCACTGAAGGCATCAAAACTATGAATGAACACGTGGAGTTATGTACTTAACAAAAAAAGGTGAAATAACTGAAAACATGTTTTATATTCTAGTTTCTTCAAAATAGCCACCCTTTGCTCTGATTACTGCTTTGCACACTCTTGGCATTCTCTCCATGAGCTTCAAGAGGTAGTCACCTGAAATGGTTTCCACTTCACAGGTGTGCCTTATCAGGGTTAATTAGTGGAATTTCTTGCTTTATCAATGGGGTTGGGACCATCAGTTGTGTTGTGCACAAGTCAGGTTAATACACAGCCGACAGCCCTATTGGACAACTGTTAAAATTCATATTATGGCAAGAACCAATCAGCTAACTAAAGAAAAACAAGTGGCCATCATTACTTTAAGAAATGAAGGTCAGTCAGTCCGGAAAATTGCAAAAACTTTAAAGGTGTCCCCAAGTGGAGTCGCAAAAACCATCAAGCGCTACAACAAAACTGGCACACATGAGGACCGACCCAGGAAAGGAAGACCAAGAGTCACCTCTGCTTCTGAGGATAAGTTCATCCGAGTCACCAGCCTCAGAAATTGCAAGTTAACAGCAGCTCAGATCAGAGACCAGATGAATGCCACACAGAGTTCTAGCAGCAGACCCATCTCTAGAACAACTGTTAAGAGGAGACTGCGCGAATCAGGCCTTCATGGTCAAATAGCTGCTAGGAAACCACTGCTAAGGAGAGGCAACAAGCAGAAGAGATTTGTTTGGGCCAAGAAACACAAGGAATGGACATTAGACCAGTGGAAATCTGTGCTTTGGTCTGATGAGTCCAAATTTGAGATCTTTGGTTCCAACCGCCGTGTCTTTGTGAGACGCAGAAAAGGTGAACGGATGGATTCCACATGCCTGGTTCCCACTGTGAAGCATGGAAGAGGAGGTGTGATGGTGTGGGGGTGTTTTGCTGGTGACACTGTTGGGGATTTATTCAAAATTGAAGGCACACTGAACCAGCATGGCTACCACAGCATCCTGCAGCGACATGCCATCCCATCCAGTTTGCGTTTAGTTGGACGATCATTTATTTTTCAACAGGACAATGACCCCAAACACACCTCCAGGCTGTGTAAGGACTATTTGACCAAGAAGGAGAGTGATGGAGTGCTGCGGCAGATGACCTGGCCTCCACAGTCACCGGACCTGAACCCAATCGAGATGGTTTGGGGTGAGCTGGACCGCAGAGTGAAGGCAAAGGGGCCAACAAGTGCTAAACACCTCTGGGAACTCCTTCAAGACTGTTGGAAAACCATTTCAGGTGACTACCTCTTGAAGCTCATGGAGAGAATGCCAAGAGTGTGCAAAGCAGTAATCAGAGCAAAGGGTGGCTATTTTGAAGAAACTAGAATATAAAACATGTTTTCAGTTATTTCACCTTTTTTTGTTAAGTACATAACTCCACATGTGTTCATTCATAGTTTTGATGCCTTCAGTGAGAATCTACACTGTAAATAGTCATGAAAATAAAGAAAACGCATTGAATGAGAAGGTGTGTCCAAACTTTTGGCCTGTACTGTATCAGGGTAGAAATATGTTTATTTTCCCTCATGAAACCTTGAACAACACAGCTTTGGATGCTGTTTTCCTACTTTTTCACCACCCTGCTGTTTGGTGGAGGCAAAAAAGCCTAAAAGCGAACATACTGTCCTGACACTCAATACTCCCACTGTCTCCCACTGAACATGGGGAAGGACTGTATGCTCTATCAGTGAAGGATCACTTACCTGCATGTTTCATCATGCGGGCGTACACGCCGATTCCCACCATCACCAGGGAAATTATCTAAGGGGAGCAGAGAAAAAAAAGATCTCTTTATACTTAGCACATCTTGAAACATTATAATGGGGCATAAGCAGGAGAAACCACTCAGCACAGTAGGTGAAGAACCATTTCTGTGTTTGTACTTGTCCAGGGAGTGGCACCACTCACCACAATGCAATCAGTGACATATGAGTCATAGACAAGGCCGTACTGAGAGAATACCAACTAATTTCCCTAAAATACACTCAAGGAAAATCCCTGCTTTTTTAGCCTCGGGGCTCCGAGCCCACAACATTTTTCATTAGAAATGCAGATAAGGAGACTCTGCCATCCACTCTGCTTCCATTGGACTAAATCGACCTGGCAGCAATCTGTACCTTTCCCTAAAAAATAAAGAGCCTTTCACTCAGCGCTCCTCTCTCAGTCTCAATGGAATAATAGGGAGCCCTCAGGAGCACTCTTCCCACCCCGAATGAAATGGATCCAGTTACCACAGACACTGCAGCTTCATGGGGTGGGAGGGCAAAGCTAGATTTGTCTGCCCCGTTTTTTAAAGATTGAGTTTCACAGTGAAGAACAGGCTGTTTTTTTGCCATCATGTATCTTGTATAAGTCTAATGAAATGTGAAATGCCGCATCTAAGAGTAAGTGGTCATGAAATCAGATTCTTGTTTGTTATAAAATGGGCTTTCCATGAAATTTCCTGAGATTACAGACAATCTAGACGAGACAAGAACCCTGCGCTTTTATCTCTGGTGTGTCCTGTGCGGAGCCCATTGTAGCCAGAGGCAACAGAAATGACAATAACACATTCCATGTCGAAGAGCTTCAAGTTTTTACACAGCCGTAGCCTGTTTGTACATGGCCAGAAGTCATGAAGACGCCTGACACACTCATACAGGTTTGTTTTAAAGACACTCCTGAGACTGTAGGAAACAGAGAAAGGAAAGCTACACAGACTTTTTTGGTCAGAAATTAAAAAAGCACTTCTGAAAACTTCCTGTCAGAGTTCTCACTGGATTTGCATGTTTAAACTCTTTTTTTTGTCATTTCTGTTGCTCGACCAGCAGCAGAAAAGTCTCCACTAAATCCCAACAAGTTTAATCTGCAACAACAGCTCTGCTTTGCAAATGTTGTAAGCCAGAAATCTCCTTATGTCACAGTCCCTGAGCACCTGAAACGCACCGATATGAACTTTGGTTAGTTTACAACCCACTGCCGAGCTTTGCTGTCACCCTCAGCTGAATTCTTTGCTTGTAAAGGATTGAGTCGTGCATTTATTAACATCTGATTGTTGGTGAACATCTACAAATACGATCAACACAATCACCTGCTGTGTTTGGTTTAAATGGGAAATAAAACATCTCACTTGGGGTGAATCCTGCTCCACAGCGATCATGTTTCCTCCAGTCAACAGACAGATTTGTGTGAGAAGTGGAGACCTACTTGTACATGGCCCCATCAGCATATGAATCAATGACAGTTTGTGTTTCCTGGCAACTGTCATGAAAGGAACTACGCTGAAATGACACCACAGCAGTTTTGTTGGCTGAGTTTAGGTGTTTTAAGTACTGTTATTGAGAACTTGTTCTGAGCTCAAAATCCCCTCTGACAAACCCAATGATACATTCCTGTTTGCAAAGTGAGAATACAACTTGACACCTGGTGTGTCAGCTGTGCTTAACTTCCCCTCTCTTTCCTTAACAATTTCACTTCTTGTAAAACACCTAAGTTAATGAACAACCACCTTAAACAAACAAACCACTGGATGCTCCAAGCAGATCAAATTTCACACTTTGAGGTTAAACAAAAGTAGTAAACACAGTAAGTGTGACATAACTGGAACCTAAAGTCCTGAGAAATGCCATTTAACTCTTGTTCCTTGTTTAACAAATAGTTTTCCTGAAGACATCAGAGAGCAAATCTGGTGTGCCAAGAGTCACAATGATTAACCTGCACACAGACAAGAGTAAACAAGGTTACACCACGAGTATATGTGGCCCACTGTGTTTAACACCATAAGTAACACTTACCCAAAATATAAAATTAAACAGGAACAGTAGGTACTTTACAACGGGACTGACTAAGGAGACGTCCTCGCCAGATCTAGGTGCGCCCCCGCGTCTTCCTCCTGCCATGGTGACAAGTATCCCAGCTGCTCTCCAAGTTTGCGCACAATTAAGATATTAACTGTATGAAAACCAGAGTTTGTGTGAGTTATACTAAAGACTCGACAGCCTAATGGTGGCGAAGAGCTGCTAATATTCCTCTAATACATGAGCAGACATGTACAGTTACAGTGAGTGCCCTAGTTGCGGGCTGCCGCCGGCGCTGGCTGTTGAGCGCTGAATGGGCGTGTAAAAAACTGGGAGTGTTACCTCTGTGTCTCCCTCCTGTACCACTGATCGTATGATACAACCTGGGAAAAGGGGTTTCACAATTGACCCCATGGACCTGAAGAAAAAACAGGGACAGTTTGCTGAAATATATGTGTATAACTTAATAAATGATTTGTTTTTTTTTTTTTTAGATGTGTATCACTGTATACACTCCACCCAGGACAGAATAAACCCTGCATACATGTGTTATAGTGTGTGTAGTACTTTGGCTTTGTCTCATGTTCTTTTGTCATGAACCTCCCTTAGTATGCAATTTCAATTTCTCCTAGCTATTTTGGATCGATAAGACCTGATAAATTAAAAAAAAAACAAACCTAAACATTGTCAGTGACAATAGTGTCCTTTAAGGAGACGATAAAGTCCCAGTGTCCTGAAACTAGTACTTTTTTACTTTTTATTTACTTTTGTTTCAGAGATAATAAAAAATAAATTGTGAAGACAATAAAGCCTCCACAAAATAGCATCTTAAGTCTTGTGTGTGATTTATCCTGGCTTCATATGAGCAGAGGAAATCTCTGCTTGTCGCTAGGCTAATTTATACAATGTAAAATGCCATAGGCTTGTGCTAATAACGTTAGCATGTTATATTTGTTTGGGAAACATGTTTAGTATAAGACAGTTGTTTTGTCAGTGAACCTTGTGAGTTGTAATGGAGCAAAATCACATACCGTTACCTTTGTTAAATGTTGCTGTTGTTCCTGGTTTTATATGAGAAGAGGAAAAGTACGTTGGCTGCTAGGCTCATGTAAAATGCCATAGGCTTGTGCTAAAGACATTAGCATGTTGTATTTGTGGTGAAAATGTGTCCAAATAAGGACAAGTACTTTGTCTGTGAATGCTGTGAGTTATAGTGAAGTCAATTTGTGTACTTGCGTTTGAAATTGTCTCTATTAAGCCATGTTTAATGTGTGTCAGATCAACTAAACTTCACAGAACTTCACAGCTAGCCTCCTGTCATTTTGCATAGTGACCCCTGAGCAAACCAGTTTGACTATTCTGGACAGTGTGACAGGGAGCCAGCATCCTGAAACTGAAAAAAAAAAAAAAACTAAATGGAAATCAGCCACCATTGATGTTATAGTTTAGACTGTTGCTTTTCCTAATGTGACACGTCAAAAAAGTCCTCAGTGAAAAAAAGCCTATTGCACATACAACAGCTGTCTTTTGTTTGTTTTGTTTTTGTGTTAAAAAAAAAAAAAAAAAAAACTACACAAAGATAAGAATTTGGTATAAACTCAAGTTTAAAGGGTCCAGGGTGCCACAAAGACTGACAGATGTGCGCCATCTGCTGGCAGAAAGTGCTATATGCACAAACAACCACCTGTATGTTGTGTGACACATGTAGCCTATAATTTGCTTCCTTTCCTATCATTTTCCACATTTTCACTTATGCCCGCATCACAGAGACATCTTCGTTTGAGATACAATTTAACTCAACAAACGAATTTTCGTAAATTATCCTTTTGTTAATAGAAGAAGAATTGAACGTACCAGCTTTTATTTTGAAGGAAAGCACATGTGGCACGACAGTTTTCACAACATCCGTTTTACCCGGAAGTTGTGAGTATGAAGAAAAAAAACTGTATTTTATTAAATGTTTAGACGTTTTTAAATGTACCAGAAGGTTGGATAGATATTCATTTAGTTATCTGCTGGCATATGCAGCCAGTCATTTTACCAAATAATAGTTACTAATACAGTTTTAATAAAGAAAATTATCTCTCATGTATTTATGACTTTGTTTTTGTAATTGTCTCAGTTGTAATATTAGTATGTGTCTTGTTATTGTCTCATGAACATTTAAAAATACTGTTGTGCCCTCTAATAATAGAAATCAGTCTTTTCCCTGCTGTACCATGCTCTTGTGAGTTACCTGTCTCCCACCTTTGTCTTGTTGCAGCTGGTTCTGGAGCTGTGTCGTGGTGATGGTTGATGCAAATCATCCAGAGCCACCTGGATAAAATCCACACCTGCAATGCCGAACTGAGCTCCACTGTGAAGATGGAGGGTTTTTAAAGAAGGTTAACATACACAAAATATTGAGAGCACATGTATATTTAGTAACTCAAGGTGGTCACAAAATGATTTAATACCATGAGTGTTGTGTCCATTTCTTAACAGACCAGTGGTGATATACACTGAAGACCTCGTATACCAGCTTTTCCCGCCTGGTTCACAGACTTTTGAATGTTCCCTCTGCAAAGGAGATCTTCTTCTAAGTGGGTTTGTTTGTGAGAAATTCATATCTGTTAAAGATCAAGGGGAGGGAAGGGGTGCAGAGCTCTTTCATTATGACAAAAGACATAACAGAGGTTCACTGTTGATTTAATAAAATCTATAGTTTCATTAACCATTTACAGTGGTGATGTGTTGATTATTTAAATCTGAAATTGTGTATATGTCTGTAGCTCTAACTATGACAAAAGACCGCAGCAGCTGGTGTCTGAATTCCTGTCCAGGTTTGAGCAGCTGCTGCCTGTACCAGACCTGCAGCGATGTGAAATGTGTGTCAGTTTTGAGCCACTACATTTTTCTTCCTGTGCTGTTGCAAAATTATGAGTGGAAACTTGTCTATACTGTGACTAACAGATAAAAGAGTTTTATTCTATAATCCCCTTAAATATTTTTTCTGCCTATCCTTGTATGACTACTACCCATGTGTCATAGCCACTGTGTCATTGAGAGAATCTTGCACTTTATGTGCTTACAATAATTAATACAGTGCATTAGCACGGCAGAATTTTGTGCAACTGGATCTCACTGGCACTCAGTCTCAGGACTGAGGTTCCTTAAAAAAATTTAAAGCTGACTTCTATAAGTGCAAATTAATGATCTACAGTGGCACATATTAAAAAATACTAATGCTGTTTAGAAGCAGTGTAGAATTAGGGTAATTAATTTGTGTTTAAAGCATTGTAACCTCTACACTGACAAGTAACTGCATAGAAAGATACATACAGTATAAAACAACCTGTTAGTTAAAGACACTATGGTTCCCTGTGTGTCTCTCTAAGGGAGGAAGAAGGTTTCCTCTGACAAGATCGAGGAGATGCTGGGAAAGACAGAAGATGAAAGAGGGCCTTGGAAACCAAGCTGGACATGGAGGAGGAGGAGAAGAAGGAGAAGGACCTTCTTAAAGCTCAGTGAGTCCAAGAAAAGAAAAATGTTTGTATTTTTGTTCATTTGTAAACCAAAAAAACTGCAGCTCCCCTCATACTTTCATTAGTGCACTGTTTGTATGTATAGCTATGAGAAACAATGCACCAGAGTTTGTTTATAACCCATTTAATTAGTATAATCCTCGTAGTATAACCCACATTAAGCTGCAATCACATGAAGAATGCACCAATGGGTACAAAAAAGATAGTAATATAGAGAGCTAAATAAGGAAGCAGGATGTCCTGTGTGAAACCAAGTTAACCAGGCCCAGGTCTCTAAGACGACAAGGAAAATCTCCCATGAACCTTGTAACAACCGAATTGATATGGGAAGAAACCTTGGGAGAGGCAATCAAAAGAGAGATCCTCTGTGCTTGGACAGCTGGATGTGGGTGTGGGTGTGTGCATTTGTGAATGTGAGGACCATTTTCAGTTTTACCCTCGTAAAAGTCTCAACCCCTAAACAACACTTTGAAGAGGGCTGTTTAGGGCTTGAGACTGATTAATCAAAAAATTTTTTTTCTGGTGTGTGGAATTTTCTGTACCAGGTTTTCCTCAACTTATTTTTGGTGATTTGACTCTTGAGATCTTCCGGAGCTCTCGGTCTTCTGCCACTCCTGCTTCTTTCCCTCTTAGCTTTCCTAATCATCTGGCAGATCTTTCCTCATGTCTCACCCTGGAAGCAGAATTAGTGTCTTGATAAGTTATAATTTTAAGTTTATTTTTGGTAGGACATGATTTGATATATATAAAAAATAAAAAAAAATAAATGTTGACTTTCATAGGCCATACCCAGCTTTTTATATCTGGCAAGATTGCCTCAGAAACCACCTCGAGGTGTGGTTTTAAGAGGCGCTTGGCTTGCATTTTCTCTGCTTTTTTTTCACATCACATCTTTATCTGATAGCTCTATTTCCGTACTGATTTGTTTCCACCCAAAACTAGTTATCTGCAACTTGACTTGCTAGTAAAACTTTTAACCCTCATCATTTCAGCGTCAATACAGTTTTTCGTCTGTACTTCAGTGACACTTCATCATACTGCTATGAGTAAACACAAGAGTCACTGTTTTTTTTATGTTTGGCTGCTGTGTATAAGTCTATTTATAAAATGTCAGTAGGTTATGCGGTGAGGTTGATGTCATCTTGATACACTGATGTTCTTAGAAATGGGAATGCTGTTGAAAAACCAGTTGAAAAAAAAACCAAAAAACCCCAAAATGTGGTTGATAACACATGCATATCTTGCATTCATCTCTACACAGGAAAAGATCTGCAAAGCCAGACGCTGTGATCGAATCCCCCCTGCAGTGAAGACAGCGTAGAGGAGAGCTTGGTTTCTCTGCAGCTTTCATGTTACTGAAGGAAAAGAAATGGAGAATGTATTGTTTAAGATTATTTAGAAGATTATCTGAATATGGTTTTTAATGTGAAGGGGCTGCACACATGATAGGATTTAGACCTCTCAGCCAGGAGGACCTGTTATTTGTATTTTAGTGAGACACTTCATGGATGCTGCTTTAGCAGCTTCTGTTTAAATGAACCTCTTTTACCTCCAGCATTAAGGAGGAATTCACCATGAACATATTTCACTTGCAGCATCACTGGTTTTGAAAATGACTAACAATCTGAAAATTGTCGACATGAACTAGAAACTGCATTCATATCCTCTGAAGTTTGTCTGAGTGTACTTGAAGACACAATTTCGCAATAAGCACCGCACTGATTAAGATTTCCTGACTTCCTGCTGTGTGTGAAATATGAGAGGGTGCACTTTGGCTCAAATCAAATTATTCTACTCTGAGCACAAGCTGCAGCCTCTGTTTCTTCTCATTGAGTTCAAGGTATCATTAATGTGCAGACAAACAAAGATAAACACTAATGTGGAGGGTAAGCTTACTTGTTAGCACAACCTACCTAGTTAGCAAGCTAACTCGCTAACATTCTAGCCTACTGGCAAGCTTACTTGCTAGCATAGCCAACCTAGTTAGCTAACTTGTTAACCCTGCAGTAGCTAAAAAGGTTGTTGTTCAGTGTTACTGAGGATGTTGTTTAATTGTACTAACTTAAAAGCACAAAGGATTTTTGAAATTGGGACTATTACGGTATATCAATTTGTTACCATGGCATGGCATATACACATTTTTTTTTAAAATTTCATAAAAATTGTAAATTTCTTATCTTAGCATCACTATCTATATTATAAAATGACAGCTCAACTGTTTGGTTGAGCATGTCTTCTTTACACAGTAAAAAAAAAAAGTCATACTTTCAGCGCGCACACACACACACACACACACACACACACACACACACACACACACACGGATGACATTAAATGTATCATTCAACAACAATGGATGATAAGAAGTTATTTTTTATTTCGTAGCAAAAAGTCAATTTTAGTTACATAAGCTTCACCTTAAAAGGACAAATGAACCGTTTAGTAGAGCATGTTTTTTTTTTTTTTAAATTTTTATCTTTACTTTTACATAAATCTGTCCAGTAAGATCTCTGTCTCTATCATGTCAAAAAAATATGTGCCTTCCTTTAAACATCCCACCACACAAAGCCCCCTTCTCTGGACTGACTTTATGACTAACTTCCTGTGGGAGGCAAACTGCAAAGGCATACTATTTCAAGACAGCGACATCTAGTGAAGTTCAACACATTTTTCATTAAGTGACTACATACAGTGACTCAAAATGTGCTCTACCAAACGGCTCAGAAGAACATCAAAGGGATATGATCACTGCTTATGTTTCATATTTTTGCATTCGCTCCTTTTCTTTTTGTGAGTCATGCTGCAGCGCCTTGAACAGTTCATGATGTCTGTCAGAAATGATTGTAGGTCATAGTCCTCGGATGAGTTCAGGGCACAATTGTTATCCTGAATCTGAAACGAAATCATCATGACAATATAAGTTTTAGGCGCACAGAGATTCAGAACTAAGGTGATACAGAACATGTTCGACGTTATGCAGCATATTAATTGTAAGAGCAGATGCCTTTCAGAGTCACTGTAAACCATCTGATAAGTTATTCATAAATTTCAGTTTAGTTTCTGACTAAAAAGCATGTTTTATCACACTGAAATTCTCTTTACCTGTTTGTTGTATTCATGCAACAGATGGATAAGTCTCTTCCCATTTACTTTGTGTTCCCCTGAGACGTTCTTCAGAGCTATCTCAGCCAAACAGAAGAAATGTTTCTGTTAGGAGAAAGGCAAATTAGTAACAGGATTTAACAAGCTGGAGTTCAGACAGAATCAGTCTAAAGAAACCAGCAAAACATCTTGAGTAGTTCAACATTTCCATGCAAAGTTACATCTACAAAGTCAGACGTATACAATACAACATTTAGAGAAGGTTTCCTACATACCACACATGTTGAGCTACTATTTCCTGATGGCTTTGTAATTTGTACATTCAACGGCTGCAACAAGAATATAAGATACACAGTATAAGTAAGTGTACTATGAAATAAACAAACCATATTTAGTTTTGTAGTTTTCTTACCGCGTTTTTGCACATTTTCGCTGCCTCATCATGAATGTCTTTCAGCAGGTCATTGTTAAAATGTAGTGATGTTCCGCAGACCATTACGGTCATCATCACCATGAGACTTTGAATGATCTTCATGTCTCTGAAAGAGACTGCGAGCCAGTGCTTTTAGGCTGAGCCGAAAAGTTGAATATATACTACTTACTACTGTTGCTTCTTATATATTGTTATCATGGTGGCACTTTGACACCTTGAGACCGCAGTATACAGACACGTCAGAGGAGGAAAACACCAGATAAGGGCCAAAGTTTGATGTGTATCTGTCCTACTTTCAAATGTTACATTACATGCATGGAGCTATTACTAAGCAACTAGCTGGTAATCCCTCATCAGCAAAGCTCCCACCAAGAATTGCTCATCATCATCTATCAACTTTTATTAAGTGTATTTTTTGGAACAGCTGTGTGCTCATGGCTGAATTTAACAACCTGCTGTGACACTAAGATATTTACTGACTTTATTCATGCTTTATATTTAGACCTGTTTCAACAGAAAAGCACCAGTGGAAGTGATGAAGGTCAGGAATAAGTGTGCTTTTTCCATTGAATTGACACCTTGTGAGCAATGTCCCACCCACCAGCGCAGAAACCGACCTCAAAAAAACAAAGGAAATGATGGACTGGAGTGTATGAGTGTATGTTAAGAGCATTTGAGTTGGGGAAAATTAAAACTGAAAGCCACCCAAGGCAAAGTCATGAAATTTGCACATGCCTTATAGTCTTGTTGCTGCGCTTCAGTGTCTTGAAACGGGGATGGAGAGCAAAGAAGATTTTTTTTACAGCCATGCTACAGAGGCTAGGGTGAGTTGAGGCCAAGATAAAAAAAAGTGCTTGAGTGTGGGCACATGGTGGAGTGGAGAGAATGGATATTTCGATTTTTCAAAGAACCAGACTTATTACAAGACGGTAATGCAACAGAATATTAGTGGACATTTAAAGCCAGAGGGAAGCAGTAATGCAGCTTAAAGGATGCCAACTGCCCTAAACCCCAGAGAAAAGGGACAGGACGAGTACAGAACCAAAGTGTCATCCTTGATGGTAAAGACAGTCACATTTAGTGTTTGTGTTGCAAACAAGGACACAGACTTTGTTCTCAATATTGCCTTGTTACTGGGGAAAGTTTTCATACATAAATGCAGATACTTTATGATTAAACTTTAAAGAATCAGTGAAAGTAAATCAGTGAAACTTGTTAAAGACAAGAAAGCTCTGAAGCTGTTTTTAATTTATTAGTATGTATTTTATTTTACTCTCTTTAGTTTATTTTTGTTGTATTATGATAAACAGGACTTGTTTGTACTCATAAAGTTCAATAAAGAATAATCAATAATAATAAAAAAATGTGATGGCGAAGGCATGACTACTCGGCCTCTGATTGGCTCAACCTTACCAATCCAACCAATGAGGACAACGTTCCAGCTTTTATTTTGAAGGAACGCGCACACGGCACGGCAGGTTTCATAACATCCGCTTTACCCGGAAGTTATGAGTATGCTTTCCTGCGGTGCGAGATTAATGCAAAAGTGGTAATTTATTAATTGTTTGGACTTTATAAAAGTGAAGAATGGCATGGAAACGCAGTGGTTTGGGTAAATATTCATCTAGTTGTTTGCTACTATACGCAGCCAGTCATTTTACCAAATAATAGTTCCTAATACAGTTATTAAGCTAGCGTTAGCTAACCCTCTCAAGTTGTCGCATCGCTTGTAAATGGTCGTTTGAGGCTCCGTAGGTAAAACTTTACTTTATTCATTAATTCCAGAACACTTGTCCTTTGCAGGCCCCCCTCTTCCTCCGGCCTCCTTACATCTCCTCGTCCCGCCAGTGAGACTCATGTCTGCTTTCTTGTGGCAAGTAGTAGAGAAGCACAGTGTGGTGCAGTATGGCAAGCTGGCAGACTTCATCAGTTTGGCGGCAGAGATCGTCCCAGAGCTTCTGAGTCTCAGTCAGAGAGCTGAGGTCATCCTGGGCCTGAGAGCAAGGGTGAGGAATTACTGAGCCTTATTAAACCTGTATGTACAGCTGTATATTTTTTATCTTGTATTTTTGTTCTGTGGTGTCTCTCTGTAACTTTATATTGCTGCCTGTCTTGGCCAAATAAATGAAATGTCAGTGATGCCAAGATGGTGTTGTCATTGGCCTTCCCTGTACCTGGTCCTCTTAGAGGCACCGAGGGACACATCTGACATTTTAATGGAGGAAATTAATGTAATTCAAACATACTGTTATGCTTTGTTCATGGAAAGCAGTCTTTTCCCTGCTGTGTCATGCTCTTTTGAGTTACCCGTCTCCCATCTTTGCCTTGTTGCAGCTGGTTCTGGAGCTATGTCGTGGTGACGGCGTCGCCAACCTGCAGACCATCCAGACCCAGCTGGATAAGATCCACACCTGCAGTGCCGAACTGAGCTCCACTGATCAGATGGTGGGTTTTAAAAGAAAATTCAGAGCTGCTCCACACACTAAACATTGAAAACACACATACATTTAGAAATCCAGGGTGTTCCAATACCATTACTGTTGTAACTAATGAAACATTTTTTGAAATACAGGCCTAAACTTTATATGTAAAGTAGCTGAAAACTTTCTCAACTTAATTGTTTTGTTGTCCATTTCTTGACAGGCCAACAGTGATATACTGAAGACCTCTTACACCAACTTTGCCAGCCTTGTTCAGAACCTTTTGAATGTTCCTTCTGAAAAGGAGATCTTCTTTCAAGTGAGTTTGCTTGTGAGAAATTTACATCTTCATATCTCCTAAAGATCACCATTTACAGTGGTTATATGTTGATATTTTAAATCTAAAGTTGTGGCTGTTTTTATAGGAGGTTTTTCCTGCAAACTACGGCTCCAACTATGACGAAAGACTGCAGCAGCTGGTGTCTGAGTTCCTGTCGAGGTTCGAGCAGCTGCTGCCTGTACCAGACCTGCAACAGGTACTTTTGTTTTTGTGTGTAAATTTCGAACCACTACATCAAACAGCGCCACAGCATTTTTCCTCTTTTTGTGCTCTTGCTTTGAGGTCTGTAAGCATACAGTGTAATGATTATTTCACTTGCCAACCTGCATCTCTGTGTCTCAGACAGCAGCATGGCTCACTGAAACGACATCTGTGTCGGAACAATTTGGACTGCATCTGTCTAAACCCTTTGCTCTGAAGACTCTGCTGCTTCATCACAGACAGTTGGGGACTCTAAGCTCTGGTAAGTTGAACAGAAAAGACACGAGGAATAGAGTTTTGGATGTAGTGTCCATCTGTAAAACATCAAGGTTTGAAAAAAGCCTGCTTTTCTTGTTTGTTTCCTTCCTGGCGTTGAACTGGCTTTGTTGCATTACATCTTGTCTTCAGTCTTTGACAACAAATTCAACTTTTTTTTTTTTTTTTTTTTTTGTTATTGAATTTTTTCACAAACATGGTACAGTTGTTAAGTGTTGACAGGAAGTTTGTAAAATACACAATCAACTCATAGGTCGAGAGAGATAATCCTGTCCGTGCCCAGTAGGGAGAAAATAAAAAACACAACACAAAACAAAAAGAACTTATCTAACCCACCCACCCCACCCATGATTTCCAAGCCAGACTTTTACATAAGAGACTAAACAGGACAAATAGACCAATTGTACTTCATTCCTGGAGTGATACAGGTAACAGCTGGAAGTTGGGTTTCAATCTAAGAGGGTAAAAAAATAAATAAAGTAAAATAAAATAAAGAAATAAATATAAATTATGAACCCACGCATGGGCCAAAGGGAGGCATCAGACAGAGGACCGATTTATACACTTGGTATTGCTGACGTAAAAACAGAGAACAAAGTGTGAGTAAAGGATCCAATCCCTAGCTAGTTTGAAGGTTATGAAAGTATTCCAGAAAAGGTCCCCACACTTTTTGAAACTTATCTTTGGAGTTACAAATTGAGTAATGTATTTTTTCAAGGTTTAAACAAGACATAACATTTCTCAACCACTGAGCGTGGGTGGGCGGGACAGCATCTTTCCACCTCAGCAATATTGCACGTCTGGCCAAGAGAGAGGCAAAAGACAGAGTTTGGCGTTTGGCTGGGGTCAGGCGCACATCTGTGTCACCTGTGGTGCCAAAAAGAGCAATCAGAGGGTTGGGTTCCATGTTCAAGCCGACAATTAAGGATAAAGTTTGGAAGACTTCCCTCCAGTATTTCTCCAAGCTAGGACATGTCCAAAACATGTGGATAAGTGAAGCCTCCTCTCTCTTACATTTGTCGCAACAGGGATCTACATCTGGGTAATAGTGAGACAATTTTGATTTGGATATGTGGGTCCTGTGTACAACTTTGAACTGCAACAAGCAGTGACGGGCACAAAGAGAAGTTGAGTTAACCAACTTAAAAATGGTGTCCCACATGTCCTCAGACAAGGTTAGATTCAGATCTTGCTCCCATGCGATTTTAATGTTGTTGAGTGGGGCCTGCCTTATGCCCAGCAGTTTATTGTAGATAATGGAGATCGAACCCTTGCGTGATGCTGAAGTGCATCAGCAATGTTCATATCAGGTGTCTGAGGGAAGTTTGGTATCTGACAGTGGAGGAAATGTCTTATTTGTAGATACCTAAAACAAATTCAACTTTTTTTAAAGTCCCATCACAACACCAAGTCACTAACGTGTAACATTTTAAATGCATTCCCTTACTGCAGCTCCTTCCAGCAGCAAGGACGAAATCCTTTTGTCCACTCTGGCTCTGCCCGCTCAAACTGGAGTGGAGAGGCTACCTGAGACTTACAGTGAGGATGATGATTATGACAATGAAGAAGAGATCCTGGCATTGGAAGATTTAGACGAAGACTCGAGTCAAAGCTCAGACGAAACTGCAGATGATTGGTTGCCAAAAAAGGAATCAGGTTAGCTTAAATCAGTTGCAGTAGCAGATCAGAATCAGTCCATAATCTAATTTTACTAATGTGCTGTTTTTCATGCTGCTTTCAGGTCCTATGTCGCATTTATTCATCTGCCCTCAGTGCACATTCGCTCATCGCCTGAAGAGAACGGTCCAAGAGCACATCCAGAGTGAGCACCATGTAAGAGCTCCCATTCAGAAAAAACTATCCACGAAGAAAGCCAGAGCAAAGACTCAGCAGAAAAGTAAAGACTTGAACGGCGAAAAGAAGAAAGTAGAAGGTAACTCTGAGAAAAAGAGGAAACCCAAACAAGACGGTGTTGAGAAAATGCGGGAACGTAAGCAGAAGAAGGACAACTTAGAAAACAAGGTACGACGTAGGTGTAAAGAGCCCACAGGGGAAGACAAAAGGTTTCTGAGCATGCGACCTGTCAACAAAAACTTCACAGAGGAAGAAACCAAATGTCTGAAGTGTGAAAAGGTTTTTGAACTTCCAAATCAGCTGAAGGCTCACATGAAGCTCCATGTCTTCCCGTACTGCTGCATCCAATGTGAGAAGGGATTCACCAGCCCGTCAGGTTATTATCAGCACCAGAGACTCCACAAGAGAGGACGGATATTCACCTGCAGCCAGTGCAACAAGGGATTTCTGTGCAACTATTCGCTCAAGCAACACGAACGCCTGCACGAAGGCCCGTCCAGCCTGTGTACGATCTGCGGGAAAAGCTTCAGCAAATCAGGAATTACAAGACACATGCAGATGCACAAAGGCGAGAAGAATTTCTTGTGCACCACATGCGGGAAGTCGTTTTTGTCCTCCGGGGAGCTGCTGCTGCACAATCGGATCCACACGGGCGAGATGCCGTACACCTGCACACACTGCGGGAAGGGTTTCTCCTGCAAGAGTCACCTGATCGTCCACACACGCTCTCACACAGGAGAGCGTCCGTACCTGTGCTCCGAGTGCCCAAAGCGTTTCCTTACACTTAACTGCCTGAAGAGACACACACTCAGCCACAATGGGGTGAAACCGTTTAAGTGTCCAAACTGTGAGAGAGAATTCTCGCAGCAGGGGAATCTGAAAAGACACCTGGCAACTCATAAACACGTAATGTGCAGTCGCTAGAAAACAGAATGTAGTCATGAATAATACCTTGTAAACTTCTTGTTTACCTGTGTAAACCCAAAATTAGCTTTTAAAAAAATAAACATTCGTGTTCACAAAACACTTAAGGTTGAGTTTTTTTGTGTAATCAATAGCAACAATTTGATTTCTCTCAAATTTTGGTTGCAACTTCATTAAAATCCAGGTTAGTGAACACACTCCTTTCCCAATCCATCCACCTGACAGGTGTGGCAAATCAAGATGCTGATTAAACTGATCACTACACAGGTGTGCCTTGGGATGGTCACAATGAAAGGACTCCTAAAATGTGCTGTTTTTGTCTTGATAAAGACTTCAATTAGGATTTTACATGGCTAGCACAAATGCATTTTTGGTGATAAATACATCAAAGAATCGGTGTCTGGTGTGACCCCCATTTGCCTCATACAGTGAGACACATCTCCTTTATACAGAGTTGATCAGGTTGTTGATTGCAGTCTGGCGAGTGTTGGCCCACTCCTCCTTATTGGCTGTGTGAAGCTGCTGGATATTGGCACGCAAGAACTAGGATGCCAGGTTCCAGTAATTCTGGTTATGTCCTTTTAATCAGCTGTCCTGGTGACTGGTCTCAGACGATTTACTGGTAGAAAAGGTGGATGTCGGGGATCTTAACTGGTGTGTCTAAAAGTGTTCTGTGATTGTGAGAGTGGTTACATGTACTACCAGATTCACAGAAACAACATTAGAGACAGCTTACAGTAGTGAAATGAACATTCAGTTAACAGGCAGCAGCTATGGTGGACATTCCTGCAGTCAGCATGCCAACAGCACGCTCCCTGAAAACTCGTGACATTGTGCTGTGTGTTCAAACTGCACATTTTAGATTGGCTTTTTACTGTGACCATCCCAACACACACCTGTGTAGTAACGATGATGTTCAATCAGCAGCTTGATTTGCCACACCTGTCAGGTGGAGGGGTTATTCAGGAGAAGGAGAAGATTTAAACAAATTTGTGACCAAAAATTGACAGAAATGAGCTTTTTGTGTGCATAAAAATGTTTTGAGATCTTATACATATATTTATCTTATTATATATTAAAATAAAAAAAATCACTGAAGTGCTAAAATATGCCTTAAGTTTAAATTCTTGGCAAGACAATCAGAGTTGCTGAATAGATCAACACTGAAGACAGTCACTGGAGTATTGGTTCAGTGTCATTTTGACTATGCTACCACCTACTGGTGTAATAGAGCATTAAAAATAAACCCCAGAATGCACAAAACAAGTAAATCAAGGTTTTGTTGAAGTTACCTCCCCTGTACCTACAACCTTTGTTGGCTTCCAAGCCGAGACTGACACGTACAATTCTTTTATTTCTGTATGTAATTATAGGATACTGTATTTGCACCACATCTGTTACAGGCAGAACACCAAGATACAGTATTTCAGACAATCTGTGGTTAGTATAGTGAATTCTGTGTATAATTTTTAACTGAACCAGCCCATGTTAGCCACAAGCAGAATTATGAATTAAGTAATGGATGTTGCCCCATCGGTCATCATCTGTGCTGAGCCTCGAATCCTGCTCACATGCCTCTCTAGTTTGATGGAGATAACCAAGCTGACAGAGTTCATGGAGTCAGAGATTTATGAAATAATCCTCCTCTGACTGGGGTCGGCAGTAAAGAGAGTGTCAATTAATGTTCTCTGAAGGCAATTTGGAAAATTGAGATAGTGTTCTGGATAAGCTGATGTGAAAGAAAGAGGTGAGATGTTGGTAGATTCCTTGTCATGTAAATCATAACATGTCACCGTACTGCTTTTCTCTAAATTCCCCACCCAACGTCGCCTGAGAATCATTGCAGTTATTAAACTGTGAGTAAAATTAAAGTGATAAAGGGAAACTGGTATTTTTCGCCTTCCCATATTTTTTCTTGTGTCAAACTGACTTGTGGCAATGACTGTTTTTAAATCTGGTCCAGTATTGAAAGACAGTGGTGCAGCTGTAAACAGCGAAACAGATTATAATGTAACCACTATACAGGTGCGGTTAGTTAATTTACGTCAATTAAAACAGCCTGTTTTGCCACTGACAGGATCAGATTGTTATTATAAGTGTCTGACAATATTATAGAAAGAACCCTACAAAACAATTAAGTGTTTTCCTGACCTCTCTGCATCATTTGCTTGTTCCAAATTGTTTTGTGTCCAAGTCTCATGAAAAGGAGAAGTCTTGCTCTGAACTCTTCTGGGCTTTTTCCACATTGTTGCAATCGGCTAAATATTCAGCCATGACATTGAAAATCTTTTAGATAAGAGTGAGATATGCTTTCTGTAGTCCAACATGACAAACTATTATTGGCCTACCTCTCTCTCACTCTCACTCTCACTCTCACTCATCTTTACACTGTTTTTTTCCTGCAACAAGTCACCTCTTGTGAGATTTCAGAGTGAGACTTTTCCTTTAGTGAGACTTGGACACAAAACAGACTGGTACAAGCACAAGGTCTTTAGCATCCCGCCGAGCCGGCTCTATGCACACTCTGAAATTACGTGTATTTAAATCAGTGGTTCCCAACTGGTGCAGCCATGGGATCCGGATTTCTCCTTAGTCATTTGTTCAAGGTCCACATAGTTTAACATATTCAGCGTCATACTTGTGTTTGGCCATGTCTCAAGCTAGTTTGCTGTCTCCGTCAAGTAGCTGTCTCTTAGTCACTCACTCTACAGCAGGAAACGGCACTTCAGAATAAAAACTATGTGCTGGAAATTGTCAAAGTTGATATGCAAGTTAGTTGCAGTCAGAATGGACCCCCGACCCACTTTTGGACCAGCTGGGAACCACTGATTTAAATGGACTCTTTGGTGATTGCGATTTGTGGCTGTTTCTGGTTAAACAAATAGGTTCCTACTCTTAACAAAAAGGTCCATCACTGTAGGGATCATTTTAATAATGTTGTCAGACACTTTTAGTAGCTATCTGAATCTGTCAGTGGCAAAGACAAGCACTTTTAATGGACGAACATTGCCCTATGCCCTGAGCGGTGACATTGTAGCCTGTGTTGCTGACAGCTGCATCGCTCTCGTTCAATCTTGGATCAATTTTTTAAAAAAAAATGTTGTTCCCATGAGTCAGTTAAGACACAAAAACAGGGGAAAATAGGATCCAGGTTAAAAAAATACCAGTTTCCCTTCAATACCCACACACACAGCTGAATTTGTACATTAGAAAAGCTGTGATGGTGAGCAAGATAATTACTAGATGCACAATTTAACTGTGTGGATCACAGTTATTTGGCATCTATAAAGTATTCACTGAAAATGTAATGTCAGATTAAAGTACCCTGATAGTGGAGTGTCAGCACTGGTCTACCCAAATACAGTGTGACGACAAAGACCTGGAATCAAAGCGTAAAAGAGAAGTGAAAAACACGGCTGTAGGAAATGCAATTTATTTGCAATTTTTTAATAACATCATTCCTCAGATAAAAATGCAATGTTACAGGAATATACATCAGATATTAATTTAAAACTTGCTTTCAAGGGACCATACAGTCTAAATATACTTTTTCCTTTTTTTATTTACTGGTAGCGTGCGTTATAAGCAAGACAGACTCTGTCACCAATGACAGACTGACAAGTTACAGATACAAACTGTACATTACTTATTTACAAATCAACTTTTTGTTTGGTTTTTTTCGTTTCACTTTTTATTGAAAATAGGAGTAGAAAAAGTGATTGAATTAATATTCTGATTTATTTCATTTGTATTCTTTCCCTTTCTAAAATGTAAAATGAAGTGAATGAACCAAAACAAACAAAAAAACCTCTCCTTTAGAAAAAAGAAAGAGAAGCAGAAGAAGAAGAAGAAGAAGAAGAAAGAAAAAGGGAGTGTCAACTGTGAGACCATGTAGTCATCACTGAGGAGACAAATGGTAACTGAGGAAACCAAATGATGTTGGGCCAGTGTCACCTAGCAACCTCAGAACCAATGGAATCCCTCGCAGTGGAGGGGGGGGGAGTGGCTTATGTTAAAGAACAGTTACAAAATGACCACCTGCCTCCAAAGCTACCGCAAGTACAATAACACACTCTAGTTCATTTTTTTGACCATAAATAGTGCTGTTATTAAATACTACATTTAACAGTAGCGTCACTACTAATATTACAACAAATTGGTCTCTGTGTGAACACCTCTCTCAAAAATAATAACAGACTTCTCTCTCAGACAGAAAGGAACAGAAACAAACAAACGGCTCAATCCTGTCAAAGGCCCTTTAACACTTTGCATGAGTAGTGAACTAAGACTACGGACAAGATCGTAAGACACTACTGACCAGTGGAGAACAGAGCCACATAGCCATGGCATTTACCCAGTAAATAAGGAACAGAAAAGCCTTCATTGAACACTACTGTATATGGAGCTGTGGGACCCCTGCCACTGAATCATCACGCTGGCAAAAGGCCAGGATCACCCTGCCTGGGTAACAAAAAATTCAGTTGACGCCTGCATGCTGTTAAAGAGGGGTGCCACACCAGCAAGAACTAACTCACGGAAGAAAACACTGATAATGTACATGACATCGCTGCATATACACACACAGGCACACAAGACCTGTTGAACTCTTTGTGGGCAAATGTGGCTTACTTAGGAAGACACTTGGGATTAAAGTTTGTAAAGATCCGAGTGTCGACAGAGAGTTAAAATCAGATTTTCTAAGTCTGTGGTGGTCAAAACTGATAGCTGCTATTTTCTTCCACTGAGGGCTGCCAACAAAAGAAACAAACATAAGCCTTTTGTGTAACTCTCAAATACTTAATGTGGATTTTCCAGATGTGCAAGAACACCACTGTGTCCTACATTCAAGGGATGAAATCATTCGTGGTGCAAGTAGCTCTTATCAGTAAAATCAGGGCGAAGTAGCAGATGCAGGGAGGCACAGACGTTCTACTTTACGACAGGAAGTCTGCATCGCGAAGCTGCTGCCACGCCTCTAGAGCTGGAGTAATATCCTGAAGAAACACGAGCTGGTACAGAGAACTCCTCTCCTCGATCAACAGGCTTGTGAGTGCAGCGCTCTCCGTAAAAGTGAAACACAAAGAGCGACCTCTGTGTCAGATACTCTAACATGTGCAAACAGGGATCTCCTTTATGATTTATTTAAGTGTCTGAGTAACAATAAGAGAAGGAATGAGCGATAAACATGAGGCTTTCAAGGTCCGTACAATACTAACAGTCCTAGAAGTTCACATGGGGTGCTGCTGTAGGTGCTGCTACACAGTGTGTGAGTGCTATCTAACTATCATTTATGTCATTTCTAAATCTATTAGACAAGCAAATATCATCTATTTGGTTCATTTCAGGGCTCAACAGCCCAGGAGAAAAAGGAAGAGGGTAGTAAGTAAATCATATTTTTGTTCCTCACCATCATCTCGAGGGAACAAATCAAATTTTCCCGAGACTGATAGCTAAGGACTTTACATGCATCTATAAGTGTTACTACAGTATGAGCCAGTGCAGGACAATATGCAGAGATTCCTTCAGTACTGATCAAGGTTTTAACCAGGCCCCCAGGAAGTGCGCAGGCCCTTAAGCCAATTTTTGTAGTGGACTGATGTGGATTTACAACCTCTGGGTCCGTCATGAGATGGCATTGGGTTCAAGACATTTTCCATTAGACTTACATTGGATTACATTGTATTTGTGCACCACAACTCCCGCAAGACTTGTTTCACTCTTGGAATCTGATCCATTCAGTCCGATAACATTTGGAAAGTCTAGAAGAGCCGCATGAATAAATAAATAAACTGGAAATTAGTCACTTTGCTTTCGAAAGTCTTGCCTGCGTTATGGGCCCAATGATGCTGGAGGTCTGGGTAATTTTACACCCAGAAAGTCCATTTTTTTTGGCTTCATGCACCACTGAGCAGCTTTCACAAGAATGAGCTGGGCCCTATCTTCAACGCTGTATCCAGATCTCTTTTATATATCCATGGTTTCAACACTGGATTAAATTTGCTTCCAAAATCCATACTATTATGTCTTATTAATTCAATTTTGCATTTAAATTTTACTTTTAAAGATAATTTCCCAGCCTGATGCCTAAGTTTTAAATAACTGATCAAGATTCACAATTAACTCTTCAGGTGTCTAAAGTCTAAAAGTTTTGTAATCGTATTGGATGACCTCTGTTCAAAGGGTTTTACACACATTTTTAACAATGAATTAAAATATTTTTCCAGAACCTTTTCACAATATTTTACCCAATTTCCGTGACTTTATTTAAGTAGTTTTAAACAGGTAACATTAGGCCTAGTGTTTATCAGGGGGCATAAACGTCTGTCTTACTCCAGTAAAAAGACATGTATTTTAGCAAAAATGTAGTGTGGAATATAGTATGGAACATCTTTATGTCAACACATAGTAGACACAAAACAATAACATTATCTGGCCTAGCTACGACTTACGAATTATTCGTCTGTTAAGCAGCCTGCTGGTTGTCTTGATGCTCTATCCCTTTAGCATGGCTGACCAGAGACACTACCCCCATGTTGCCAACATCAAACGTTTTGGTGCAGAGCCCACATCCAGCGCAGCTACGGTCCACCTCTCTCTGAGGTCATGTCTTATATTTGTCATTTGAAAGTTGTACATTATTATAAACGTACTTCCCAGGCATATGTGGATAAGCACACTGCTAGGGCTTGCTAACTTTACTAGCTCCTGCTGCCAACTAGCTCCATACGCCAATTAGGTGATGCTAGTGACGTTTCAATGATAGCAATATGGAGGATGTATTTTGCATTATGTTGGACATATTTTTTCAGATTTTTTATATAATGTATATTCAAACTTTTCCAAACCTGGAGAACATTATTTTGTAGTTTCTTAACTTTTCCAGGAGTTTCATGACTTAGTTTAAAACCCTGCTTCTGCACTGGCAACACACAGACAAATGTTAACTATCACAAAAAGGAAACTTATCGATAATGATTTGTAAAGCTAATGGAAACATTCATCTGAGGGCAAAACCATTAAACGTTCGCCCTCTGGGTCCCATATAGAAAACGCCAGCACGCGTATAACAATATGGCACCTCCCAAACCTGATGTGGGCATTTTCCCTCAAAGAAATTTGTTTTGATCCTCAGCAAAGTCCGACTCCAAACTATCAATTAATATCATATAATTTAGATATAATTTTTCTATATATATCTAAAATAGAAGACACTTGCAATATAAACTTGTACTTATAATGTATAATATATTCCTTCTTTTGCTTCCTGTTCCTTTTCCCAAAGCGTCCATTGGCGTTGATGTCGAAATAAGTTCTGTAGAAGAGAAAAACAAAGAGACGATCCTCTCTTGTTTCTCCAGAAAAGGGAATTCATGTTTTAATCAGATGTAATTCCTACTACAACAGGCTATGCTTTTTACCTATAAAAAAAGGAAAATAAAATCTATATTCAAAATAGTCCTCTTAAAATATTTGTCATCAGGATCAAACAATGATCGACAACCACTTCGGGTTACAAGAAAATATAACGTGCATCTGTTGCAACGATGGTACGTCCACATGAGGAGATCTGAGTGCCCGAGACAGGAAGTATAACAGCCCCACTCTCTGATAAATCGATAAGTAACACATATATGTGTATAGTTAAAGATAAACACACGACTCTAATACTTTTTAAATGGTGTGTAAAATACTATTTCTGTTAAAGCATGTTGGATGACATCTTTTCTTAATACTGAGCAGCTTGAAATGTTTTCGGTCGTCCACACAGACACAAAATAGTTCATCGCCCTTACTGTCAAGATGCAGAATATAAATTCAACATTTTTAGATCAAATCTGCCCCACACCCCCCCAAAAGTTTATATTTTCTCCTTTTTACATTGCTGCATAAACACAAAATGACTTAGTTGGTCAGTCACTTAACTGCTTCACTCCCCTGCCTGCATTCAATGAGAGTTTCTCTACACAGATGCAGTTCAAGTCCTCTACTTCCTTTCCTGAAAGAGAAAAAAATAGAAGCTACATGATTTTCACGGCTCAAAGCGTAGAGAGATCTAGTCCTTGACAGGTGGAGTTTTTTGGTTTGATGTCTTTGATAATGCATCTGGAAAAAGTGTACAGTATATACGTGTGTGTCGCTGATGTAGGACTAGTGAAAGCGAGACAGGTCTCTCAGTGCTACAGTAGGATAATGTCCAGACGTTGACCTGCGCTGACAGGTTGCTGGTATGTTAATGTCTCTCTGCTAACTTCACGAAACATAGACGAAGCAAAGCAAACACATGCCATGTTTCAGAGCTCTCTGTTGCTCAAATGTTTAAAGTCAAATTGTGAAATTTGGCATTTATCTCTGAACCCTAGTGTCTTTAAAAGCTGAACAAAGAGCCTCCTACTTCTGGAGTCACATTGCTGGTAATGGGTAGATTTCCAGTAAATGTGGCTGTAGTTAATTATGTCATTTGGCTGTTTGTGTTTTGCAGCTAATGATATTTAAAGGAGCAGTGTGTAGGAATTAGTAGCATCTAGCAGTAAGGATTGGATATCGCAACCAGCTGAAACTTCTCCCGTGGGCCAAGTGAGAACTCCCAGTTAGGATTCCTTCATTGTTCAGTAGGTTTTTATTGGAAGGTGACTTCTCCGCAGAGGTCTCTTCCTCTCCAAAACCAACGAACCAGGTGATTAAAACCAGTAACCACACAGAACAAAGCAGTTTCACCTTAAAAAAATCTGCTTTTTTCCAACGTTGCTCATCACAGCTGGCTGCTAACCATGGTAGCCAATGCAAAAACACGATTAGCCCAGTCTGGAGCCAGTGTTTGGTTTGTCCGTTCTCGGCTACTGTAGAAGCTTGGTGGGGCAACATGGCAGACAACATGGACGACGACAAAGGCTGGTCAATGATGTCTGGGACATGGGGTGTTTCTCAAAGTCAAGGAAGGATCCTAAAACGGACGAATTTCAAGAGGGCGACATCATCGACCCGCGCTGAAGGACTGCTCCAATGTCAAGGTTCCTTCCGAATTTCACCGAGTCCTTCTTTCAGAGAAATTCCAAGGATGCATGTGCGTATCCTCTGCGGGTATAAAATCCCCATAATGCTTTGCACACGATTTACTGGAAGTGAAGGCGGTGCCCCTTCAATGAAACCTGCGGCAGTGGAGCACAGCAGGATTTAGATTAATATGCCATTTATTTGGATTAGTATCTCCAGTTTTTATCATACAAGTGTGAAAAAAAATACTGACAGAAACCTCATAATTTACACTTTCCAATGTGTCCACTGCTGAATAATGAGATTTTTGGAATAACGTGAATTAGATACTATAAAAATGTTTTTAAATTAATCATTTCCAACAGAGATGGAACACCAAGTGTCCATCTCCCCTCCTCTAAAAGTCATGTGACTCTGAAAATACTGGCTACATTTGTTTAAAATTGTACAACATCAGAGAGTGCTAAAATGATCACAGCACCCTGAAACCCTCTCAGTCTGCTGGGGTTTAATGACGTCCACCTGGGGACCCTCATTAGCCTGTTCCGATGTATGTTCACTGAATGCTAGGGAGGACTCTTGCCTTGCCTCTGCAGGATCCTTCCTTGACTTTGAGAAACACCCTCTTTGTAGTTGAAAAGCGGCTAATTCTAAGGTTTAAAACACGTTGATTCTTATTTCCAGGCAAATACACACTCAAGAAAACATACTTCTTATATCATATTCCATTTCTGCTAATAAATTCCCCTAAATCCTACACACTGGACCTTTAAATGAGATATATTTGTTCAGACTAAAATGCCACATAGTCTGGGAATCATCCAAGCCTGTGTGAAGCAACCTAAAAGCCCATCGTGTGTATGCCATCAGCTGAAACGTAAAATGTTTCATCTTCAGTAAATACAACATCATTCCCTGTTGGTTCCTTTTGGTCAAAAACACAGTCGCTATAGAAGGACTTTGTTCAATAAATTCTTACTGATCCTCAGTCAGTAGGCTTATATAACACATCTTCATAGCTACATCTCCAAATAAGTGTCCTTCCTGTTCCTTACTCTAACATTCTGGTGATTAAATATAATATATATTCATATATTTCTTGCTATAATATGGTAAATGGTGTATAAAAATATACAATCATTGGCTAGTGGTGAGATAAAAGATATTATCATTCACAAAGGACCAATACTTAATATCCCTAGAGAGAGAAACCCATGCACATAAAACATTACTTGGATATATAATTCACCATGTGAGAACTTAGATCACCCTGAAATTCAGACATGATGAAAAAACCCTCAACAATCCCCCAAAATACTCTCCATCCAAACACCCACTGCTTCCTACTGTCATCAACAGATTGTCATCCATCTACCAGGCCTTTTTACTCTCTCTTCCACTTGAGGAAATTACTTGAGTTTGAGCTGCACCCTCTACAGCAGAGGGGTGTGGTTTCAGTTTAACTAGCTGCAGACACAGCTGCAGTTCATCAGCCTGATACACTGGCTACTAACTATCTACAGTGAGCCATAGACCACAGCTACATAAACACACACAACAGACGTACAAAACACAGGTATGGCTAATATCATTAATAACGGCTACATTCCATTTAGTGGATCCAGTTTCACAGCTGTGGTTTGATGCATGCTGGTTTACTGGCACAACAAAATGGGAACAAGCCATGATTAAGGTTATTGGTTGCACCTGTGCTGTTTCTGTTAATTATACTAAATGTCAGCTGTTAAAAAGGACTGTTAGTGGCAGAGCGGACAAAAAACACGTGCTGTGTTCCAGTTCCATAACAGACACTACTTGTGTACAACATGACTATATACCAATATTTATAATGTATGTTTTTGCAGTTGATATACAAGGAATCAACATGCTAAACTATTTAATGCTAAGCCGTCTAATGCCAGTTAAACAGTCACTTCAAACTTTCATGATCATTTGTATTCTGACAGCTTTTGGGGACCCTATTTTTGAGGGCATGGGGTTCAAAAGGATGTGGGAAATATGTAAAAGGAATTATGGGAGATGTAGTATCCAGCACATTTGGAGCTGGATCCATACTTGAGACTTAAACTGTGCATGATTCTCTACCTTTCTTCTTTTAATTTTGTGGGTTTTATTGGTAACATTTTTATGTAGATAATAATAATAATAAAAAAGAATACATTGCTTTTCCCAGAAAAATATTATGATTGTGAATTAATCATTGTAAAAATTTTAATTTTGTCGGGTCCAAAAGGAGTGTTTTGTTTACCTCCGTGTAAGGTATCTAACGCTTAGTTACTGCCTCTTACACTACTTGTGAGCCAATAGTATAATGACGTTGGTATCATGTGGTATCTAGATGTCATCAGCGATTAAGAATCCTCATGGTTCAACATCTGCCTGGTTAACAATCAACACCTAACCATTAAAAAGTTCTACTAAACTCACACCGGCACCAAAATGGCTTGACTCTGTGGTTAAAACTGTTAATAACCCTTTGGTAACATTAGCTGTGTAAGGCATTGGCAGAGGGACAGCGGGGGTCTCAGGATAAACAGAGAGAGGTAAAGAGCAGGGCAGGTCATTAGAACATCAGTACTAGAAATCAGGGTTGAAAAAGAAAAGGAATGTAGCCTATAAAGTATTTTCCTCTCGCTACCATATATGATGAGACAGAAAACAAATAAGGGTGCAACTTTGTTGTCATGGCACAGTTGTACCTAAAGCTAGCTAATGCTAACCATTACCTAGATTGCCATAGATGAACCTTGATACACCACCTCACAAAGTAACCTAAGTCTATAGCTGATGTGTGGCTACATATCGCAAAATGAATCACTTATTCTACCATTAAATATTCAGCATTTGACAGACTGTCTACTTGACCATGAAGTATGCAACAAACTGGCAACCACTTGTGCTTTGAGGAACAGTGTAGTGTGTAGTGACGAGAATATAATGGAAATAGGCAGGGGGGGGTGTGACATCTAGTGGCTAATGTTCTCAATAGCACTTTTAATTTTGTCCTTTTGAACACGCTGAATACAACCTGCTCAGAATAAGGGCTGTGTACTGGCATCAAGGCAGCGGGATCTGCATTTGTATTTATCACAGTCCCTGTAACATGCTAGTGATGTAAGAGTCAAACGGCTGAGGACAGATTACAACACTGTCATCTAGCAGTCAGGTAAGCGATACAGTATTAGAAAACATACCATCACGATACTCGATTGTATATTCTAACACCCCTACCTAGAGTGAGTGTGTGGTACAGAATTGGAACACAGCTTCAGTTTAACCTGTGGATTTTAAGTTGATGTTTTCATGTTTATTGTTCACTTTGTGCTTGAATATAGTAAGAAACCAACCAAGTGTGTGTGTGTGCTATGCAGCTGTGGCCTGTCTGTTTGTCTGTCCTGAGCCTTACTTTCAATCCACCAATATCTGTTGTCTAAAAAAATCCTAATTATGAGTAATTTGGTCCATTTCATACACATTTTTCTCACTGGTCCACCTTCCACATGTCAGAGGAGGAAAAGATAGAAGTTGAAATGGCAACACGTAGGCAAAGACTGGGGAGAAAGAATACTGTCGTCCGCCTTTTCTCTCAACCTTCGACAATCACATAAACATGAGCTTCTCAGGGTTAATATTCAGAAAAGAACGAAGAGCCCATAAGACACAAGATATGCAAAATCACCTTCCAAACTCTCCTCGGCAAAATACTGACTTCAATCATATGTACAGTGAATAGAAATAGCTACTCTGTCATAATGTGATATGATACTTAACCTGATCAAAACAAAACGACTGCAAAACCTGGCACGTTCAATGTCAACATGTGAACCTCATGCAATAATGATGGTACACCCATGTAGCTCGATCCATTTAACCAGAAATAAACACGAGAAAGGGAAGCAGTCAAACACATATTGAGTCAAGGAGGTGAAGTTAGTCGTTTTTGGTGCTGAGTCATCAAAATAAACAATCAGCTTTTCACTCTGGGGCTACACTGGCTGGATGTTAAAGCGCGAGCAAAAACACCAACTTCATGTCGATGTCTCAGTACACATTTCAAACTGCAGATGCAGATCCAACACCATGGCACGAGAGAGATAAATAAATATGTCTTTACTATACTGCACTGCAATGTACCTGATTTCAAGTATGTTAGGTTTCTCTGGCATGGAAACCACTGAGTTTAGTTAAAAATGTAACAAACAGAAAAAAAAATACATCGTCATGATTTTTTTTTTTTTTTTTTTTTCACTTTCACAAGTATATTTACTTCGGGAACCTTGTATACAGTCATAGTTATTGCATTGTTTTTGCATATCTTGTGGGATGCAGGATTACACCCACTCATACCATATACTGCAACACAACAACTCATAGTTCATGCTAACCTGTATGTAACATAAAAACTGCAATGCTGCTCCTCTCCACACGGGGGCACCACAGACCTCTGGATCGCTCTCACCAGCATTAGGAACCAAAGAGCTTTTACACAGACACAACAAAGCCTGCTTGGGCACTTCTGATATGCAGGGTTACTCCAAATGGGTATGTGTGTCTATGAGTGGACATTATTAGGAGCACAAAGGAAATGATTTGAACTGAATGTAGTTTCTGGTGGTCTATGTTCTTTTATCCTCAAAGTTGGAGGTGATACTTAACATTTACGAATGTGACGTTTGAGCATTCACCTTAAAGGGGCAGTTCACCCCAAATCAAAAACACATTTTTACTCTAACCTGCGGCGCTGTTTTTCAATCTAGAGTTGCAGAGTGTTGGCGATATTGACCATAGAGATGTCTGCCTTCTCTCAAATAAAACTAGGACTAGGAACTATTTTCGTTCTACCAAACTACACCCACCAACTGTATCACTGCACAGAAGGAAGCGTACATCTACTCACAGACGAGATGGCGTCCTCCTCAGCTGAGCTGTAACACTAGCTAGCTCAGTGGTGCTATGTGAGCTAGCAGTGATACTGGCGTAGTTCAGTAGAGCGAAAATAGCTCCTACATGAAACTGCTCACGACAAGGTCTGTGGATTATCTTGAGTAACGGGGTCATGATATTTGGAAAGAGACATTTGTTCAGCTTTCCATTTTTTTCTTTGGTGCCTTGAGCACCACAAGCCGATTTCCATCTACTTCTATTATACTTGAGAGAAGGCATCTCTACAGCCAACATCTCCAACACTCGGCAACTCACACCAAAACAATCTGGACTGATAAATAGCTCTACAGGCAAAGAGCACAAATAAGTGTATATGCAGGTTTTGGGGTGAACTGTACATTTAAGGCTATGATAATTGATTGTGGAAATCTTCCCATCCTATTTTTAACTTGGCCAGTCTGAGAACGCTTCTGTGTTGGATAGTTTATTAATTCATTAAAGTAACTATTGTCATTCATTAAATGGTGTCTTATCAAAACTGCCTTGACAGAGTGACATTCACAGCTGCTGCGATAATGGCTGATAAATTCTTGCTGGCTTCTCTGTAGCAGCTTGAATACAAACACCACTACTTCATAATTCAGATGCCACCTGGTTTCATTTATTATTGAGGATTCAGACCTAATAGACATTATATTTATTAAGTAAATTGGCATAAATTTTGAATTCAGGGTTAAATCACTTTACCAGGGCTGATTCAACAAGGAGAGGAAACAAAAACAGAAGCACAAAGTGAGACTGTGCTGACTTTAAGGTTAAAACACCGAGCCCAGATGCTTCCCTACACACACATTAACATGCTTGACCATACTGAAATCTGCTTTCCTCACTTTTAGTCTGACCTTAAAAAGACAGCTTATACTGAAACTGATGTGAGCCACTAGCCGCAAAGTAGTCTGTTAGCTTATGGTACCAAGTCAATACTTTTTTAATGAGGTGCTTTTAGAATAACTGAAAGAAAGAAAGAAAGAAAGAGAAAGAAAGAAAGAAAGAAAGAAAGAAAGAAAGAAAGAAAACAGAAATGCTGAAGATGTTTATGAGGCGTAAAAAAGAAAAAGAATAAAACAACAAACTAAATGTCAGGAAGGGTATTCCTTTGACAACACAGACTTCTTCGGGGTTTGCAGTATGATCATAACCACAAAACAACAGCAGCACTGCCACTAAAAACACGTTCAACATTCACATTTAGTTTGCATAATAATGTCAGAAGTCTGTTACTGGCACAGGATGCAGTGTATGGCAGTGTGTTCATGCATACCCTTCCCTGCCACAAACCTGCTCTGCTTAACATGTAGCAATGAGAGCTCAGCAGTTAGTCCTTAATGGTAAATTAAAGTGGAAACTAATGGCTATAAGTTGACATGCGATAGTGTCTCTGGGTGGGAATTTAATGTGATTAATGTGAATTTTCAGAGGAAAAAAAAATCCATTGCAACATATTTGGATTTTCTGTAGATATAATGAGAGTTTAAGTTTGAAAGTGTTTAGTGCTCAAACTCAAACATATAATTAACTTTGTTAGAAAATTTCTTTTTGCGGTTTTGACTAGATCCACTGTCACGTGATGTGTATCTGCAGTCTCTCTCCCAACTTGTCAAATACCGACATTTGGTCAGTGGCCCTCGACGTCTGATATCGACGCACTGGGGGACCCTTTAACGAGGGTTTGAAACACTCTGAACACCTGCCTTGGATGGGTCAAACATACTCCAAACTTACACCCAGGAGGCTGCTATTCGTGTCCTGTGTGAAACCAACAGTCGAGCTATTTTAATAACGTTGTGTGCTAGTATGTTAAGCACACAAGCACACATGTGATATTAGGTCCCTTAGAAGAGATCTAGGCTTTGGAGCCAGTTTTCATAGTGGCCAAACAACGTAATTGTGTTTGCTTTGATGCTACGTGGCACAAAAACACTTTTTCCCATAGACTTACATGGCGAAAAAGACATTTTTTCAAGTGTCATAATCCTACGAAATGACTCGTTTCAGTATCAGAATTTGATCAATTCAGTCTGATAACATTTGGGAACTCTAGGGGAGCCTCAGGATTTAATCATTTTATTCCCATTCAAGTTAGCAGAGCTTTAAATGGAGGTAGCCGGCTCTACGGGCCCAAAGATGCGCATGCAGTGCCGATCATGCGAGTAATTTTATGCGCTGCAGTTTCAAGCCAAACCATTATGTTTTTTTCTAAATCTAACCATGTGCTTTTGTTGTTTTATTACCTACGTTCTAAATTTATTTTGACAAAAGACTGTATGCATTTAATGAGGAGAAAGTGTGTATTTCCTGTGAAAACATTTGTTTATTTTGCAAAGACACAATGCAGGTTCGAGCACAGATCAATAAACGGTCCCTGAATGTCAAAAAAACTGACGATGGAGTGGTACCTTATAGTTTGACGTGTAGGTCCACTGACAAGGTGTCGGTATTTGATGAGTTGGTAGTGAGAGTATGTTGTGACACACCTGCCTAGTGTCCAGCTGTCTTTGCATCCAGACTGTGGTGGCAAATTTCAGGGGCTATCATAACCTGTTACATAACATTTTAGAGAGTTGAATCATGTCAGTCTTCATTACGATAAAGTTTTTGTAATAAATGTGACAACTGGTACCAAGGATGTGATACTGACATGGGGAATGTTCTTCTAGAGAAGATACAATACCGAGGTGAGACCTGTGCCCTGTGTGGTGTACCGAGGCCTGAGGTCCTGTGGTCATACCTTTATCTCAAGTGAATCCAAACTCTAATAGAGAAACAAACTATCATAGAGAAAGTTCAGTAAAAAGTACTCAGCATGCTACCTAAAAGCCATTAGAAGAAAATGAAAAGACAGAAATCACACCAGGGGATCCTCGAGCTGACAGGTCTCTGATCTGCATCCAATTGTTTAACCAAACAATTATCACATCTTATCACTTAACAGTAAATCGCCTGTCTGTAGTATAATTAGATTTAACAGTAAATCATATTACAGACAAGGAGCTGTTTTATTTCTAACAATGACATTAAATCATAATGTTTCGTGATATGAGCAGACCTCAGACAAAGAGATGTGATTCAGAAGTCTTGCAGCATCTGTACACCAGCCCTAATAGTTCATTTGGAGTTTAAACTATGATTAAATGAGGAAATCATGTGATTATGGTGCGTTACAGCCAAGCGATCAGGGTGTCACCCCTCCCCCACCCCCAGTTCATTCATGAGGCGTCACTGTGGCAGTGTGAATTTGGTGCTTCTACCATTCAGAATGACCATCCACCGTAAAGAAGAAAAGCAGCAATTTGCCAAAAGGCTTGTTCCCTTCTGGCCAAGCTGCAACGCCGAAACTCATCACCACTGTAAACTGAACCGTCACTCTGACCTCGCTGGAGACCTTACACCTAATTACCTCTAAACAGAAATAAAGGAAAGTTATGCAATGACTAAATTTCAAAGATAGAGTGGCTTCTGACTCTGCAGCTTGGCTAAAAAGTAAAAACCGTGCTAAAGAAATCACAAAGCTTTGGAAGCATGCCTGTCCATGGTAACCCTGTGTTAAGGAGGCCCATTATCACACACACACTCGCATCCTCACACACACCCTCGCACACATTCTTGCACACACACAATACCATACTTGTAATGCTACCTTAATTTACTGTCTAGGCTTAAAATCAGCTTTTTAGAATACATAACTAACCACTCGGACACAGGCACGCATACAAACGCACATCCTCGCACACATTTTTTTCTCTTCTGGGAAAAATAAATAAATAAATAGATACAATCTGTAAAAGGTGCATACTGATAGAGAGAAAGACCCCCCTTTTAGATACACACGCTATCTCACACATTCGTACGTACACACATCCTGTACTAAAACGCAGACACACACCCGCACGCACAAATATAGTTTATACACTCGCACGCAAACACTACGCCCTGCTTCGATACTTAAAACCTCTTAAAATTCTCCTAAAATAAACCGAGCAAAAATACATTTATAAGACCAGCACCCCGATTGTGCAAACAAATCAAGGATAAATTAAACCAATAACATCATGAATATAAAACAAAATAGTCATGGCTAGCCAGTTTTGCACAATATTGAACTGTTAAATACATAGTGGGTGTGGTCTGTAGAGAGAGTGTGTGTGGCAGCAAATCCAACAGGATTCCACGCTGAGAGGAAGAGGAGGGTCTCGGAGGAGGAAGTGAGGTTGATTGACGGATAGATCCTCTGTAGATCCATGCCCAGAGTCTGTTTTCTTTTCAATCGGGTCACTCCCGTCTGCTCCTCCACCCTCCGCCTCTGTTGACCTGTTCGACACACTCGCCTCCCGAGGGCTGAAAAAGCAAAAACCCAGCGATGGAGGGAGAGGGGCGGTGGAATAACCAAAGAGGAGGGAGGAAGGAGAGAGGGAGGAGTGAGGAACGGCGAGGTATGAGGCAGAAAAGGGGGCTCGCTGTCTCTGCTTAGCCACCAAATGCTCCTCCCATTTCCTGTTTGGGGCAGGAAGTGGGTGTGGCCAAACGAGGAAAAGCGGCGGAGGAGGCAAAGCCAGATCAAGGTGACGAACGAGGTGAGTTTGTCTCTCGCTGGCGTCTTATCGACCAGCGGATAAAAGAGCTGGCTAGCTTCCTGTTGGCCAGAGAGTGTCTCTCTCTGCCCGTGGCCCCCTACAGAAGCCCTGTTGTGGCTGTTTGTCCATCCCTCAAATCCCCCCCCCCCCCCCTTTGGCTGGGGGTGGTGTGTCACCTTAATGCCACCCCCAGGCTGGCAGGGCTGTGCTCCAAGGTTCCTTTAGCTTTGGAAGAGGAAGAGAAATGAGATTTCAAACAGGGTTTTCCTCGCCCCCGTTTACTCAATACAGCGCTTCATCATCAGTGAACCGAGAAGGAGGAGTTGACCTTTGACCACAAGTGGGTGCGGTCAGATTTGAATCCTTAACTGACCCCTCCCCTCCACAAGCTGGTCTGCTGTCCCCTACCTGGCTTTATGGCGGCCAGACAAACAACAATAACAACACCAAAGTAGGCATAGGAAATGAAAACGATAAACACACTATGTAGACTGCGGGACGTCCATAAAAGGACTTCCTGCCTCTGTTGTTTCCTCTCTACCTTTCCTTCATCCCTACTTTCCCCTCACTTTTTTTGCTTGTCTCTGCTCTTCACGCTTTGAGGACATGATAAAACTGTGAGGCACTTTAGAGACACACTCAGACACGTGTGGAGAACACACGCACTCATGTACACGTACAAATAGAGAAAATCATAGATCACACACACGCACGCACGCACACTCACACACACACACACACACACACACACACGCACACATACATACACTCAGATATTATAGAGTATAGTGTGGTATTCTTGACTACAAACATTCACGCACGTACAAACTCATATAAACCAACAAAGTCATGACCAGGTGTTTAAAGTTGCGTCACTGGCCGCCATTGTCCAGAGCAGTTATGTCTGGCAGAGAGGCAGACAGTGTGTGTGTGTGTGTGTGTGTGTGTGTGTGTGTGTGTATGCGTGCGTGGGAGGGGTGGGGACAGACAGAGCCAGCTGTGGCGCCGTTACCCAGCACTGACAAGCGTCAGTCTCTGATGATGTCAGAGGGGCCAGTTGGCCGATCGAACCCGTCAATCCAACTCCTACAAACTTGTCACACACTCCATATCCTCGTCCTCCAACGGCCCGCTGTTCCTCTGCCGTGCTCCTCCAATCACAACTGAGCTTCTGTGGTGTACCTCCTCCCTCTCTCCCGCCTCTTCCTCCTCCTCCTCCTCTTGTCCCCTCCCCCCTGCTAGCAGCTCCTGCCGCTCCTCCACCGAGGACGGCCCGTGGATGGAGCCTCTGCTTCCCCCGGCCTCTTCCCCGCCCTCGCTGACCACACGGTCCCTGTGCGTTGCTGCTGCTGCTGCTGTGTGAAAGGGGAGGAGGTTGCCATTGGGGCTGTGCTGGGAGGTGGAGGAGGTGCTGGATGTGGCATTTGTGGCGGTGTTGCCGTTGAGAATGTTGTTGGCAGCGTGCTCCATCTCCTCGATGGTCATGTCGCATGCGTCTGCCAACTCGGCTTTGGTCACCTCGATGAACGACGGGTCCTGGGCGAAATGACCCAACCCCTCTGATATTAGCACCTGGGGAGGGAAATGGTAAAAAAGGGAATGGATGAAGAGGAAGGGAGGAAGACAGAGAGCAAATGGGGGTGGAATGGAGGGAGTGGGAGAGAAACGTAAACTTCAAAGTACAAGAACGAAGATGGAACAGTTATGGCTGCAACTAAATTTAAATAAAGCTACATGTGACCCCTCATCACAGGTGAGTTGTGTTGTGCAACGTCCTCCGTAGGTAATACATCATTGGTTTTGATCAAAACTGGTAGAAATGCTGCCTGGTTTTCTAGACAGCACCAAGAGTCAATGAGTCCTGAACAGTAGCAGTTTAAGAACCAGAGATAATACGGTGGAAAATAGGTGAAAGAAAGGCAACAAATCCTCACAAGTGATAATTGTTTCAGCTCCAATTGAACCTTCACACACACACACACACACACACACACGCACGCACGCACATGCACGCACGTGCACACACACACACACACACACACACACACACACACACACACACACACACACACACTTACCGCCTCCACCAGACTGCCTGCACTGCCGTGGCACAGTGAGCTGGAGTCTTTTCCCAGTAGCGAGGGCACTGTGAGTGACACCGGCCGTGGTGGTCTTTGATTGGACACTGAAACGCTGGGGGTGGGGCTAGGACTGGGCCCTCGGCTGTTCCCATTACTGTCGCTGTACCTAGGAGCAATACATTTTCTTTACCATCATTATTGTTCCTACAGTATCATATGTGTCATCATAACTGTTTCGTGGACAACTGTACTGTGATTTACAACAGTTCTTTTCATGGTACTTAGTCTTACCAAGGCCCACAGTTGACAGAGGGCAAGCTGGTATTGAGCTTTTCATGGGAGTTGGAGCCCTCTAGCCTCAGAGAGGGCACTCGCTGGTAGGAGGCATCACTGCCAAGGGCTAACACAAAGACAGGAAAAGCAAGCATTAGGACAACAAACTAGAGTTTAGATTCTCTTCCTGAACCTGATTGGGCCCAACCTGCTGGATCAGGCCAGGCTGTAATTTCTGAACATCTCCTGGGCTTGAATTGGGTCCTGTTCTTGCCAATTTCCAGGTGTTTTTTTTTTTTTAATGAAAGAGGCAGTTCTCCTACGTAAATGGCAGGAGATGCATTGGAAATTGATGGAGCAATATAGTAGAGAACCAGGGGAGTGAGATAAAGCTAGCACAAGAGAAGAAAGGAAACCAGGAGAGGGAGAGAGAGAAAGTGGGGCTGCAAGGCGACTCTGTTGGCAGTGTTTGTCTCTGCTTCCCCAGCAGTGGGAGAGATGTGCGTAACATGCAGGGGAGAGTGGCGATCATCATCTGAGTGCGGCCATGGACTGCTATGCACGCTCAAAGAACGAGACGCACTAAAGGGTGAGGCCTGCTCTGCTGAACCTGTCTTGCAAGAGATGGCAGCAGAGCAGAAGACAGATTTGTGAGGAAACAGGAGGAGGAGGAAAAGGAGAATGGTGGGAGGAAACATCTCAACCCTTTGCTTGTAATAAATGTTTTAATAATGTTTTTTTTTTTACTGTGGAGATTTGGACAGAAACAATGTGGGTTCAAGCAGCAACCTCCAGGGCTGAAAATGGAAGTGCCAAAAAATTGCAGTTCTTTGAAAAGCCACTTGAAGCTGGCTCCAGAAGCCAGTCAACCCCCATCGACTCCCATGTTAAATGCCCAACTTTACAATAAAAATAAAAATGTTTACAGCCGGTACAAAAAACAGTTTTGGTCTTTATAGCTAATTTCCCTGTCCCCCTGTATGGGCGCGTGAATTTTTATATAACTCACCGTTTACATTTTATTAAGGCTTAAAGTAACGCGCAATTAAAGGTAGGCTGTTTTGAGTGACAGGCTTTCACCCCTCACTCCTTCACAACACCAGCCTCTCACCCACATATGGCCACTTCAGGCTCCAAAAAAATCACGATGGTGATGAACCTGAAACTTCAAAACAGGAGTCCACAAACAGGTGGGTGACGTCACGCTGGGTACGTCCATTATTTTTAAACTATAGCCGGGCCTGATACTTTAGGCCCAATCAAAGCTCTACAACAAACCTATTTCAATAAGTACAATCACAAAGCCTACACAAAGAACAACTAGCGCTTCAAAATTCACTGTTCTGGATTTGTTTTTTCTCATTAAATAAAGGTATAGTAAAGCAATATTTTTGCCAGTGCTTGACAAACAGCTTTTTGGCCTCTGATGTGTGCACAGGATGCAGTATACCTGTGGGACTGGCCGGAGGCGTGGAGCACAGCCGGCTGAAGAGGGTAGGTGAGTGACTCCTTCTTAGCAGAGGACTCAACCCTGCAACTGCCAGAGCCTGGAGGAGGAAGACAGAGCAGAGTGACAGTGTTAGAGGGGAGCAGGAAGAGGGGGGATTATGTCTGCAGAACACAGCACGGCTGGGAGTTCACATTATGTATTTACAACTAGTTTATGTGCAACCAAGTGTGAGAGCAGGCTTGTGTTTATTTTGTGGGCATCGACTACCTGATGATGTACAAGGTGTAGCGGTACAGCCGTCTTCTGGGAGACATCTGGCCTTGACTGTCTCCTTAGACACTCCAGATGGAAGGACGATCTCCTCCCTGACACACAGAACGAATATGCAAACACAACAAACATGTAAACATGAGTAAAATGTAAAAAGAAATATTAAGACGCTGTACCAATAGAGATGTTTATCTCCCCACCCAGAGTTGTGGGGCAGAGGAAGACTCTTCTCGGAGACTGCCACCCTCCTCCTCTTCTCTCTTCTACATCCTCTCCTTCCTCCATGGGAGCCAACTGCTTACATGTTTCATCATGATACACCAGCCTGATGAGCACACACAGCCACACAAAGAAGAGTTATTGAAGGACACACCCCAAAACAATTAAATTATGAGAGATAAAAACTAAATTAATGAGGGTATTTGTTTCAGCAGTACATCTCAGAGGAGAGCGAGTGGTCGTCCTCATGGTACTCCCTGTCGTCGCCATAGCTCTCATCGTACGTCTCCTCCGTTGACCCCTCGCCTCTTCGGATGATTGGCAAGCGGCTGTCACTTGAGTCCGAGCTACCGACAAACAACAAAGCACACGACCCAAACAAACAAATAAACAAACAAACAAACAAAATGAACAACACACAGACCACAGATGACAAAAAAAAACAAGTAGACAAAATAGGCAGACAAATGTACACATAGACACACGGACAAAAAAGAAGCAGCTCATTAGCAAAAAACTCAGGAGAGATTTGGAGGAGAGACTGAGAAACCCACTGAGGCACGTAGGAAAAGGGAAGAGGAGGGAGGAGAAGAAGAAAAGGTTGGAGGAAAAGAAGGAGGAAGAGCAGGTGGGAACTATTTTGTTAAAGCTAACAGTAAAAAGCATCAAAAGGCAACAACTGGAATATGAGAAACGGATAGCGCGACTGAGGTGCAGACATCTTTAAAAAACAAAGATTGGGACGGACAAGATAATGGCTCGTAACAGCTAATACTTGGAGACCAGTATTTTAATGTAGGCCAACTGGGAAATTAAACAGGTACTTTTTATGCTGCTCTCATCATTTAAAATGAAGGCCAATAAAGTCCTGCAATCAGATGCTGTCTCTTCTACTCGCCTCTTAAGAAGTGGACGCAATACCTACAGTACATTAACCTGCATAAAACCGTCATCAGCAGAAAACTTTTAACTGAAAATCTTGGTTGTGTGTGATTCCTCTCTGAGAGACAAGCTTACACTGTGCATATAATCTGTATTAAGTTGTATTCTTTGTATTCCAAAGATGTCTTGTCACCCTATCTGTCCACATCTGTTTCATACTCCAGACTTAAGCTTTAAGGAGACATCCTGACATTTGAAGCTTAATCTTTTCTTCTTCACCAGAGAGTTTGCTTAAGCGGTGCAACAAGTCTGCTCCCCAAAACCATCTGTTAATGGTTGTGTTAAATTAAAACCAAGAGTCACAACAAACGGCTGAGCCTGCAGTCAGAAGGACCCATTATTTTTAATGATGAACACTAAGAATCACAAATAAATATTTGTTGTTTCAAGCACCAGCACACATCTCCTCGAAACTGCCTGGTGAAGATAAAGTAAGTCAAATTTCTAAATGTTAAGATGTCCCTTTAATCCACAGCTATTTAAGCTGCTCCACAGCAAACTCTGGGTTAGAACAGCATTTGATTAAAACCTGACTGAGACTGTTCTCAATGAGTTTGATCAAGCTCACTCCGCTTGGCAGCTGGGTGGATGTTATCCTGTCCTTAAGTCAAGCAAATCCAAAGAGATACAGAGTGAATCGGAAGGCTTACACTTTGCTTTGTAACAGAGCACGTAATTCTAAATCACTTACTGTCTCTACATAGGAAAAGTGAACAAGTTAACTCCCCTCTCTAATTAACTATGAGTGAGCTGTTTTTTTACTGAGGATCTTTATCTTCAGAGGACCCCATTCACTACTAGCAGGCTGACCTAGTCTAAAGCCCTGCTAGCCAACACCTGGTAGCTGCAACGTTTCTAAAGACTGTCCAACATGTTAAAGGGTAACCTGGAGCCTATTCTCCCATGTATGTGTGTCTAAGTAACTAATGGATACAACAATTTAATTGGTCCAGTATTGAGCAGAGGGCTTCAGCCAGCAGCCACAAAACAGGCAGCAATCTAACCACACAGGACAATGTGTATCCTCGAAGTACGTCCACTAAGGTGCTTGTTTTTGCCACTGACGGGCTCAGATTATTATAAGTGTCTGGGGAGGATTCCTACAGAGACAGAGGTTTTTATTAAAGAGTACGATCCTTTTTTGTCTAACCAGAAACAGCTCCCTAAATTGCTTTCTCAAAACCCACCAGACCCTTTTAAATAAACAATAATTTTAGCATGTAGTATATTTTCACATCTAACTGGGTGAATAAAGAGTTTACAAGAGTTGGAAATTGTTTTAACAGTAGACTGACAAACCAGATGTTTTTTAAATTTTATTTTATTTCTGTTGACTTTGAAGGAAGAGTGTTTTATGATGATAAAATTAGTTATTTTAAATGGAATCTGGGGCTTGGGCGATAGTGATTTCAGGGCTGTTTCTGGTTAAACAAAAAGGATCTTACTCTTTCAACCTATAATAACAACAATCTGAGCCTGTCAGTGGCGAACACATTTAAAGCTGATGTAAACTGACAGTGCACAAATGCATAAAGACACAATGCACATTAAAATCTTTTTCACATCTGACACCTGCAGCACTCTCAGTACATACTGGACCACCTTCAAAAATTGTTGTTCTTGTTCCCATACACTCACTTAGACACAAAAACATTGGGAAACAGTGTCCAGGTTGAAAAATATTGAAGTTACCCTTTAACAATTTTCATGGGCTGCCCAATACTAAGGCTGAAACTACAAAGTTTGTCCCAAGAATGGTGCTATTAAAATTAAATGAATGTTAGATTATGTCATTTCTTGTGTAACACTGAGAAAAGGGTATCATGTGTCTAAAATGTAAAACGGTCATTGTCTGGGAAGCATGTGTGTAAGTATCTGTCTTTGATCTGTCTTTTGAGAGCTTAGACTTTGAAATTTTTTGTGTACTATTTTGGTGCTAAATAAAATGTGATGGTGTCACCAAAATCAAAAGAAATCATCCTCTGGGGACCCTGAATATCATAGCACAAAGAGCAAAGCTACGGACAAAGAGCAGACATTGTGTCTAACCCAGACCTGCCATAACACAGCAGAGAACAGCAGCAATAAGAGGATAGGAAACGTTTGGCCACATTGCACCAAACAGCCTATCCACGGCTTTGATAGCAGATTTTATAGGAGCAGCAGAGAGCCTGGCAACTAAAGCATTATATGCATAGCAACAGGTCTTACTATAGCACTCTGCCATTTTTATGTAGCATTATGAAACCTTATTGCACCCAGTTAGGGGACAAACACCACACACACACACACACACGCACACACACACACGCACACTTTCTCTCTCTGTCCCCTGGCAACATACCGCATGAGGGTGTCATAAAAACACGTCCTGCTTGCCACCAGAGACAAAAGACAGGAAAAAAGAGGAGGAAGGAAAAAGAAAGTGAAGGAAATAGAAGAACCATTTATGTCCGAACTGTTGTTTGTTAAATTTACTGGCAAGCTAAACATCTGTGATGATGGTCAGGAAATAAAAGAGACAGACTAAAAAATTTTTTGCCTCAGTTCAAAAACACTCCAAATCACCAATTCATTAAATGAAAAATATGTTAAACACTTGATAAGACACAGATGTAACCTGCTGTCTGGCCGACACTCACCTCTTTGGAGGAAAGCACCATGCGGATCTTGGCAGCAGGATGGGGGTGAGCGGCTGTCCTGTGTGCCCGTCCACAGTGCTTATGGACGGGCTTGGGAATCGACTGATGCCCTGGGTCGCCACCCCGACCATGCCCGTGTTGTTGGCATTGTTGATGTTAGCATTGGAGCCTGATGAGGAGTACGAGGAAGGGGTGAAAGTGGTCGAGTCCATGAGCTTCTCGTGGGACGGGCTCTCTCCTTCGCAAGGGGAGCCCTTCTGGCTGATGTGCAGGGGACGCTGGGTGGTGAAGGACTGCGGGAAGGAACTGCGGCCATCGCTCTGGTTGTAGTAGTTGACATGGTTGCTGAACAACCCACCTGTACGCTGTGGGGTGAGAGGAGACAAAATTTAAATGTTTAAGTCAAAATATGTTTCTTCTTCACTACACTCAAACACTCAGAGGTACTAAAGTCACACTCACTTCTAGCAGCAACAAAACTTTACTCAGCCAAGATGGAAGTGCAAAGCAAAGGCCTTGTGTCACAAACCGAGGACAGGTTGTATTTATGACGCATTCTCAAATTCTATTATTAACAGTTTAAACATTTAATATGGGAGCAGAATGATCATGAAGCCGAATAAATCAGGCATCAAATCTGGGGCTAAAATCTCTTGGGCGTATGTTTTATTTCAACACTGACGGGGACACATATTAAGCGGGGTGTCTGGGGATCCTCCACCGGGAAATTTTGAGCGTCAAACACATTCTCTGCATTTTGGTGAATTTTTTATGCACCAATTTATGGTGCAGGTAACAGTTTAAATTATAAATATATTTTAGAATATAATGCAGTAAGGCTCTCAGGCATTCTGTATTGCTTTAACATATTTATTCCCCTGTAGATCAACTCTCCTAATTTAATGTTATCCCTGCTTTGTCAGCACAAATGAAGGTATGATTTAGTCTTCTCTCCTCTTTTGTTTCTTTTGTAACCTCTTAAGATGTGCATGTGGCACCTATTCACATTAATGATAAATTAATTAATTTCAATTACTGTACAACCCCCTGGTCTTTCATAGCTAATACGTGTTTCAATAAGATTTCTGCTCATATTCAAAACTTTCTGTGCATTCGAAACACATCCCACATATCTGAGTTGAAATGTAAGTTGTAATATTTTGAGAAAAAAAGTTGTAATATTACAAGAATTAACTATTAAGGACAGTTCAGTTGTCGTAGGATATTGGTTGAGACATGTCCCTAGTGTCTCTACCCAATTCTACGCCCTTGCACTTTGTGTTAAAGTAACAAATACAGCACTAAACAGAACAAAGTGCATGCATGTGGCAATGACTTTGACAATGGAGGCTGATAATAAGCGTAACTCACCCTTGAGACGTGTGTCAGTGTAGCTTTGGTCAGAGGCTTAAAGGTGCAGTGCTCAAAAAAATATCTAATGTAAAAATACCTTGTGTTCGTATTTTGCAATTTGCGGCCACTAGATGTGTTTTTGAAATGTATACGACCAATTATTCAAATTTAGCTCAGCATTTGCAGTGATTGGTTGGTAGCCAAGCTATGTGGTGGACAATGAGGCTTTTTAAATGAACCTCTGAGCACATGCAGGCATGTTTGTGTACGTGCATGGAGCAGTAATATGGCTTCAAGCTGGACGCTGATCATCTCTCGCTCTCTCTCTCTCGCTCTCTCTCTCTGGAGAGTGAGTGAGGGTGTGTGTATCCGACCTTTACCCTGAAGATATCGTCCTCGGATGCAGCTGACACCGGCTCCTTCAGGCCTTTATCCAGCTCCTCCTCCACAGTCAGGTCTCCAGAGATGGCCCTCCGAATCTCTGGACCGATGTCATGCAGTGTCCGCAGGCCCGCCTACACACAGACCAAACACCCTGAAGTGTTGCACTTATGGAATAACACACTGACCGACATGTTTATTTTGAGGTCAGAACCCTGAAGTAAGAAATCTATTCTCACACAAAACACTTACTTTATTTCTTTCTACAGTTAATTCATAATAACAAGCCTACTATATGCTGCACGCTATATCCCCTCTCACATTTCTTTAATCACCTCAGGATACATCAAAGTCACAATCTGAAAAATCTAACATCTGAATCTGTGTGTTTGTGTACCTGCAGAGAGAGGGCAGTTTTGGGAGCCACCTTGGCCACCAGCCCTTGTTCTTTCCTCTTCTTAAACTTGCGGAAATATTCCTGGATGAGGAAGGTAGCGTAGAACTTCCCAACTGTTACCTCATCATCTGCAAGAAATAAAAATATTACAGACACAGCAGGTTAATGCTTAAAATAATGCCTTGCAGTACTTTTCAGAAAAGATGTTCCAAGTGATGCTGCTGAGGTTTTGGTAACAATAATAAAATATATTGTTTAAAGCTAAACTTTTGAGTATGAAACTGTGTTGCAAAGTATATATACCTCCAGCAGGGGGCACCACTTGATCCAAGAGCTTCATGCTGGTTCTCTTCCAGATCTTCTTCACTATTGCCCTCAGTTCCTCATTGGCCTGCTCCAGGTTACCTGCACAAACACAAACAGTATACATACCATAAGGTTTAAAGTAGCATTTTCACAGTTGTCCAGTGTTCAAGCCTCAGCACAAGTGCATCTGTATTTGTGTCTATGGGACAGTATATTGTGCATTTAACACTGGAGTCTGAATCTTGATTTATGGTAGAGTACTTGACACTTTACGAGTGTTGCTCGACAGAAATTAAAAAGCAGCGTGACATTTCAATTTATGCTTCAGAGTTAGGTTTCAGTCATCTCACTGGTATCCAGACGCTGTCCTCCAGCTGGTTTCTCTAGTTGCATAATATCATCCAGATTGGTATCCTTCTCACAGCTGTTTGTTTTGTATTTTTAAAATATAGGAATTTGATCAAATTGGATAGTTAATTGAAGAGAAAGAGATTTTAAATTTTTACTGAGTAGACAAGGAATGCAAGAAAAAGAGGTAGTCAGTGCCTCCCCCGAACCAAACAAGAGTACAACAGGGTAAATATCTTTTGATTCAACAAATGCAGGACATGGGCGAGGAGATGCAATTTTGGTTCCTTTTTTAGCAAACACCTGAACAGACAGAAGTCAAACAGATGTGTCAGAGAGGGTCGCCGTGACTTCCCAATCACATTGTGCGACAAAATATGACGGTGTCCAAAAACCTGACAAAATTCTCCAGGTGCACGACATGAAAGGAAACTGAATTTTGTCTTCCAGAAATACGCCATTTCCTTTGAGCAACACCACCATAAACTGAACTTTATACCTAGTTCAGACTACATGATAACAGCCTGACTATAGCTCGACCCGGCCGTTCAACAGTGTTGGCTCGGATTGCGATTGCCAATGAGTGTTGTGCACGATAATCAATCGTTTTATCCCATGTTGTGTGTCATAGTACAACAACGAATGCTGCATTTGGGATGCCTCATGATGTCCTGACCGTAAAACTAGTGTGTTTGCATTTTTTTTGTCTCACAACACACATCACAGCTATGGCTTTGGCCAGTAGGAACACAGAGTGATCTGCTGCCGTGGACAACTGTAAACATGGTAAAGTCAAAGACGAGCGACATTGTAGGTGCTGCTGTGAGGTGGAAATGTGAGGAAAAACTTGTGGTGTTATGGCAACAACACTCAAGCCTTTTTTAAGGTTTCCACAAAGGACTGGCACTACAGCGTGAAGGAAGAAGAATGCTGGTGTGAAACAGCAGTGGCATTTCAGCAACTCGTTGAGTACTATCATTAGCACCAAGCTTGCAAAGAATGTTAATTTTCTTCCTTTTTGGGGCTTTTCCGAACACAGGACTGCCAGTAACATTCATACTGCTTCAGTTGCCATTCTGTTTCTGATGACATCATGCACATCATAAAAGACGACCAGTGATAATTGGTTGTGGACTAATGTATAGTCTGTCATGTCTGTCGGCCAAGTCACAGCAAGAGTTTACTCCATAATCGCTTAATCTGACATAGTGACTGTCGGAACAGACAAACATATCATGTAATCTGAGACTGACATAAGGAATCCCAGGATTCCTATGTGCCAGGAGAGAGGTGCAGGGATTGGGATGGTGTATACATCTGGGTATGGAAAGTGAAAAAGCAGCACTTGTGCCTCCCTCATTACCCTTGTGCCTATACAACTGTGTTACTGTGTCTGTTCATGTGTGTGTCTGTCACCTTCTGTCTTGATCCTGAGTGCGGTTCTGACCAGGGCAAACAGCGTGGCGTTGAACATCACTGTTCCATCGCTGTTCAGAGGCATGTTCATCGACACCAGACGCTACATGAGAGAGAGAACATTTTCTTTGATCACACAACATTTTAAAATGAAACAGGTACATTTTACGTGCAAACTGTCGGCTGCCAGCATCAATTGGCAGCTGACAGTTTGTTGAAAATGAGCAGTGGTTTGACACTGTGGTCACTATTAATTTTCCTCGAGAGAGACATCAATGTCTAAATATCTAAAATATTTTCCCTGTGCGATCTGTTGTCGGTGTGCCATTTGAGTCACTGTGGAAGGTGTTATGAGCTGTCAATATGTCATCACACTGATATAACAAAGACAAATTTCTGTATATTTAATCACACCTGGCAAATAGAGTGGTTCATTCTACCCCAAAAGAACAGCAGAATGATTTCTGAATACTTGAATTTGGAAGCCAGATTAAATATTCTGTATATTTTCTGTGGCCTTCACACCATGTTCGGGCATTTGTTTGTTTACCTTGCACGCCACCCTGTGCGGACAGAGCTTTCCAAAGCCGAGGGGAGGCTGGATTCTCCTCAGCAGAGTCACCACATCCAGGTGCTTTATCCTCCCCCTGGAAACAGCACAGACGTCACATTATAGTGACTCAACACACAACCTCTGGAGATGAATGATGGATGACGTATGTTGTTAATTCTCTGTAAACCTACTTAGCTTCTGGGTCATATTCAGCCCAGATCCTCTTGAATTCGTCGAGATGATGCGGCCCCAGGATTGACCAATCACGTGTCAGGTAGTCGAAGTTGTCCATGATGACAGCCACAAACAAGTTGATGATCTGAGGAGAATCAGGAATCAGTCAGAAACTACACAAGTAAAATATAAGTGATTACAGATGACTTGTTTTAAATCATAATCTGTAACATCAATCTAAAATCTACTGAATGTAAAATTTTATGTAAAATGTAACCTGAAAAGTTGTCTTTTAAAGGGATAGTTCATCATTTTGTGAAATGTGCTTGTTTGTCTGCTTGCTAAAAGTTAGATGAGAAGATAGTCTTTGCACTAAGCTAACCACCTGTTGGCTGCTGCTTCATATTAACCAGCAGTATCAAGATCTATCAACCATTTGACTGTAATATGATTTTTCATATACTGGAATCATGTGTTTTTCCGTCTTCTCTAACTGTAACTGATTATATGTCATAACTGTAACTCAAATCTGTTTTTCAATCTGTTTAAAAGAGGAACATTTACAGTTAAAATATTTCTCTGCACTCACCAGAAAGGCACAGAGCATGTAGAAGCTGACAAAGTAAATGATGGCAAACTGGCTGCCACAGTCCTCATTGCCTGCGTTGTTCTCGTTGGTTGATCCTTTCTCACACGGCCGACTGTACGAGCACGCCAGCATGATCTCCTGCCATGCCTCACCTGTTGCACATCTGATAGATAGACATGCATGCGCACACCCACACAAATACGCACACACGTTGACGCGGATACGCATGCAAAGATATACGCACATATACGGATACATTAGAGGTACGCACACATGCATAGATGTGTGCATGTGCGCGCCCATGCACCAGCATGGAGTCACATGTGCATTTATGCATTGACACACACATACAGACGCGTGGACGCGTGCATGTATGCATACGGGAATAGAAGCATATAGAAACACGCACACGCACATAGATACAAAGACAGAGAGGAGCAGACACATAAACAAAAACACACACACATATGCATCAGTGTTAGTGTGAACGCCATAAAGAGCAACATCATAATTACATCTTGATGGTGAATTTACAGAGCAACAGCAAAGAAATGTGATTTTATATTTGCTTTAATTTGAGAACAAGATGTTGTCCAAACTACATCTGTCTTCCATTCTGAATACTTCAGTACTATTGAGCTTTCTGACTCTGCAGCTGCTGCTTTGCCAGGCGATCATTTTTGGTGCTTTAATTTATGAAGTGTTTGCTGGATTTAAATGACACTGCAGTATGAAGTATCCAAGTATCCTGTCTCTCTGAATGGAAGCCCATTGCTATGATATATTCCATGAAGGGGTCAGCACACCGAATATGAACGAATAGAAAAGATGCCTTTTATGACTTTTCTGCAAAATGCTTACAAAAGAAGTAAAGTGGCTGCCAAACTATACCACCATATTATGGAAAAGTCACTACAGAGATAAAGCTTTTTGTTAAAGAGTAAGATAGGATTAAGAATAATAGCCGTGAAATCGCTATCGCTAAAGCCACCAGACTCCATTTAAATAAACCATGATTGTACAGTGTGCAGAGCCAGCATATTTTTTACATCTGACTGGTGAATAAAGGGTTTACTTCAGCCAAACCAGAGTTGTTGGTTACTGGAACACTGAAAAGACAAACCACGATGATTAATGTGACTTTTGTTTCCGGTGACCTCAAATGAAGTGTGTTTTTTAAGATGATAAAGTTACTCTTTATTCAAATAGAGTCTGGTGGCTTTGGCGACAGATGGTGAGATAAATGCCTACAAAAATAATAGAATGGCTGCCAAACCACACCGTAGTTTATCATATCTGATCTATCCTTTCAGTTTCTGTGTTGTTTTTTTTTTGTCCCCTGCATGGAATCTTACCATCATCGCAACCACACAGGACAGAGAGGCTCTGAGACTGGATCCGGGTAGATTAAATGTATTATTAGTAGACTCCTCTGACAACTGAAAAAGGTGTCGTCCTCAGTGGACCAAGACATTTTACGGTAAATAAGAGTCAAATTTACAACAATTATCAGCTAACTAATGAGCATACAGGTGAGACAATGAGAGCTTTTAAACTCTTGGTGCAGTAACACTATGTCACAGTACAAACTGATAAAACATTATCCCTCATTGGCTCCTGTGCAGAGTCACAGGGTTGGCTAAATTCACATCTTGACATTTACAGAATCCTGGCATTTAATTAACCCGCTGCTGTCCTAAAATGTCAGTGGTAACCTCTAATGTGAAATAAAAAAATGATTTTCAGAGTAAATGGAAGAGAGAAAATATAGAGGGAAAAGAAAGTTACTGTTGTTGATGTCACATCACAGGAATTATCATCTTCCTCACCTGAACAGCAGCAGCACTGCCTGAGGGAACGTCTGGAAATTGTTGTTCCTGTTGATCTGCGTGTGGTCCCGCAGCGCTATCTTACCAAACATCTGCACAGTAGGGGGAAGGAAGTAGTCACAGCACACAGGATATGACATCAGCATTGACAGGTGGAAGTGACTGCTCTCTGGGTCAATCAAAATTAAAAGGCCACTGTCCCTCTCATCATCAGTGATACAAACAAACTCAAAAGGACAGGAGGACAGATGGAGAGAGGAAGAGGAGAGACTAGCAACAGCTAGAGGAGGAAGAGAAGTGGAGGAGAGAGGGACGACGTGACCGAACAGGAACTCTGGATGACAAGACTCCAGGAGGACAGACACAGGATGGAGGCCAGCTGGAGGAGAGAAGGAGAGAGAAGAAAACACAACAGAGGGAGGGAAACAAGGTGACAGGACAACAGCTTACCTGCATGCCGATGACAGCGTATATGAAGAATAGCATCACTATAAGCAGAGCTACGTAGGGCAGAGCCTAAAGAGGAGAGACACACTTTAGTAACAAGTAGGTGACAGTATTATCCTACACCAAGGCTGGAGTCCATTCACTTTCATTCAGTCATCGCAGATCCACTTAGTCTGAAACTGACTTAAGAAATTCATGTTGAAAAGGGCTGATTAACCTCACACATCTATTTCTTGGTGTTTCAAATTATCAGGTGCAATATAAAAACTGTATTGTTCCTTTATGAAATGAAAGTGAATTGATCTGTAGCCCTGTGTGGCACAACACCAAAAACAAACCAGGACAAATCATCTGACTTAGGAGTGAAAAACCTCAGCAAAATACAAACTGCTCTCTGACTTTAGCCAGGAGACCAGTCCCAGTGTATTGTGCATGAGCCAAACAAGGCCAGAGCAGGTATGTCTTCTACATTCACACAGCTGGGAGACTGCGTGGAACTGAGCTCCTGGCTAACATTACCCCTGTGACTGTGAGGACAGGGCCAAATCATGACGGGTAAAGTTCCATTATGTGTAAAATGTACCTGTGTGAAAGGGAATATTCTGTATTTTTCAACCTGCATCCTATTTTTTCATTGTATTTGTGTCTAAGGCCCTGACACACCAAGCAGACGATCGGTCGTCGACCAAAGTCGGGACGTCGGTGAGCGTCTATCGGCCTAGTTTTTGCGGTGTGTCCTGCACCGTCTGCCCTATGGCGTTGGCTTCTTTTTGGCCGATTGAGCACGTTGAATCGGCGGCGGAGCTACTCAGTGAAACAGATCACTCTGATTGGCTGTTCAGGTTTTATTCCCTCGCCCCTGTAGCGAGTGAATCTGCCTGTAGTGAAACTGGGGCTAACCGGTGCTTCCTCCTCAGGCTCCACTTCACTTGGCTGCCCGACAGACCCACTGCTTCTTCCCACTTTAACCTGAATAACAAACCGGAGCTAGCTGGGAGGCTAGTGGAGTGTTAGCCGCAGCATGACTGGAGGGAAGCACAGCCAGTTAGCCTCCGCTGGCTTCCCAGCTAGCCCGGCTCTCCGTTTGAATCCAAACGGAGAGCCGGGGCTAGCTGAGAGCGTTTAGTCTCTGAGCTAGCCCCGGTTCAGAGACTAGCCGCATAGTTGGCTTTCGTCGCTGCTAGTTCTTTGATGTCGGTTTGGTGTGTCCGCACCTTAAGTGACTTTAAACTGGTCCAGTATTAAAGAAGAGCGTGGAAGCTGGCAGCCGCAAAACAGGCTACTATATGACCATTACCGTCCATTAAACGTAATTGTTTTGCTACTGACAGGCTCAGATTGTTATTGTAAGTCTGACAACATTATCGGAAGGATCCCTACAGAGATAGACCTCTCTGTTAAAGAGTAAGATCCCTTTTGTTTAACCAGAAACAGCCCTAAAATCACTTTTGCCAAACCCACCAGACTTCATTAGAATAAACAGCAATTTTAGCATGTATAGAGTCACTATATTTTCATCTGACTGTGTGAATTGAGGGTTTATTTCAACCAAATCAGAGTTTGTGATTGTCGGAACAGTGGAAAGACGAACCAAGATGGCTTTTGACGGTTTAATTAACCCTTAATTCCCCGATTAGATGTGAAAATATGTCTCTATCCAAGCTAAAATTAGTGTTTATCTGAATGGAGTCTGGTGCCTTTGGCAATAGCAATTTTGGGTCTGTTTCTGGTTGAACAAAAACGATTTTACTCTTCAACAAAAAGGTTTGTCTCTGTAGGGATCCTTTCATAATGTTGTAGGACATTTGTATTAACAATCTGAGCCTGTCAGTGGCAAAAACAAACACTTTTTATTGGACTAAATTGACGATACGCACATGGCTGAAGCGCTCTGGCTCAGTACTGGGGCAGTTCCAAAAACTGTTGTTCCAGAATTAGTCACATAAACACAGAAAAATAGGTAGATCCAGGTTGAAAAATGCTGACATTACCCTTTAAGTACAGTAACATCTTTATGAGCACTACTTATTTTAAATCACAGATTAGTTTTTGCTGTATCACCAGTATTTAATATTGCTCTAACATGAAGAGGCCCGTCTCAATTAACACAAGAGAGAGAACAGATTATTTTCATTTCCTCATAACTCTAATCAAATGATTTCATTTTTTGGTGGAGTGCTTCGTTAAACTTATCTACTGCTTAACCCGCCTACGGGGAACGGTGAGCTTTCAGGGGTTAGTAGTAGGGTGTTTGGAGGGAGAGGAGAGTAGAAGTAGAAGTGGAGAAAGAAGAGGAGAGATGAGAAGGCAAGAGGAGAAAATAGATTGATGGTCAAGGTTCTTGATTTCCTGCCTGTTTTCCCTACATCCCTCCCTGCCTCTGCAACAAGACTCCTAAACCTCCTCTCCGTTACCTCACACCATCCCTCCTCCTTTTCCTCCTTTGCCACCTAGACTAAGATATTCGATGTCCCAATCTTTACGATTTCTTGCAAAAATAGGAGGTGGAGACGAGGAGGGAGGAGGCAAGGAAAGGAAAGGTGGCTTGTGAGACTCCACCAGGCTGGATTTACACAAGAACAAAGATATTTTTATCCCCATGTGACTCAGATTTGTGGCGGTGTATGTGCCCTCTGCCTGCATTTTCTTATTTTAATCTTGTTCTGTGTGTTTGGGGCATTTATGGGTGAGTAGCCCCACAGTGCTTAGGTGTGGTGGCATGTATTCAGGAGACACAGCGCCAAAAAATGCAGATATAGCAACGTGAAACGCCAAACGAGAGTGAATCTAGGGCCGTGGTTTACTTTCAATTTGCTGGCTAGCATGTTAACAAACTTAAACTAGTCCATTCTGGATTAATTAAGGAGATAATCACCTTGTTGACTGAATCTAGTGGATTACATTACATTTTAATACGGAAAAAATGCAGTAAAAAAGTGAAATGTAGGTAAAACAGTACGATGCCACCCAAAAAAGGGCTCCAATCTGGGTCACATTAGGGCTAAAGCTCCACGTTCCCTCCGCCCTTTCAGTCCTGTGTAAACCCAACCCCCTGCACTAGCATGTTGTGTCCGGTTCTCCCCTCACTTGGAAGGATTTGATGAAGGTCCACAGCAGGGTCCGAATCCCTTCCCCGCGAGACAGCAGCTTCACCAGCCTCATCACGCGGAACAGTCGGAAGAAGGTGATGGAGATCCTGGCGTTCTCTTCAGAGTTCTGCAGTCCCTTTTGGTGGGGTTTGGTGTTTTTTTCAGAAAAAAAACACAGGACGCATGGGGACACATGCAGATAGGTAAAGGGTAGGGAAACACACACGCACATACACACACAGGTAAAGATGAAGATACACACAGACATTTGCAGAAATGCGGACGTACAAGTAACATTCAAATACATATTCCCACCCACATATATGTGGATGTAAATATGTACACGCACACACACACACACACACACATGCACACACATACACACACACACACACACATATACACAGAGTTAATAAATGGAAATTTGCGTCCTACAAAATCCCATCAAAATCAACTGACAAAAGAGATCTGGGAGAGAATCGGGCAATCATGCTTAATTTTTCTGGCTTCATGGAAAAAACACTTGGCAACAAAGATCATCTATTACCTTCCTAAATACACCTGCGCAACCTCTCTTTAAAAGATAAGCCCAGCTATGCAACAAGAAAATTGCCTAACCATCAAAGCTAAAAATGACTCCAGTAAACTTTACTATTCTTAAATCACGGCACTCTGCTGTTACTTCTACATCAACTCAACGCTGTCATAATCAAGGTGAAGAACACACTCCTGGGTGTTGTTTCTAAAACCTATTACAGGTTAATTCAGCCTTGCAATGACATTTTACAAACAAGCATTTAAATACCTTAGGAGCCCCTGAAGTAAATCATTTCACTAAGCTGAAAGCTTTGGTTATTCTGCACTGGTACGGACTAAAAGTCTAATAGCAGAGACCAGGCCAGAGAGATTCTCATCGATAGACGCTACCCCTTTCATAAATCACTGATAACAATTCACAACAGATATAGTACAAGTATCCTAGCCTGCAGGCAGATTCCTGTTTCAATAAATCATGCAGGCAGTCTAATTGTTTGTCTGTCATGGAGCAACTGGCCACCAGGAGGAACAATCCAAAGATGACTTTCAGGTGGATAAAGATATTACAGCTCAATGCAGCCACTGCCAGGTACAAAAATACACTTTTCATGAGTGCTTAATCTCTTCATCTTTACTTTTTGTTTACAAGGATGCTCTATAAACAGTTTTTTACCCCTGCAATCTTTTTATTTGCAGAGCCTCTTGCAATGAGCATGCAGTATTTTCCCTCCTGAGGCATTTAAGCCATCCATAATTTGGTATACTTTGGAAAATTGCAGTTTATTCAGAATATGCCTTGGTAGACCTCTGAAGTACAAGCTTGAGAGGCACTGTAGCTTTCTAACTGTCTATTGTCCCAGTACTCATCCACAGGAAATAACTCCATGATGAAATATTCAGCTATCTTGCTGAGTGCTATTCTAATACAGATTTATTTATTCATGCTGCTGCTGCTCATTCTCAGGGACAAAAAGGGGGAAAAACAAAGGCAACATCAGGATTTGTGTAAAGCATGATGCAGTTAATACAGCGACTAAGGACCCTGTATATTATTCACAGTTATACAGCCAGCGGCAGATGGATCTGGTGAAGCCTTCGTGTAACTACCAAACCATCAGCAACCATAACAGCAGTAACAATTGTGCAAAAATGCTACAAAAATTGTCAAAAACATCTAACTCCTGCACAAAAATTAATCAGTATGCAGCTTGACCACATAGAAATGCAGCACTTACACCACAACAGTTCCACACTACATCTATCCTCACTGTGATTTATCAGATACGACCCTAAAAACACATCGTCCTATCTGACCTCTAAATCGGTCTCATGCCATTTGTGTTTTTCCAAGAGGCCATCAATTCTTTATGCTAATCCCACAGAGAAAACACAGTGTGCTCCTGAAAAGAACCAGCCATTCTCCACACATCTTACTGCAGTTTGGGATAACAGATGTCACATGTTACTTTCCAACGCAGCACATCTTGGAGTTGTTTCCAAAAAATGTTCTATAGAAATTAAACACTGGAAAATTCACCTTATGGATTGGATTAGTCTGTATCTCTGGGGACACTGAGAGCAGTTTGGCTACTTTCTAAAGCTAGGTGTCACATTTTTTATGGTGTTGACAAGTAACCCAAGACATGAGTTGTCCCAAACTCCACGGACAGATATGCAGAAAATGACAGATCCTTCTGAGGAGTGAAAATTCTGTACTGCATGTAATACCACAACTGGACCACAGTGGGGACCATTGCACCATTGAGAGAGTGGGGCAGTGAGCGGGAGAGGTACAGTGACAGTAAGTGTAACAGAGAGAGATAGAGAGACAGAGTCTGAATATGAGGAATAGTTTGAATTATTCAGAGACATCAAAACAAATAGACTGCTTCACAGGTAGAGAGGACAGATAGACAGATAGATAGATAGATAGATAGGTAGGTAGATAGATAGATAGATAGATAGATAGCAGACCAGTGGAGAACGGTGAAAGAAAGAGAGACAGCGTGATAGCGTGACCATGATGGCTTGCACTCATGACAAAGCACTGTAGATACCACACCCATAAGGGAAGGGGGAGCAAGTTGCAAGCCATGGAGGAGGTGGGGGGCAGCGGGCACCATGGCAACAACAATAGCCACTCAAGGAAAGTCACAAGACTCCAGTTATACTAGGCCTGCACGATACAGTGTCCTTCACCAAACACACACACACATATATATATTCATATTTAAACATGTAAAAGTACGAACAACAGCTACATGAATAAAACTCCCGACATGCTGCAGAGGATGACAGCAGGAGCGACAGAGGGGGAGACGACAGGACGAATGAGAAGCCACAAGTTTTGGATCATACCATGGTTGGCGTAGCAGGAGGGATGGAAGGATGGAGGGATGGAGGGATGGTGGAGGAGGTAGGGAGGCGGACGAGGTTACCGTCGGAGCGTACCATTGGCCTTACCACAGGGGGGTGAGAGGAGGAAGAGGAGGAGGAGGAGGGCGAAGAGGAGGAGGACGAGGACGAGGAGGAGTCAGCTGGCTTTAAGGAAAGGCAACAAAGATCAGCACCAGAGCAGCGCCTTGGTGTGTGTGTGTGAGTGAGTGTGTGTGTCACTGTGTGTGTACAGTATGTGTGTCTATTAATGTTTTTATGTAAGAAGTAGTGAGAGTTTTGCACCAGCCCTAAAAATAACTCACAGGCTACTGAGTCTCTGATCAGCCCTCACATGGTGGAAAGGTGAAAAAAATAATTTCATGTGAGCCAGGAGGGAGAGCTCTATAAAACGTTACTGCGTGTAGAGACTGAACTCATCCACTGTGAGGACCACTTTGGGCTGTAGCACGGTACGTGAAGACTGAAACATGTAGGAAGTTTAAGATATTGGGAAATTGCTGTCCAACGCCTTGAGGGCCAAAATAATGGATGATGGTCTGGAGTCACCACAAAGGGGAAAAGAGCTGATGGTGTACATGTCTATGTGCAACCTAGCTTATGTCACGTGAGCCTATGGGTTTGTGTGTATGATGAAGGATAGAGGGGCGCCTCCGCGGCTATCTGTTTTTCTTTCTGCCAGCTGAAGCTACGGTGCAGCAACAGTTTTTGAAGCTTTGGCTTAAAGTAATACTTCACCCACAAAATGATCATTTCAGCCTGTGTTACGCTGAATTTATAAGAATTTTTTATTTTTTTTTGCATGCCCCAAAAAATCATTCATTCATTTTCTGTAACCACTTATCCTGTTGGGGGTCGCAGGGGTGCTGGAGCCTATCCCAGCTGACAATGGGCGAGAGGCGAGTTACACCCTGGACAGGTCTCCAGACTATCACACGGCTGACAGATAGAGACAGACATCATTTATGCTCACAGTCACACCTATGGGCAATTTAGGGTCACCAATTAATCTGCATGTCTTTGGACTGTGGGAGGAAGCTGGAGCATCTGGAGAAATCCCACGCCGACACAGGGAGAACATGCAAGCTCCACACAGAAGGGCTCCCCCATCCCAGGGCTCAAGCCCCCCACTCGGGGTTCAATCCAGGAACCCTCTTGCTACACTACTGCACTGCCAAAAAAGGATCTGAAAATGGCAAAAATATATCAAATCATCTTTCACACAACTCGTGCAGTAAAACCAAAGTCTAATTTATCCAGTCATGCGCTCAGTACTTCCCAAACAAGCATTTTTGCTAAAAGCCTCATGTTTTAAACACTCCTACATCTAACGTAGGGACGAGTTGTGCACCTGGGCAATCGTGTACGTTTGTATTCTGCTCGATGAAATACACAAGCAGAGTTCAAATGCATGATTTTTCCAGCCACCTTCGCAAAAGATACTTTTGTTTGTGAAGCACTGAGTATACGACTTGACAAATGAGACTTGGATTATAATACACAAGTTTTGTGAGAGTTTGGATTCTTTCTTTTTTTACAATACATTTTGGGGTATTTTTGCCTTTATTTGACAGAACAGATAAAGTGTGAAAGGGGGACTGAGAGTGGGGATGACATGCAGCAAAGGGCTTTGGGTTGGAACTGAGCCGGTGCCACTTCAGCAAGGACATAGCCTTTGTACATGAGGTGCCTGCTCTGCCAGGTGAGCTAGTGGGCACCCCTAATTTTGGTTTCCTTGTTCACGATTGAGGCATGTGAGAGTTTTTTTCTTTTTTTTCTTCATGAATTTAAACACGGGCCAAGTTACTGTTATAAAATGGTCATTTTGTGTGTGAAGTATTCCTTTAATTCAGACTACGTTTACCAAATGCATCTTGGCATCAAAGGACAATGCCTCCCTATAGAATATGTGTTATTCAAGCCTTTCTCTGACCTGAGAATAGTCAAGCTCCAAGTGAAACTTAATCTACTTTCAGGTCAAAGAGACATCAGCATAACACAATAAAAAAGACAGGAAGTCAAGATCATCTCGGTCGGTCAAAGATGATTTTAGATGCTTTTGGAAATCGGAGCCTACAAGTATTTAAAAGACACTGAGAAGCACAAAGATAACATACTGTAGGGAGACACCTACTGGTCATCTCTGGTATTACAACATTTTACACCACTGGGAGTGATAGATTAGTTTAATCTATAACTCACTGTGCCTCAGTGTTGGCCCTGTTAAAATACCTTACCATGAAAGGAAGCATTTAAAGGAATTCTATCAGAGCCATACAAACAACTTTATGATCACACACATTAATGATGTACAAAGAGTAATAGGTTACTATAGTTTTTAAGACGGCCTACTTATAAACTTGTTTTACAGGCGCACACTCTTTAGGAAGGTATAATTGTTGCGTAAGAGAGTGTGTGTGTGTGTGTGTGTGTGTGTGTGTGTGTGTGTGTGTACATGTCTGATGTGAAGAGCTGAGGCATTACAATGTGAAGGGAAGGAAAGTTGGAAGGAAGGACAACTGTAGGAAAGACGGGAGGGAAGAGTGATGATAAAGGGGAGACAAAGATGAGTTGGAAAGATGGGCAGGAAGGAAGGAAGGAAGGACGGAGGGAGGGATGATGATACTGATTCAAACTAAGTGAAGACTAAATTATAACTAGTTTATGGAAGAATGTGTGTTTGTCCGTTTGCGTGAATTACACAAAGGGCCAGCTGGGTCAATTTAAGCATAATTTAAATCAGAATTTGCTTCAATTTCAACGTGAAATCAAAGCTGTGATCTAGAATCCGATAATTACTCATTATCATATTTCTTATGATGAAGTGACATAAAGTGACCTACAGAGACTACTGGGGACCTGGAGGATCCATGCTCGGGTTGTAATTTTAACCAAACAAAGACAGTCAATTTGTACATAAATAAATACACAGTAGTCCTTTCAGGCTGAACTACAGTGCAGATGTGAGTTACTGTAGGTGCAGTTCATCAGATTTATGAGCTCATTTAAAATATCTTGAGCTGTTTTCTCACATTGCACATCATGTTTTCAAGCAAAGATTTCATCAGTTCAGTCAGTTCAATAGGTAACATGGGTTTCTTGAGAACATTCTGACCCCAAATTTGAGGTTTATGCCCCTTTTTGTTTATGTTTAATTCACATATTTTAAGGTGCAACACTGCAACATTAAAGTGCATTTCAATTCAATTTATAGCCACTAATATATAGCAGATAATTCTTTGACATGTTAGGGTATATAAAAAGCATGAGAGACCCATGTTACCCAGCTTGCACTCCAGGTGAGCAAGCAACACCGCAAACCAATGAGAGAGAAGACAGAGAAAGAGATAAACATCCATAAAAGAAGAGTTAAGTGAACTGAAAAAGCTCAGAAAGAGAAAGACAGATGGAGAAGAGGAGAGGAGGCATTCCGAGTAGAGAGAAAGAAAAAGAGAAATAGATGCAATCCATACTGGCATCATCTGCAAGACACCGCTCAGAGCAAACCACTACAAGTCTGTTCACACTACTTCTACTCAAAACAAAACAAAACAAAACAGGAAACATAAAAGAAACCATATAGGATTTAAGAAGCACCCGCAGGTTGCTGGGGAGAATTAGAGACCCAGGATTAAGTAAGTATTCTAATTCGATGACCACAAAAAAGTGCAGCTAATCTAAGTCAACAAGCACCCGACAGAGCAGCGAAGTGGGTGCACTCAAACGAGAGATTTTAGCCATTTAATATTTACTAAAAGCAAAGTGATAACATTTTAAAAGCTGGCCTGTTACTGCACTTCTCTGTGTACTTAGGAATGCAATGGCAGAGAGGTAGCTGTTGGCAAGCTTGCTACTATTAGTTTCTAATTGCATTGCTCAGTACGTTAAAAAGCATTCAACTTGAGCTTTAGTGGCTGATGAAATGCAGTAGCAGGCTAAAATCTAAAATGTCTCCGTGACAGGGTCCCAGTTCGAAAACAGTCAAGAGTTCTCACAGGATTGAAGTGCGGAGGGTTTCTTAAAAAATGAAAATATAGAAAAGGTAGCTTGGGCATCGCATCACCCAAATGATTAAAAACCACCAGAGAAGAAGAAGAAGAAAAAAGACTTGGGGCATGCCTTTAGGTTAGGGGTGAGAGCGGAAAATAATGACACATTCAGAAAGAACTGCAAACCAATCAACAAAATCAATCAAACCAAATCAAAGGCAAACCAAACCAAAGTGTTAAGTGCAACATCAGTGACTTGTATAGATGACAAAGATGTATATCTCTGGCCTGTTGAACCTCAGTATAAAGGTAGCTATCATTGTCAGTCCCCAACGTAAATATTTCATCTCAAATTGATTTTTTTTTTCAGTCTGTCAGCCTTTCAAAAGTGTATATGTATATATTTATGTATTTATACACTCCTCTCATTATATGTACGAAGGCATACTTTGCTCAGATCAGACACATTCACTGACTGCAGAGAAACATCAGGACATTTATGATGCTTTCTGATGCCCCTGACATCAGATTTCCGTAATAACTAGATGGAATAACTGAATAAAACAAAAAAATATCCAAGCGCAGTTTTGAAATTACTCAGTGTCGCTTTTGAGCAGCTCTGTCGGCCTCTCATGGGGACAAATAGATTCCCTTTCTAAAGGCCCGAAAACAACTGCCAAGCTCGTGCACCCCTGGGATACACTAACCTTATTTGTATGCCTGACCAGTGCTGTCTGAGGTGAAACACACTGCATTCCACCACGGGGGAGCATACCGGTGTACACGTGTGCATATCTTTTCTCTGCTTTGTGTCCTCAAACCAGCAGCTGGATGCGAGAGCATTTCAGGCAAACCTATACTCCCATGTAGACAAAATGTAGAAATCTATCTATAATTGATGTAACTGTTAAAACTTAGATACATATATGGCTCAGTATAACCTCAGACTTCACGTCAATATCTTCATGTGTATCAAATTAGTGGATGTGGATAGGGATACAGCATAAACTGTGACCAAAAAATAGGAACTGGTTTTGGGAAACCGGCAGCATTTACTTTCTTGCCAAGAGTTACACCAAAAACCTATCAAGCAGTGGCAAAGTGCAGAGCAGGCCAACAAGATATTATGGTATACAGGGTATTTAGAAACCTTGAGGGTATTTAATACTGTCAAAAATACAGAGGCTTCTCTTTCTATTTAACTGACAGGGAGATGCTGTATTGAGGTGATGTACCGCATGTAATGCACAGCAAGCGCCACCAGAGGTCAGTCTCTGCTGGTGGAACAGGCAGCTGACCTGAGACAGATGGCGACTGCAAGTAGTAGGGATAACGTTACAGGACTAGTACAAAGCCGACCAATTCAGGGTTTATTTTGTTCAAACCAGAACTAGTGATTTTTTTAACAATGGAAAGATTAACCAAGATGGTTTTGGGGAGTTTTGTTTCTTTCTTTTTTTTTTAAAGATTATTTTTATGGGCTTTTTTGCCTTTATTGACAGGACAGAGTGAAATGGGGAGACAGAGAGAGAGTGGGAACTGACATGCAGCAAAGGGCCGCGAGCCGGATTCGAGCCCGCGGCCACTGCAACGAGGCGATGCCTCTGTACATGGGGCACCGGCTATCCACTATCCACTACGCTACCGATGCCCCAGGGGAGTTTTGTTTCTGTCGAGAAACACAAATACCATCATATACCATTTACCCCGCTGAAATTCCAGGATGTTATAAACGTAGAAAAAAATAGATACCATCCAATCCTAGTGTGGAGGCACAGGTTCATGTGTTTAAGGCAGGAAGAAATTCTTTGTGAAGTAGGTCAAAATGTCACAGAAGTCACAGGATTGTGTTTACGGATTGGCTGCTGGTATTTTTTGGCCACAATTCAGTGCAAAAACTGTCACAATCTGTAGTTTGTCTGCTCTTTGTTGCATAATTAAACAGCCATAGCTGACTGAGCTCTGCGTGGTAGCCGCAGCTTTCCGCTGATATAGCATGGCCACTGCTTGGTGTGGTTCTGGTGTTAGATGAGAAGACTGATCCTTCTCCCATCTCTGCATGCTAAATATCAAACTGCAACCAGACATCTGCTGGTTTATCTTAGTTTAAGATGAAAAGCAGGGAAGGCAGCTCGTCTGGTTCTGTCGAAAGGTAAAATATTGACCCTGTCATCTTACTCTTGGAAATTAAGCATATTTCCAGAAATGTCAAACTAATTCTTTAAAGGATCAAACATTGATTAAACTACGATATAATAACCTACATTTAACACTTAAGTATTTAGAAGAAATGAAATGTTTTAATTGCTTCACAGACACCAAGCAAAGCTGGTATGTGTGTCTTCATAAGCTTAAACAAATATTAAGTGTGAACTCACAGGGAGCCTCCACCTACAAAGCTGCCACTTGAGCTACATTCAGTCCCCTGAGGAAGTTTCACTGGATGTTTGCTACTAGAAATGCAAATTTTGGCAGACAGAAGCCGAGGCATCAAATGGAATTAAGTAATAGACTCTCGTACAAAAAACTCCTTCCAAGTATAAAGACTGTTTTTTTTTCATGTGACATTCAGCTCTCTGGCCGGTCCGATCATAATACAACATTATTTTCTTCTCTGGCAAATCAGCACACACAGCAAAACTTATCCTCTTCTAATGCTAAATTAAGAGGAGTTGTATCCAGCCGCACTTTGCATGGTTCTCAGCCTATTCTCCTGCCAAAGAGCACTTTGAATATAACATGAATAAAACACCAATTATCCCTGAAGTGTAAATACGATAGACACTCAACATTTGACTTGTGTTTGGGATATTCATTCTTATTCAGCCCCACTGTTGACCATAGGGCCTCCACGTCGATAATAAATGAATTTCATACATACATTTACATAAATTTCACGGGTCCTGAGTAAATCCATTTATGGATCAAATTGTTCCCCATGTCTGCACATAACTACTGTCGGACAAAAATAAAATTAAAAAAAAAAAAAACCCAACTGCAACTTGTATTTTTCTCATTTGAATTTAAAGTTTCCCTGATGATTTATGAATTGAGAGCGTTTCACGACCCTCGGGTCAAAATGGCATTGTTCAGAAATGAGAATCTGTGTTTCCTTCTTCTGTCCAGAAAATCTGTTGTTTGCATAATTGTGGATCTTTACTGTAAACATTATACGTACAGTACCAGGCCTGGATATACCACCTTTACATCTGTCATGCTATACAGTGTCCATCATGCCAGGGGAATGGACACTCTCCCCTGCGGCAATGATAAAAGGTCAAATAAATGTGAAAGCAAACCAAGTGCTGAGACAATGCAATAGGTTCTATTGGCAAATGCAATAGTTTTTGATGCTATTGATGCTCAGCAGACTGAGGCAGGAATACCGATCTGAAGCAGTTTCAAATGTTAGGAAATCTTTACAAAATAATACTAAGAGGACAGAGTTTTAACTGCAGCCTTTTTACGCTGCTGATAATAAATGCGCAGGAATGGAAAGGAAGTACAGGTTGTGAAACAAGTTTTTTTGCAGCCTCCAATTTTATAACATTCTAAGAAATATAATATGATAAAGTAATGATGTTTGTTTCCCAACAGCCAACATATTAATTATAAATCAAACTGACAAAGACAAACAGTATTTAGATGTCAAAGGTCTTAAAGCAAAACTGTAAAATTTAGAGTTTCATACATTTTAAATTACACAAACCCCTCACAGGACACTGTGCTGCATTCCGATTGCACTACATCTGGCTGTTTTCACTGCCAGAGTCATTCAGCCGTCTGCTAAGTTCAAATGCGGTGCAGCTGAAGTTTCCTAATCATTTGAAAGCATGCGAGATGGGTATCGGCGCTCTGTCTGTTTGTGTGTGTGGGAATGGCACAGCAGGCAGGCAGGAAGGGAGGGAGGGAGTTGGACTACTTACGTTAACCTCAGTGATCGCTATGTCAACAATGCTACCCACAACTATCAAGGCATCAAATGTGTTCCATGCATCAACAAAATAATGCTGCGTAGGGGTGGAAAGAACAGAAAAACAACAGAAGAAAAGGACAGAACATAAGACATTTAAAAAAATGGAAAAAAGGTAAATCAAAGGAGAGAGGAGAAAAATAAGATAAAAAACATTATATACATGAGCACTGGAGTTTTTAGTAGGAGGAGAGAGGGGAAAGAATCAACCAAATTTAACGGCAAAAAAATAGAAAAGAAGGGGCAGTCTGAAAGAAATGGACAGCAGAGGAAGAGCAGTGGCGATCGGTCATGCTTGTCCATGAGAGGAAAATGTCAACAACAAGAACAACAGTAAAGAACAAATTGAAACAAAATCACAACAAAAATAAACGCCCCTGTTGCTGTAGTTAAAAAATGATGTGTGAGTCTGTTTGCGATTGGTCAGTGAGTTAGTTCAGTTAGTGAGGGAATCAAACCTGAGGACATGTCACAGTCTGACAAAAAGAAAAAAAAAATCAAGAACCCGACAACATCTGAGATACTGTGAGGAACAAGGAAGGAGGACGCAAGGCAGAAACCCCTTTGTGTTCAAAGCTAAACCCTGCCTGCTTTTTAAGAAACCCAGGAAGAAGCTTGTTCTTGCTCAGGAACCCTTCTGCTTGGGGGGGTCCCCTGAGTAGCAGCGGCCATCTTGGAGTTAAGGATGGAGGGAGAGAAAGAGGAGGAAGAGAGAGAAGGAGGAGAGACGAAGAGAAGAGACAGCACAACACAGAGGAGCCACGGAGGAGAGGAGAGTGGCAGGAAATGAAAGATTCAGAAAAAGCAAGAGGGCACAAGACAGAGAGGAAGAGGGAGCGACAAGGAGAGTGAGAGTGGGCATCGTACTTACGTTGATCTCACTGAGAATGACGTCTATTATGCTGCCAATTACGATGAGGAAATCAAACACATTCCAGGGATCACTAAAGTACCCCTACACAGGATGAGGTGAGCAAGAGGAGACGGAGGAGGAGGAGGAGGAGGGTAAGAAAGGTAGGTTAGAAGGAAAACAACATCTGCTGCCACTTCGCAGCCCTATTAAGGTGGTATGAGGTTGTACAGTACACTGAGGAAAAAAATCAGCTGATGAACCGACACATGAAAGGACACAACTTTGTTTCCTTTGCAGTATCTGTTCATCCAGTGCAGCTGAACCTCCTGCTCTGTTATGGCGTGTTAGATGGCAGTTATTTAAGTCCTCCACCTGCATCTTGGGGCGATTCAGCAATGCTGTGGCAGTGATTACACTAAAAGCCCACTTTGTTTGCTTAACTTATTGACGGCAATTCATCATCAGCAGTGGTACAAAGGGAGTATTTATGAAAAACATCCACATAGCTTAAGGCCAACATTTAGAGTGGTAAAAATAAAAGATATATCATATGTGCTGTAAACGGAGAGAGCTGCGTTGTTTTGTGGTGTCGGGACACAGCTTTTGTAGACTTGAACTCGGAGAGACAGCCAAGATCTAACAAGGGTAATTTGGAAACTGGCCTGGCACATGGCCTTTTCAGAAACATTTCCATATACTGTAAAGCAAATTACATCTCATTCACATTTAGGCGGATTGTTTTCCCATAACACATTCAGATGTTTTGTCACTGTGGGCTAAGAAGGCTAATGATGTAACCATGTTTGTGCCAATGTTGTGTTACAAGACCGAAGGAAATCTGTTAGTTGTTGTATATCTAAAGATGGCTGGAGCAGGGGAATAAGAAGTATCACTGTCTGGAGAATGAGATGTGAGGCCTTTACTGGGGCTGGATACCAAACCTCGATACTTTTATGGTACCGACCAAATTGCTTCAGTGCTATCGAGTATTCAAACTGCCTTGTTTTTCGGTTCCAAATTTCGAGGAGGAGGAGAGGCTTTGCCAGGTCAGGCTCTGAAACATTGTTCTTTTTTGCCGTCTGCTTAGAAATGGTGACTCTACAGCTCACGGAAACTTAATACGATACAGTCTCTGGGTTTTGTTTGATATCGTCGTTGCACATTTCAGATCACTGTATTTTGAGAATAACACTGTCCCCTTGAACGTTCCACCAAGGCCAATTCAAACTCTCAAACTCTGTATGGGATGAATGGGCAAATAGTCGAATATTCTTATTGTACCTCAAAGTCCGATATAACTGATATAATTCAGTGTTTCCCACAGAATTACAATCTATGCGTGGCGGTAGTCGACAAGGGCGGGGGCTTTTAATCATTCTTTGTCACCTCTCTGAAGTTGGAGGTATTTGTGGGTCTGTGAACGCAGCACTGGTGGATGTTTTTTGCCCCTCAGAAGCACTTGTGGAGTTTGAGTCGTGGGTTGGACAACTGATCAGACAGAAAGTATCAAAAGATGAGAGGAGCAGCTGCTGCAGAGGTGAGTAAATGCAAATTTTTAGACCCAGCGCAATGAGTGGTCAGGTAAGTTGTACTTTCACCGTCCTGATCATTCTGCTGCTCCCTCTGAGCCCAGAATACGCGTTGCTCTCCGAGAGTGTGGTGCAACAAATAACAATTGATGTATTTATTCCTGCAATTCTGAGTTGGACACTGAACGTACGATATAAATTAAAGAGCAGAAAGTTGCTCTGTGTTTGATTGCAAGAGGAGGAATAGACCGCAGCCACCTTGGTGGTTGGGTAAACGTGCAGTAAAATGCCCAGCCGCTCAGAGCCCTGAGGCTGTTGCGAGGTAAAGAGGACGGCTGGTGGGTCGTGTCATATTGGAAAACTGACTCCAGGTGAGATTTCAACATCAACAGCCAAGACCCTGAAAAATGTCAGATTTGTGTCATGTAATTTTCTCTTTGTTTAAATGGATTTCATATAATTGAATACAATTTGAAAAAGTAAAGTTAAGGAGTCAGTATCAAAGTGATAGTAATACATTTTGTCTTTAAAGATACCCATCCTTGGCCTCTATATCTTATCTTTTTGGAAGTCATATTTTACTCTCACTATATACTGTAGCACATCTACAGAAATTACTTCCAAACTGTTTGCATCAAACTGACAAATACAGATAGAGGCTGAGAGAAGATCAATCTCACTGATCTATTTTAAGCTTCATCATCTGTCATCGGCAGTGGAGGTATCATCATAAAAGGTTAAGCAAATATTACCAGGAGTCCTCTGACTCTATAGTGGTTTTATTGATGCTGATTAGAGGTGTAGGAATATTAATGTTAAACCAGGGTTAAACATTAACAAATCTCAGCATTAGTATCTTAAAGCTGACGTATGGGGCGATGTAAGTTAACGTAGACACACATCAGTTTCAAAACAGTAAAATTCAACAATGTGCTCAGACGTTCAGAAATATACAACACAGTAACACACAAACAAACAAACAAAAAAAAAAAAAACAGGACGAAGGCAAAGACGATGAAACCTGTTCAAAAGTTAAAAGGCATTAGCAAACGTCTTCCCCACAGAGGAAATGTTACTGGAGCTGATTCCACGTGTGTGTTGATGACTGTAATACCTGCGGAGTAAAAGTGTTAGTGAGCTGGTCCTCTGTGTGTGCCAGAAGAGTAGGAACATTCAAGTTACAATATGGCTCGGGAGCATGTCGTCATGCTGCACTTCATATATGGAATAAATTCATTAGAAAGAAAACAGTTTTGTATATATTCTTGAGGTTTCACAAAGTTGCAAACTGCTTTAAAAAATCTGGCAGTTTAAATTAGCCTAACTTGAGGTAAACATTACATAACATTATATTCCTAACGCAGCGCAGCATGAAGCCAATTCCCAAGCCTTAAAAACAGTCCTGCACAGTTAGGGCTTAATTCCAACTGGAGGCGTCTGTGCCTGAAAATACCACACGGCATGCTTTATGTTACTCAGACTAAATGGTCCAAGTAGATAATTATTTTCAAAAAAGTTATTACGAGATCATCCGTCTTAATAAAAGGACACATTTTGTGGGACATGATTTGGATTTTAAAGCTATCTGGAAAAAACAAATGAAGTTTTTAATTAGTAGTTAGAAAACCCTGGCTCCCAAATACTGATATTTGTTTGGATGACTTTCATTAATTCCAACAAATAACTTTAAGCAATTAACTTCACACATAAAATACATAAAGGTAAATTTAATTCCTTTGCACACTAAAACAGAGGTGTTTTTTTTAAAACCTGGGTTAAATTGAATTGATAGTTAAAACTTCATAATAATGTACTGATTCTAATATGCTTAATAGGGACACTGGTTCTGTTGCTAGGTGCTCAAAGGGAAGGCTAAAAAAAGAAAATTACCCTCAACATGCTGCATGATTTCACCTCCATATTTCTCCAGCTCACTTCAGTGTATTAAAGAAGCCAGTGAGCTTGAGGACAGAGGCTTTATGTGTTTGTGTCACTCCTGTTAGGTTCAACATCTGTAAAAAGTCACTGGAAACACTCATCTATTGATTTACAACCTGTACTGTGCAACACTAAAGACAAGATAGATTAAATTTCAAAAGGAACGTATTATGCTTTTCCTTATTTTCTGTCATATACATATATATATGTTCGGATGTTCGTATTATATGTGGCTAAAATGTAAAAGAAAAACAAGGTAAATGTATGTTAAAGTAATCCCTGAGAGGAAAAGCATCAGGCTTCAGACCATTCTGAATACTCCAAGATGACATCAGCTCATGATGAATTTCTTTATATGGTCATCTGCTCCAGGCATGTTAGTGCACAACACATTCTCACTCCAAACTTGTCAAACTTTTGCTTGGTAAGTGGCCCTGTACATCAACCTATGACAGTCTCCTCCATCAGTTTTGGACCATCAGGTATGGCATATCAATGAATGCTTGTTACAGGCACAGTGTCTTTTCAAAATAAACTTCAGTTTTCACAGGAAATGTTCAGTTTCCACTTGTTAAATGCATTGAGTCTCTTAAAATTTAGAATGTAGATAAAAATCTTTGTTTATAGTTTACTGCTGTAGGTTTAGGCAACAAAAGTATGTGGTTAGGTTTTAAAAAACCCCATCATGGTTTGGTGTAAAATAAGTACATTTGTTACTTACATAATGTAATGTCAAGTGACATATGTGATATATATCACTAGCGCAGTAAGCCACGCAAACTGGCATACTATGTTATTAAATTAACCACAATGACTACCGTCTCCCAGGTCCATCAACTTCCACTCCCACCTGCCCATTTGTGGACACACTCATTCTTTATCCTGAAGCGGTTGCTCATAGTGTCAAAAAAGTGCCACTGCTTGGTGGATCTCATAGGGCTGCTTAAAGAGCCTCTATGCGTCGATATCTGATGCCGAGGACCATTGACCAAGCATCAGTATTTGACAAGTTGGGAGTGAGACTGTGTTGTATTTCAAGTGTTTACATGACAAATACTGCTAGGTGTTTAGCTAGGTGCAAACGTCGGGGAAACGTGGAATCTTGGTTGCCAGTGTTGTTCATTTCTGTCAGATTTCGAATCACATTCCTTCTGGAAGATGACTGTGAAGATTTTGGTTTTAGAAGCTTTTATTTGTGATTTCGTACGGTAGAAAGTGCTGCTTTACTCTGTTACAGTCATTCCCTCAACTGCAATGACTGCACAGATGCGGGAGATGCAAAAATACTGACCAATCAGAGCAGACTGCTCTTTTCCCGAAAGGGGGGCTTAAAGAGAAAGGTGTAAAACGGAGCGTTTCAGACCAATTGTGAATACAGGTGTTCCAGCACAGACAGTAATGTGCTGAAAATACAGTGTTCTTTGACCGTTAAAGCATTTAAACATGTGCTAGTGGAAACCACAAATCTAAGTATGAACCTGAAAATGAGCACAATAGGTTCCCTTTCAACTATTCTTTGGCTATTGATTGTGTTCAAGGATTTTCCACGGACCCTGCTGTAACAGAGGGAAGCATTCCCATCTGTTACTGTTTAAATAGCTGATGCACCAGGAAGTTCAAAGACTGGACCAATAAACCGACACAGCTACATAGCAATAACAGCAGGGCAACAGGGGAGCAGTGAGATTAAAAACCACATGATGCTGTCCACTCATCAGGTTTAAATCCATGATATGGTGATTATCATCTGGAGGAAATTAAATAGGGATTAGGGATATACAGTTCAGCATCAGCATCAGCATTTGACTATTGTATTCATTGGTTTTAAGTAATTAGCATTACTTAGCAGAAGATACCATTTCCTATGCTGCTCTACTCTACTGTACTCTGCTGTATTAGAATGTGAGAGAGGTGGACCTACCCTGGGTTTGAAGGCGATCAGTTTAAGGATCATCTCTACAGTGAAGAGTCCAGTGAAGAGCATGTTGAGGATGTTCATGGCATCATTGAAACCTTTGGTCTGTCCATGATGCTGCAAAGACACATAGACGACTCATTATTGTCCACACAGACAGGGGATCTTAAGGACGCTGTCTAAAGCCCCAACTGTCACATTTCTTAAAATTTATGACTGTGTAGTTGTATCTGCGTCTGAGTGTGTGAGACTCACCTGCATGGCCAGACAGATGGTGTTGAGAAGGATGAGTGTGAACATCAGGTACTCAAAGTAGGTGGAGTTGACCACATACCACACCTTGTACTGGTAGGGGTTCTTGGGGATGTAGCGACGCAACGGACGTGCCTTCAAAGCATACTCCACACACTGACGCTGTGACGCACACACACAAACATGTGAGCATGAACAAACATTTGCCTTTGACTTTTGTCTGGTGATGTAGTTCCCCAACTCCTCATCACTGTGTCTCTTTGTACTCAGACCATCATGGAGGAAAAGCTGTAGAATTGTCTTTTGGCAGTCTAAAAAAAGCCTTTTCCACCCCAGACTACTCTCCCATCCTCTCTGTGCATCACAGAAAATACAGCTGCAGGGACTTTCGCCTGGCTCCTTCTTTAAGCTTTAGTCCCATCTTCTGTCTGAACTGCTGCAGCTCCCTCCTGGCTGCTCTCCTCAAGTAGTTCAGCCACTAAAACTCATGTTCAGCCTCTCAAGATTCTCTCACCCCCACTGCCTGGCCTCCATTCCCTCTCCCTTGTGCCTCCCAAATGAAAAAAATGACTTTCCCACTTCACATCTTCCACTTTACATCTATCTTGCTGCTACACAAAAGCAATATAACTGTTACACACACATAAAGGCATAAAACAGCCACAGAGCGCACCTGGTTCTTGTCCAGCTCACAGTTCTTATATTCTTGCTCTCCTTGCTCCTGGAATGTGACGATGACGAAACCGACGAAGATGTTCATCATGAAGAAGGCAATGATGATGATGTAGATGATGAAGAAGATGGAGATGACCACGCGGTAGTTGTAGACGGGCCCGACGTCCTCAGCGTGAGAGTCTATGGCGCGGTACAGTAACCTGAGGGAGGGCAGGAGAGGAGGGATGATTCACTGAAGGAAAGGAGGGAGGAGGAGATTGTGGGACAGGCTTAAGCAGGCTTTTTAAGCAAATTCACTATCACAGACAAATTTCAAATGACGGAAAAAAAATCATGGGAGTTGGGGCTGTGCTCCAGTGATCTCAATGGTTTGGTGTAAGGTGGTTGAGCTGTATTAAGTCAGTCTTTTTCTTATCTTGATGCTCCAGTAAAATCAAACGTTTCCTACTGTCGTAATTTTTTAGTCGTGGCTCATGCAAATAGTTTAATGATATGAACACTGTCAACGACCAATAGCTGTGCTCTCTCCAGCAACAAACAAGAAGCAGCAAACCGCATAGACAGTCAACATGGAGGGGAGTTCCTGAAGTGCATGAATGTGACAAGTTTTTGTTCTCTTGTATTGTGGAAAAGGAGGAGGAACTGGCGGAGTCGTGGATTGAACAAGGGTCGATGTTTAATTGGCATATAGCTGATCCACGAACCAGCACTTATTTTAATGAGAAATCAGATTTTTTTTCAACAATTCGCCTCTTATTTCCACTATCTCCTCTCACTAAAATAGTGTGGCTAACCAATGGAGGCTGGTAGCAAGTTGAGGCTACAAAATCTAAAATGTAAAGTTTGTACGCAAATACAGTTTATCTTTAAGGATTCACCAGCTTGTCTGAAATCACATGACTATTATCTTGCGTGAAATTTCGATTGGAGGACAGGAAGTGATAAATCCATATACTGCGTGAATTGGATATAGATGAAAGTGACCACATATAGGGGTTGGGTGAGCCTGCAGGGAGTACGTACTGTCAGAAAATTGAAACTCGTGTTGGATGTGATCTGTACAAAACAAAGAAAAATGATTTTTCCCACAGCTTGACTAACTTGCCTGGTGTGAACATGATCGTCGTTACAAATTCCCTCATCCTCCAGATCTCCTTACGATACTAAGGTTACACCGTGAGCTGATGAACGTGTACAGGAGTCAAGGAGTAAATGTGTTAAAGTATACCTGTCTTTATATTTTACTTCTGTACATGGATGCACCACTGTCAGGCTAACGTTAGCTAACTTTAGCTAACGTTAGCTAACTTTAGCTACTATTTTCTACCTGCTACTTCAACCATTCTAAGAGGTCAGGTGAAACACTGGGTTGCGGCTAAAAAACACAGAGAAGTTGTCACAGCACATTGTACTTGCATCCAGCTCGAGGCATGTGTACACAGCGCTTTAATGTTAACATTTGACATTAGTTGACTCCACCCCTCCAGACTGAAGACCGAAGTTTTTGATTCACATCTGCAGCTATTTCTCAGTGAGTTTTGTTAAACGTTCTACTATTTTCAGAACTTAAAGTGGCCCTTATTTTTTACCAATGTGATCAGCCGTAAACAACACAAATCATAGGCAATCATAGGCATCTGTGCAGTGTTGATACACTTTGCCTCCAGCTGCCTACCCACCATCTGGACAGCGCACCGATGTATGACGTCAGATGCAAAGTAGCTACTGAAGAACAGTGTCGACATATGATGCCTTTTATCTTGTGTTCCCAGAGTTACTTGTTTTTGCAGACATGTAAGGAATTGTTAATACGTCATATTTCTTAAAGGGAGTTTGGCATAATATTTTCCACCAGAGGCAGGATGGGAAAAAATCTAAAAAGGAATCTAGATCCCCAGTCTTTGCAGTATCTTGTAATGTTTGACCAAAACCTCACATTGTCTTTAGAAGTGAGATGGTGTCAGACTTCAGTCTTAAAAAAGTCTTTCAAAGTCCTCTCGAGGTATAACCATAGATTACTCCAGTACAAAGGTTCAATTAGCAGAAATGATAAGGATACCAGCAAAACCTGAAAAAGCCAGCACACAATGTACATACAGCGTGCAAATCAATATACATGTGCATTGTGTTTGTATGTAGACACATACCCTGGCCAGCCCTCAAAGGTAGACACAGCGAACAGAGCCATCATGCCTTGCAGGACATCGTCAAAGTTAAAGTCACTGTTTTCCCAAACTCTCGGGGCTCTTGCAGGCTTCCCCACATCACCATCCTTGTACATGATGTAGGAACCCCTGTGAATACAAATACACACAAACATATTGACGCTTTATCTTGTAGTTGTGCTATAAGAGAGAGTTCAACAAGGAGGGATCGCTTACCTGCACTCTGCCTGAGTTTGTTTAGAGCTGTCGGTACAGAAGAAGAACTTGCCCTGATGGAAAAACAAAGACATTTAGTCAGACGCATCACGTCAATAGAAACCGAGGGGGCACGTGCCCCCTCAGATTTGAGGGATGATTTTTTTTTTTTCCAACCAATTTTATTTTACTTACTTTACCTTACTTATTATTTTACCATCTAGCTATGATCAGTGGTCATATTGAGTGAAATGTATTCTAAATAATCTCCTTCATCTCAGGCCCATTTAGTGGCCGTAACTTGCATAAAATGCATAAATGGTAATTTACGCATTATTTATTAGGATTTAGGGGAGATTTCCTGTTAGTAGTGATCACACACGGCAACAGAGCAACCATCTTGATAATAAACGATCTTTGGCCGATCATGTGACCGCTCACAGCTTTCCCATTGGATTTTAGCCACCCGGGTCTCCCATTGGACAGCCGATCTTACCGGCTTGACATCTAGGCTTCCAGGTAAGCTATAAACACACCGATGGGATCGATGTAAAGGCTGAAGTGTCCTGCTTTCATTAAAAAAAGAATTACGTTGCTCTTATTTTCCATTCCGGAAATAGATGCGAAAGAGTACGACTATACCCCCCGGCGATGACGGCGATCTAACCTAAGGGTTAACGTTAGCCTATAATGTCTGGACTGTAACGTTTGCCTGACTAATAGCCTAGGGAGTATCCATGGAAGTATCAGAAAAACTTGGGACGGGATTTATTTTGGTGTATCTGTGTTTCAACGTTAGGCCGCCTAACAAGATGGGTGAGTGTGTATGATTGTGTCCTTTTTTATTGCCTTGGCATGCCGTTGCCAATAACATTGGCTATCATTATCTACGTCACGTTGCGTTTTGCTGTCAGTAGTGGGAACCGGCCTGGGTTCACGTTTGTGTGTATTAACGTTAGTGTGTAGCCAAATATTTTATGCAATACAATAAGCTTAGCTATGTTTGCAATATTTTCCTAGCTGCTAGGGTTTGTTTGAGAAAAACTCCTTTCCTCCTTACACAAAATAGTTTACATGACAAGGTGTAGATGCGTGTGTGTGTGTATGTGTGTGTGTGTGTGTCTGGACGGGGGGGTCGGCTTTGAGTTTGGGCCCTATCCAACCTCAAGGCGTTGTGCAGCAGGGGCCCAAAATAAGTGATTTGAGGGCATCCCCCAAAAAATTTCGTGTGCGCGCATAGCGCACGAACCCAATCCACTGTGCCCCCTCACATTTTGGGGTTGCATGACGCCCCTGCATTTAGTAATCAGTGATGAAAATAATTACAACATTATAACTGATGAGGCCACTCCTTCTTGGTTCCCTCCTTTTCCTCTTTACCTTAAAAAGTTGTACTCCAATACAGGCGAACATGAACTGGAGCAACGTGGTGACGATGACAATGTTGCCGATGGTCCTGATGGCCACAAACACGCACTGCACTACGTGCTGGAAAACACACCAAAAATGAAAGTGAATATAAGAGTGTGTCTTTTTTATTAAAAAGAGAGTATGTGTGTTTTATGTGTGTGTGAGCGTTCTAACCTTTAGTCCTTTGGCTCTGTTGATGGCCCTCAGTGGTCTGAGCACTCGCAGAACTCTCAGGATCTTCACCACATTGATTGCACTGGACCTGAAACACACATGAAATCAAACTACTAACCAGTCACAATGATTAAACTAAACTACTAACTATTAAGGCATACTGTGTTTCTAAGTTGGAGACAACACACAGTGTTTGAACAGCAGTTTGTTGACACAAACTGAAGCATGAGTTAAAGAAACTGTAGAGACAACACACAAGCTAAGGAAATTAAAATGATCTGGATACAAGAAAACTATGCAACTGAAGCTAAAACTGAAACTCAACAAGAAGTAAAAAGAAAATAATCCTGAGAACATTTAAACATATAACAACTGAAAAAAGCCATGATTTTCTTTCAAGATCTGTAAAATTTGGCTTAAAGGAACACTTCATCCCAGGTCATTTGTATCATATATCATTTACCACCACTTGTTGCGTTGAATTCATGAAGAAAACTTTTTCTCACATGCGCCCAACAAAGAAAATTCTTAATTCTGAACGAAACTAACTCTAAAAACACCCAAGTGACACAGTAACTAGTCTCTATACACAGACTCTACATTCAGTGAATGTAGAGTCTGTAGGCAAACCCCGGAGATCTTGCCTGCGGAAGAGCCCTGGTTTCCGGTGCTACGCTGTTTGTAGTCCACGTGATATTGATCAATCACGTTTGAGCCGGCTGCAGTTGTTGCCAGGTTAAACGCTCCGTGCGATGAACTAACGAGGCCAAACATAATTGACGTCACTGCAAACTCTGAATCCATCGCAATGGTTCAACATATTTACTTATATATAAACAGAAGTCGGAAACGGAAATTTGCCTCCTCCGCCCAAATCAAACCGGAATGCCAAAAAAATTGGCTCTGCCCTGAGAGGCTGTATCGCCATCTGCCAGAAGTCAGACGGCGAATACAGCCGATGGATTCTGAGAATGCACAGTAACAAGAACAGACTCACTGGTCGAGACAGGGTTGACCAGCAGCTTGTGTTTTTGTCAGTGGAGTCTGGCTTGAAGAGCATTAACAAGTTTCACTTCTAGTTTAGTTCCCTATCGGAGAGAGCTACCTGTTTGGGAAGTACTGAGGATACAACTGGCAAAAGAAGACTTGGATTATACTGCACGAGTTGTGTGAGAGTTTGTGAACAGATGTTTTGATCTAGGTTTGCTGTCGATAAAAGCGGACCCCTTCTACTCCAATTCATCGAGAACGAAAAAAGTGAAAAATGTACGGTTTCCTTACGAATTCAGCGTAACATGGGGAAAGTAATTGATGTACAAATGGTCATTTGAGAAGGGAAGTCTTCCTTTAAAGTAGGCAAAGACAAGAAAATATGTTTACATAAAATGCCACCTTTACAGAATGTTTGCTGAAAAACTACCCTTACCACTATGCTAAATAATATCTCAGATTTTTAACAGAGGATTGGACTACGTGCATATTATTTTTATTTAGCTAAAAGGTTGCAACAAAATAAAATTAATTAATTAACTTATACTGATTATCCATCACAAGAAGGTTTTGGAGAGTGTCAGGGACTACAACTCATATATACTGTCATTACTGATCAGTTTTTATAAACAGGGAGTGAACAGCATGGTTTCCCTTTTTAATATCAACTGTCTACAACAATAAGAATAATACAGTAAAAGTGTTTATGGAACACAACACACGTAAGTACATGTGATACACGGATGAACACGCACAAGTACAACACAGACAGACCAACACAAAGACACAGACAGACATTTACAGGCAAACAGAGGGTTATTGTGCTGTAAGAGAGTGTCAGGTCAAGCCAAAGGTCAGACACTGTGACCTTTTAAAGGAAAAGGAAAAAGTTCTAATATACTAACCAAAAGGATCAAATGAATACCTTGACATTTCCAATTTTACAATAAATGTTGGGAAAAAGCTTTAACATTGGTCCTTCTGTAATCTGAACCTGGCCTCCCAAGTGTAATTATTACTATTGGATGTCAAACATGCTAATAATGTAGCTTGCCAACATTTTTTCACTTTAATTTCAGTGTAAAAAGCTAATAAGCCAGCTATTCAGTTAACTGAAGAATGGATACTAAAACTTTTTCCCATAGTGTCACAAAGGTAGAGGGTAAAAGTACTTTTCAAAATGTCAATGTATCCTTTGAAGGGAGTGAATTTTTGGATGGTTAAAGGAGTGATTTAAGGGAGTGACATTACTCTTTGCCGACTCTTCAACAGAAAGTAAAGAAAAGACCCGTTGTGCAACATTTTACACAGGAAGGTAAAGTTTAAAGGTAGTTAAAGGTAGTTCACGTGCAGTGGGATTTCATCGGCAACATATCACAGTCAAACCAGCTGTGATGGTAACTTCTAGTAATCCATACAAACGGCAACTGAATTTTAAACAGAACTTTTTAATCGTAGCAAAAACAAACACAACTGTGCTTTTGTTGGGGGGGAAAGATTAACCTGGTAAATGCTATTTTGTAGATCACCTGATTCTAACTAGCTGTTAGATTGTATCATATCGGCCATATTGCGATAGTTCTTTCATGTGAAGTAATCTGTGGTGGAAGAAGTATCCAGAGCCTTTACTTCAAGGGAGATGCTGGTATTTTTCAACCTGAACCATGAATCGTGGGAACTGTTTCTGAAACAGGTTAAGTGTTGAGCAAGAGTGCTGTAGCCAGCAGCGGTGAAACAGGCTATAATGTAACCATGTGTCGCAGGTGTGCACCTTCAATTTATGTTAATTTAATGTACTTGCTTTGCCACAAATAGGCTCAGCTTCTTATTATGAGCATCTTACAACATTACTGAAATGATCCTACAGAGAAATTGAACATTATTCTGTACCTTTAATTTTTTCCGGTCTGTTATATGTCAAGTCCTGCTGACAAGAAGTCGCATTCTGAAATCTTACGAGGCGAATTGTTTCAGTGAGAAAACGAGTGGAGGAGTCCTAGAAGATTTTCAATTTCATGGTTGAATATTTAGCTGATTTCAACAATGTAAAAAAAATCTCAAAATGTGACTTCTCGTTAGCGAAACTTGGACACAAAACATACTGTAACAAGCAAATTTACTGACAAACATTACATTTGCCTGTGTCTGTAAGTCTGCTAGTGGCAAAAACAAACACTTTTAATGGACGTAACATGACAGGGCAAACCCAAGTGGTCACACTACAGTCTGTTTTGCCGCTGCTTGCTGCAGTGCTTTCTCAATACTGGACCAGTTTCAACAGTTGTCGTCTCCATCTGTCACTTAGTCACAAAAACATGTGAAAATAGGGTCCATGTTGAAAAAGTTCCCCCTTAAGTAAAAGTACTAATAGCCTACTGTGAAAATACTTCCCTACAAGTAAAGTCCTGCATTCAAAATCTTACCTAAGTAAAAGTATGGAAGTTTTATCAGCAAAATGTACTGATAATAAAAGTGCTCACTGTGCAGTGAAATGTTCCCTGTCAGTGTTTTACTATTATATATGATGTTTTTGGATTAATATTACTGCTACATATATGTGTATGTTTCATTTTACTGCTGTAGATATTTATGCTAATTTTAACTCCTTTATATACTGTTTGGTTGTTTAATCTACGACAGTGCATCATATTCTATGAGAACATCCTATGCTTGTAGTATCACTGTCCTGTGAGAAACACATCTCTCTAAAAAATCAACTTTTCAAAGTGTGAGTGAAGCACCCCTGTTTTTAGCTTTGTGAGATGCATTTTCCAACAGGGTTTTTATAGACTTTATTTAGCCTAAAGCATAGGAGAATTTTCAACTCATAAAGGAACATTTCATCCTTCAGTTTATCACTAACACACAAAAACAACACATCTGGAGAGATGTGGTTTTCACGGGACAGGAAGGGGATGAAAAACTCGAACCTGGAACATGTGTTAAGTTCTCAGGCAAATGTAGTGCGGTCAAAACTACAATATTTACCTCTGAGATGCAGTGGAGTAGAAGGAAATAGTCGAGTAAAGTAACAATACCACAAAATAGTACAGTACTTAAGCAAATTACACTTAGTTAATTCCACCACTGGAAGTAAAATTAGCCACGTTAATGCTGTCTGCACACAATTTTAGGAGACTAAATCTGATATCTTCTGGTTTTCAATTCCATACTGACTTTATAAACCTCTCTAAAACTTTTGCCATTTCCATTCTGCTTTTCTACAGCTTTACTTCAATATGCAAAGATACTTAAATGGAAACATGGCAGGAGATATGTATATTTACAGCATACCCTCAGAGACATACTTCAATATTACGTAGTAATAATAGCAAACCAGTAGAGAAGGAAATGTACAGCAAATAATAAGACTGTAGTAAAAAGCATTTTATAAATATGACTAAATGCAGCACCGTCACAAATAATTTGGCTGTGATATATTCAAGAAAAAATCCCACACACTCACTACTTTTAACGGGCAAAAACCACCGAGGTTTAGCTTTGAGGTGTCATTTCTAGAGCCCAGGAGAGTTCAGCTGATCCACAAATATGAGAACTGAGTTTGGGCTGCCCCCAAATATATGTCAAGGAATAGATAAACAAATATATTAACAATTGCTGGATGTGACAGGTGACTTAAGTATTACAGGACCCAGGGGTCCCCCTTGTAAAAAAAAAAAACAATCTATGGTTCAGAAGAAATTACGCTGATGCCTGTAAAGAGGCATTTTGGTATGCATGAAATTTCAAAGCATATTATGAGTTCATAATAGCAAATGACCCATTTATCATCAATACAGTTTTTTTTCTTTGTCGGCAGCTTCAACTAAAACTCTCCAAGACCGTAGAAATACCAAATTAAAAGAGTGACAGTTTTACACAGTTAAGGTGAAGGTCTGCTAAGGGGGTTACTAATGCGGACTAATATGGACTTACGTCGAGAAGTCTAGTCTATTAAGCATTAGAGACAGAGAGTGTAGCATAGCATATTAAACATCAGAAATATCACAGCATTTCAAGGAGTTATTTGCTACAAGAAGCAGAGAACATATTTAATATACAACACAAAGACAGAAAAGGATTGGGAGTAATGAAGTGTAAAGTTGTTAGCGAACAGAGAGAAGTGTGAAGCATGGAGCAATCTACAAACAAAAGAAACGTTTTTCCCATTTAGCCTCTTTACGGCTTGATTTGTGTATTCCTGACTGGACAAGCCTCATGCACGTGTCATTATCTGGCTGACTAATCCAGGCTTTTTAACATGTAATGACACAAATGTATGTTTGATGATGTTGCTTGGAATTACTGCCAAATCGGTAGTATCAGTGCACAAAATTCTGATTAAAATGCTTAAGCAGTGAATGATTAAAATGAGACAACAGTATAAAACATGCATCAGGAAACATTATAGTTCACTCACTGTATTCCAGAGGAGATGAGGGACACACTGACCACCACCAGGTCCAGAATATTGAAATAGTTTCTACAGAATGAACCTTTATGGAGGAAGGCCCCATAGGCTGTCATCTGTAGGGGTCAAAGATCATATTTGAGAGTCAACTAAAGAAGGATCAAATCACAGCTTAGCAGTGTTCAGGGGTAGCACGCGTGATGAGGCATGCATAGGGCAGTCATACTGACCGCCTTACCTTTAAATAAAATAACAAAATAGTTGCAATGCTGTCTCGTATTTAGAGCCTTTTCATAATGAGCGTTCAGTGTTTCCCACAGAATTTGAATATATCCGTGATGGTAGAGGGGGTGAGTGAGACGGGGGCAGCATTGGCACTGATCAGCTTTTGCTGCTGTTTGATGCAGCACTGAGGGACCATCACTGTAAGCTGCTCTCCTCCTGCTCTCTCGTCCGGTTAGCACGAGTTAACTCAGCAGCAGTGGCTAACATCTGACAGCGAGCCGTTAAACTGTCTCACACCGACAATGACACTAAGGGTTAGCCATGTGATGCTAACAGTTAGCCCTGTCACTGTGTGTGTGTGTGTGTGTGTATTTGTGACTTTGTCCCAGGCACAGAGCTCGCTCTCCCGCAGCAGTAGTGTCATGATAAACAGAGAGAGCGTGAAAGCAGGGCAAGGAGGGGCAGTGTGAATCAATTTACTGAGCCCAGCTCCACAGTGAAATGACATTCACCCAATTTTAAATCAAATTTGCAGTCAGGTTGCTGTGACTGCACAAAATAGCAAGGTTGTGCAGAACTCATGGGACTGGTGGAATTTGTGTTAATTGCTGTGCATCACAACATTGCAACGTCCTGTAGGGACTGCTTAAAGAGTTAATCCTGTATACTGCAGCAAAGCATCCCCAAGCACATCAACCAGGATGTAACAAACACAAACCAAGACATTTTCGGATCAAACGGTTCTGTGGACTCCCTGAGAGGAACTGCCCACTTAGGAGCCCCCCCCCCGAGGACTATATACTTTCAAAGGCTTTTTCTTTCTTTGCATTTTCAGTAGGAATGCTGAAGTGATGCAAGCCGGCCAGCAGTTGGAACAGGCAATGTCATGCTGTCAAAGATCTGAATGTTTCGCTTTGACAAGTCAAAATGTCAAATTTCCCCCCGTCACATATACACTGAGTAAGCATGGACCACACTGCTGTTGTTTGTGCTGTCTTTTATCTGTTGTTTACACAGCTAGTGGTACTGCATTAGCTTGTGTGTTCAACTAGCCAATGTATGCATAAGTCCCTCAAGGTTCTTCTTGTGCTGTGAGAGTACCTACTCTTAAATAGAAGTAATAAAGTCCCTCAAAACGGGGTTCTAAAAACTATGATCATTCCTAGTTGTTGCAGTGTGGACACAATAAAAAGAGGAGTTCTTAGAACTGTGAAAAAGTTCCTTTGGTCTGAAAGCACCTATTCGTTTGTCAGTAGAACAGCCAAATACCAGCATTGGTCTCTATTGCTGTCCTACATGTTATTGTATGTGGTTTTAAAAGACTGGAACTGAATACTGTAGCACTTACAGATTAGTTCTGCTTTGTGTTCAGAGGCCTTCAGACTTTTTAATACAGTTTGGCTGTATATCTTTTTAGTTTGTTTCATAGGTAATCTGTCTCTGTTTTCACATACTATTATTTGTTTCCTAGCTTTTGGGTTTTTCTGTGTTGCATTTATTCAGTTAGTCGTGTTTCTTGTTTTATTCTGCAACACTCCCACTTCTGTGTCATGTCTGATTTTACGTCCTGCCTTTGTGTGTTTTCCCCACCAGTGTGATTGTCTGCCCCGCCCTGATGTGTTTCACCTGCTCCTCATCAGCCCTGCTGTCTCCAGTCCCTCGTTATCACCTTCCTCCCTGGTGTATCTAGTGTGTGTGCTCCCCTTTTGTCTGTGCCAGTTTGACTTCTCTGTTGCAAAAGCATTCCAGCTGCAAGTCCTCGTGTTTCCACAGTGTTTATCCGACCACTCTTCGGTTTCTTTACACAGATTTTTTCTTTGCATTTATGAATACTTCTGCCTGCTTTTTAGACTGCTTACCTGTGTACTGAACTCTGCCTCTGAGTAAAGACATTTTATTTTCAAACTCTGAGTTTGAGTTTTTCAGCTGGAACCACTGTTCCTGACATTATATGGCCCATAACATAGCATACTACCTTAAGAATGATCTCTATGGTGAAGAGTCCAGTAAAGACATGGTCTGCATAGCCCAGGATCTGAAAAGGAACAACAAAGAGAATCACTGATTTCATCTTAATAATACTGCCATTCGGATGTACACTACACAATAGCATTCCTGGAACTGAAAACAATAATCTATGGCTTTCTGATTGAGTGTGAAACAGGGGCAATAGTTGTATTTGCCATTACAGTAAACTATGACAAATTGTGACTGAACCAAGGCTGTACAACAAGTAGGAGGCTAAATGAATTCAGTAATCTTCAAAACCAAACTCAATGAAAACCGGCTTGGCATTCTTGTCACTTTTTAGGGTCCAACAGTAAACATAACTCTTTATAGGCCGGCTTCCAAAGATTGTTTCACTGTTAAATTAAGGAGAGAAACAGGAGGAAGTGCAATTCCTCAGGGGTTAAGGCTGAACTTATGGTCAACTGTAGCATACCAACGTCCTGAATGACTTCACAACATACTGAAATAATAATGCTGAGGTTCAGGTCTAAGGATAATGAATTCCGATTGGACTAAAATAGACTTTGAAAAGAGAGCGGAATCTGGAAAACAGGATGTATTATTTCATTAGGGCTTCAGACAAAGGTTAATTGAGGTAGGCTAATATACAGCAGCCTATACCATAGCTCAGGAGAATACAATAATACAGATCTTTATTAGCCCCCAGGGGATTTGTCTTGCTCACTGAGAAAATAAACAATGTACAAAAATAGATACAGCACACACAGAGCTCAGTCTTTACATTAGACTATAGCTCACAAATTACACCCACAAACACTGAACATTATCGTATAAACAACATGATGATGCTCTAATCATGTATACAACAACAGCACAGATACATTCTCCATTTACACAATTAGTGTGTTCTGGGGTTTTAGAGTTTGGCTGAAAGGGATAGTTTGGATTTTTTGAAGTGGGGTTGTATGAGGTACTTATCAAAGGTCAGTGTCTTATATATAGTACATGGTGGTCAGCACGTCCCCAGTTTGGAGAAGAAGGCACAAGCACTGCTAAGCAATGTACTGCTGTTGACAGGGGCAGCGGCAAAATGGTTTAGTCACCAAAAAAAAAAAAAATCAATATTAATTTAGGTGTACCATATAACTTAAGGGGCCAGTGTGTATAATGGGTTGAAAACCATTGGAAACAGTGACATCAGTGGTCAAATTCTAGATTGCAGGGCTCACTCGCTCACCCCTCCCATCGGGTAAATGACGGTGGCCTCGTAGGGACAAAAAGCCTTGCGCACGAGTTTTTCAGGAGTAGGTCTTTCTAGCGACGAAGTGAATGTTTATTTAGAAATCTAAACCATGTTACGATATTGTAATGAATCCCTCACGAGCAGGAGACCAGAGGAGCGTTTGGAAAAAAGGCCAGTTTATTTGAGCACTCCAGAAACTCCGGTAACACACCACTCCGTCCCAAACTCTGACTCTTCTGGCGTAACAGACACACTTCTAACTTTACACACATACTCGTTTACGATACTAAGTGGGGACCCCCCTCCCCTCTCTGCTCCGCCAATCTCCAGCCCGCACACTGACTGACAGCGTAGCCGGTAAACAGTGCTCAGCTGTTTATTTAGCCTAGCAATATCTCCGGACTATAGTAGCTGTAATGGACGACTTTGAACGCGATTTTGAGGAGTTTCTTGTAGCGGACACAGACCCAGAGCCATACCTGTTTGACCCGGAGCATACAGATGAGGAACTCCATGTGTCTGATGCTGAGCGGGTGAGAAGAGAGGCTGAATGCACAGAATGGGATTTGGTGCTACTGCTGCCATTGTTGGGGAGATATATCATCAGGAGGAAAAGCGCCGCAGAGAGTGCATCACAAGGAGTGAAGTTGCGTCTTCTTTTCCTCGCAGATGACAGTTTGGGTTCATTCTCTCCTGTTGCGTGGTAAGTGTGGTCCATTCACAAACTTTATAACTAAAAAAACTTTTCACTACTCTCTATTGACGAACTACTAACACTCTGCTGTTTCCTCCTCCTTCTTCTTTCCTTCCGCTGTCTTCGTTGGTTCATTTATACACACGAAACGCATTCTCTGGCTGGCTGGATTGTCCACTCGGTCTGCCGTACATACATGGCGGCGCAAGATGGCGATCTCTCTAAAGCAAGGCCCTTGCTATATATATATATATAAAAGCATAATTATAAGGCTACGAAAACCAAACAAATTTTATTTTATAGCGATTATACACTTATATAAACATATTAATGGGTAGAATATTCAGATTCAGATTCAGATTGACAATAAACCATGCCAAATATTACACACTGGCCCTTTAAGTATTTTCACCGCTTTACCTTGCCACCAGACAAGGTAAAGAGCGGACCCACTGTTCGGCTTATGCCCTTAAACTGATACTGATGTTTTAAAGTGGTTTTCTAGGTGGCTTAAATACATTTTGATGCTGCCCCCCATCCACAGCAGTACACTCCTGCCTGCTTCTCCAAACTGGGGACATGCCAACTGACATCCACTGACTATGGATAAGCACCTCATACAACTCCACTTCAAAGAATTCGAGCTATCCCTTTAAGGCTGAATATATAGTCTCTGTTGTTGGCTTGCAAATTGTCTCTTATTAATACACTTTCTTGGTTAAATGCAGCTTAGCAAAATATCTTAAGGATATAAATTTTAATAATATTTCTATGCTGTATGTACAGTACAAATAATGTCAAGTTGCAAGCCTGGTAAGAAAAAAAAAAGGTCAAAAGACAAAACAAAGCTTAACAAGCGTTTCACATCTTCTTACTATTACGTTAATCACAGTTACAGTACTACAGAAGAGATCTCATTAAGTGTATCAGGCCGGTCACAATAAGCTTTGGTTCCTTTATATGTTGCTGTCGGCTATAATCCATTTAGTACAGAATGAATGCGTGTGGGCAACTAATGATGAATACAATCTTTGCTAATGTCTGTGCCTTAATGTACATTTACATGTTTTTTTTTTTTTTTTTTTTTAATTGTGTGTGTTACCTGGTTTCTGAAGGAGTCGTTCTTGACTGGGTCCTCTGCTGCCAGACTGATGCTGCTGAGCAGGATGAAGAAGAGGATGAGGTTTGTGAAGATGTTGTGGTTGACGATCTTATGGCACAGAACCCTGAATCTAAGAAGAGCAAAGTGGGAGAAATGTATTTTAGTCTCTTGTTACAAAAACAATAAGACATTTTGAGGGATAATAACATATTGAGATGGGAATAAAGAGGATGGAAAAATACTGCGAGAAACAGACTGAGGTTGCAGGAAACAGAAGAGAGGAGGGAGGAAAGGGAAAGTGAGCAGAACCACAGTGCTCTCTTACTGGTTGGTGTGGCTGAAGACAAAGAACGCACGGGCCTCGGGCATGGGAATAGCTTTCTCCTTCAGCTGAATGTCGGAGAGAGGCCGTGGCCTTGGGCCCACTGGCATCTCTGGCTCTTCATCATCATCGTCTCCTGAGAAGAGGGAAGAAACCAAAAATTGTGAGAAAATGGTGAGGAGAAAAACAGAAAGAATAAGACTTTTAGGACTAATAGTTTTAAAATTAAATCTAAGACATTTTAAGATTTTTAAGGACCTGCAGACAACTTGTAGTGACTTAACAGACATTTATTTAAATGTCTGTTTATTATCAGTATAGGTGCCTTAGTAGAAGGTCATATAAAGGAACAATTCACCCTGATGACATTGAAATTAAATAATAAACTAATACAAGTTTTAATGTGGCTACAGATTGTGTATTTACATGTTAGTAATACTCAACAAAGCTACAGCGTATCCAGCTACATTGTTACTGAGTTGCCATTAAAGTGTTGCTCAAGCATATGTTGATGTCTGAAAACACCTCCAAAGGATGTGAAAATAGCCTTAAATATCAAAATGACAAGGCCAGAATAAGTTATTCTTCTATTTTTTGACTGAATGCAACAGGAGTTGTGCAAAAGAGAGGGGAATTGGAATTGGTGAAACAAAAACACAAAACAAAAAACACAAAAAGTTAAGGCCAGCTCAACTTTGATTTGTATCATGTCATGACAGTCTACAGTGACATGTGTCGGTGTCAATTTGTTGCTTCCTGTCACTGGCTTCCATTGAAAATGACTTGAAGCCTGTTGCTTTGTCACAGATTCTGTAGTATAGCAGACGACAACTACTTTATCAGAATTCAGTTTTTTTGTACAGAAAGGTCATGTAATGGGAATATCACATAGAACTGAATAGTTGCTGGCAAGGCACAAGTTCATTCATCAAACAATTTCTCTGTAAACACATCACACACCTCTGGTTTGTGCGTTACCTATGTAATCATTGGCAGGGTATGGGTTCTTCTCTTCACTCTCATCTCCACAGTAGTCATCCATGTTTATCTGCAGAGGGAGAGCATTGCATTTATTTACCAATTCATTAATTTCTCTGACACTTGCTTGCACTTGGGGAAGATTGTGGCTACTGTAGTCTTCATTGAAACGTGTGTTTTTGTGTACCTTAGCAGCAGTGTTGGTCTCTCCGTCAGAAGTGATGGACTTCAGCTCTATCTTCTCCTTCTTCTCCTCCTCCAGAGGCGGCTTCTCGTTGTCATGACGCTTCTCCGGACTGGCCAACCTGGACAATAGGCAGGAAAAAAAAAAAAGATCCTCACCTTTAGCATTTTCCCCCCTCTCCTCCACCGTGTTAGCTGCATGTTAATCCACTGATGTGTATCGAATCACATTTAATTTAACACCAGAGGGACAAAATAAACCTCCAGATTTTCAATGATGGGGAGTATTTCAATCACAGAGGGTGGCTGGGCTGTTATAATCAAACCAAAAGGATAGTGAGCAGGCAAATGGTTGTTTTCCATCACACTTTTCCTCTGATCAATACCAGCTGCAACCAAAAAGGAGACATTTAATGATTTGTGCCACCGAGGGGGATGCTATCTTCCTCAGCTTCACTAAAATCTCACATTACCATTGCTGATAAATTACCTTTGTAGGCAATGAGACACTAAAATTACCCAATAAAATTGATTCAGACAGAAAATCAAAGCAGGCAAATGTCAGCCTGTCTTAATAATAGGTTTACTTTCTAATTGTTAAGCATTTTTAGTACATTGATTTATTTTTCCTCTCTTTTTTTCTCAGCTAACAATCTACCTGTTTTTCTTTTTTTTCTCTGCTTTACCTGGCCAGTTTTTTCCTCTCTTTCTCCTCCTCCTCTTCTTTCTGGGCGGATGTCAAGCTCTCAGCGTCTGCCAGATTGTCGACAGCAATGGCCAAGAAGACATTCAGTAGGATATCTGTTCAGAGGGGGTTGAAGCTAAGGATGTTGCTGACCCATCAGATCATCAGTGTGGCTGTACGCAAACAATCCTGGAAGGCTGAGTAAATAATTAGCTACCTTTCTGCATCTGAAAGACACTGAACTCCCGACTGCTTGAGTAGAGATACTCAGTGACCTCCAGCAAACTGTTTTAGCTACGTGAATGTATCCCCATGCAAAACACACCCTTCCCTCCTGTTACTGCATCCTAAATAGGGGTTAGATTTTATTCAAATCACAGTCAGTCACACTGTTTTCTGGTTGATAGGATGCAATTTAACAGAATCAGAGAACAAGTTTGGCTGTCAGTCTTTACTCTGGACGTGTTGATTTTTCAGTGCTTGTCATCATTCATCGCCCCTCTACCTCTCTTCAGATCCATACTTTATTGAGCGACTTCCAGGTTCCCCACACATTTTTATCAATGAATTTTCATAACATTTCCATAATATTTTACCCCGTTTCCATTAGCATTAGCGCATGCTAGCATTTTGGCATTTTTCTGTTTCTCTCCTCTCTGTTTTTTGCCCCAAAAGGGTGTGCAGACTGTGCTATGACGCAACGCTGGTCTGTGTATCATGTGATACTGGTGAAGTTTCAAGGGTCACACAGCGCAGCAGTAGATTTTAACGTTCCCAGGTATTTCATGACCGTGGAAACCCTGTACTTTATATAGAGCTCTGTTGAGGAAGGATACAGTTTCCGCAGATGAAAAGGATGATGAAGTAGATGCAGACAAGCATGCCGGGAAAGGATGGTCCACCGTACGCCATGATACCATCATACATCACAGAGTTCCAGTCCTCTCCTGTTAGGATCTGCAGCGAAAGAAAAACATGTCATAAAAGTCCCATTTGCATTAACGAAAGCTTATAAAAGTAAGACTTCTATTGGAAAGAAGCGCCACTCTTGTGACAGTGATATATTACATTTAATTTCACTGTAAGACTCACACTAGATTAAATGACTTTATGTGCTGTACAAATGGAGAAGACAAGGATTCTTATTTTATGGACACAAGCTGAGAATAGAAGACAAGCAGAGTTAGAAGAGAGAACACAAGAGGAACACAAAGTCTTTACCTGAAACACGGTGAGCAGAGACTGGGGGAAGTTGTCAAAGGTGCTGCGTCGGGTCTCGTCGAAGTTGAATTTCCCTCCGAAGAGCTGCATGCCGAGCAGGGAGAAGATGATGATGAAGAGGAAGAGCAGCAGCAACAGGGAAGCGATGGAGCGAACAGAGTTGAGCAGGGAGGCCACCAGGTTGGACAGGGAGTTCCAGTATCTGCGGGATAGACGTCCAGTTGTACATAAATGAAAATGTATCTCCCACAAACACGCTATACTTGAATATGTTCGCCATTTTATTTGTTTCCTTTCTATTGGAAGCATCAATATCGATATTAAAAATGTCAATACCAACCTGGTTATTTTGAAGATTCGCAGCAAACGTACACAACGTAACACAGAGATGCCGAGAGGAGACATGATTTTGGTTTCCACCAGAATGGTCTCAAGGATTCCTCCACATACAACAAAGCTGTCGAAGCGATTGAAGAGCGAGACAAAGTACGCCTGTGGAGAGTCAAGAGAGAAGCAAAAAAAAGGTAGCAAGTAGCTGAGATAGGAGTTTAAATTTCTCTTGACAATTTTAGGATTAAAAACAAAACTGACCCATACAACTTAGTTTGAAAAAAAAAACTTTTAGCCACCTACCTGCAAACCCAGACTGTACATCTTCAACAACATTTCACCAGTGAAGAGTGCTAGCAACACCTTGTTGGCTATGTCTGAAGAGGACGAAAGAAAGGAGGGAGAAGTAAATAATGGTGGAATAAAAACAGATGGCAAAAGAAAAGGAACAGGAAGGATGCTAGCCCCTTTCACACATGCACTGCAAACCTGAAGTTATCTAGATATTACCCGCAGGAGCTGTAGGTGGGAATGCGAATGTTTGAATCAGTTCAAACGGACATTAAACTGACTGTACCCTGCCAGCTCCCTGATATAAAGCCCAACTGAGCTGTATAGAGCAGGTATTTGTCCAGAGAATTCACAGTGGCCAAGTGGGTGTGTTGATGACGTATCTATAATGCAGCTCACATGAAACCGAGAGAAAACTAACGTCCAAGGGTGAAGAGGAAGGGTCATTTACAAGAAGATGGTAACAAAAATGACTAACTGGAGAGAGATGACAAGATTCCTAAACTTCATTCAGTAAGGGTCGAAGCCGAAATTGTCAGACAAATTCAAGGGACAGAAAGAGACTCTGTTGTTCATGATGAAATTACAAACTGGCTACGTGACTGCGGTGTAGTCTGCGCCACGTCCTGCCTCCTGCATGCTCTACCCTGATGCCACTCCACACGTAAACCAAACAGAGTACTACTTCCAGTAAGTGAACACTTCTGACATGGACAATCTCCATTGTCAAAGGTGAATAATTTAGATCAGAATGAATAGAGGTGTGTCGTCAGCATTTGTGTGTATAGGTGTGCTTGCGTACCTTGTACATCAGTTAACCACTGAGGCTGCTTGTGATGTTCAGAGGCGATGGTCAGGGTGTTGAGGAAAACCAGGAAGATGACCAGCCAATAGAAAACCTGCGATTTGACCGCCGCCCGGCACTTCCTCCTACACAGCCTGTTCCACCTCCGAGAGTATCGACTGAGAAAGCAGAAGCAGAGATTGAGAAAGAAAGAGAAAGCAATGGGGAGGTGAGAAAAGATGGTCGAGGGAAGAGGTAGGTAAAAGAAGGGATGTGGGATTTAAAGTGGAGAGGCAGACAGAGGACGAGTGAGAGAAGAAATAAGAGAAAACAATGAATGATCAAAAGAAACAAGTGAAGAAGAGAGTGAGAAACAAACAGCGGAGGAGAAAGAAGAAAAAGAAAGAGTCAATTAGTCTGTCTACAGAGTAGTGATGACATCACCCCTTGGCTGGTGGTTGTCTGTTGTTTGAGAGCAGAGCTGTGGAACAGTTAGTCATCCTCAAAGACGCTTCACACCAAGAAAAAGCCAGTATGAAGAGCTTTGTTGCAGAATGAGATATGCACCATTTGAGGAGAAAAAAAGGGAACGCTTATTCTAACGAAATGATTGAAGGCACAAATTTAAACTGACATGTGTTATATTGTGATTCACACTACAAGGGAAATTTGTGATCAAAAGAAGAAGTGGTTCATTTTAGTATATTTTTCTTTCTTCTTTTTAGACAATTCAACATGTTGTTCAATGATGTTACGTACACAATGTCGTATGCACTTCTCCTACACTCTATTGTTAAAAAAATAAAAGTTATTGTTTTTGATAATTGCTTCACACCTCGCAGTCACATCTAGGTGAACCAGTCCACTCAAAGGGTCATACCATTTTTTCACCTACACCCGCGTACCAATGACTGAACCACTGAAATGTCATAATTGTCTTTTTGAAATACATTTTTTGTTCTAATCATTATGAAGCAGAGAAGCACGCATCTCCCTTTAGACTTTTACATGTTTTAAAGGGGACTGTCCATTGTTGTGATGACACAAAATTTCACGCTTTAGTCCAAAAAATGTCCCTTTGGAATGAAAACCCACTTTTCCAACAGCCCGTTATCCCAAAAACAAACAGTTATTGCTCCAATGTCCTGTTTCTCAGAAAATACACACTCTCTGCAGTAACACACCCCAATCGCCAGAAAAAATGGTTGTGCTGTAAACCACGAGGAAGTCACAACCCAGTGGTGAATGTGTGGTTAGGGTTAGGCACAAAAACCACTTGGTTATGGTTAGGAAAAATCCTGTTTTGGCTTACAACATCCACAAAAGAAGTCAGTGAAAAACACTCAGGCTCGGAGGCTTAAATGCAACTGGGAAACGCCACGAAGGGTAGGTAAAAACACCCGTGATCAGTGACTCAAATGCTGCTGGGAAACTGAAACTAACTGCAGGGAGTGTGTATTTTCAGAAAAATGGGACTTCGGAGCAATCTGCACTTGCTTTTGGGATACCAACCAGTTGGACAAATGGGCTTTCAGTCTAATGGGACATTTTTTGGACTGATGGGGCTTCAGAGTTTTGGGCCATCAGAACAATGGCATGGCACTGTTATATATGCATCCCCATGGGCACTTCAAGGGATGAATCCAATCTGGCAATACAATTGTGGAACTGTTTTAACATATACAAAAATGGAGGCATCTCAGTCACTATTGCAGTATTTGTACAGTGGTAAAAGCTATGTCATTTTAATATAAACTTTTACAGAGGGAAATTAGTCTAAACCATCGGAGAAGAGCTGACATGCACGTCACACAGACAGATGTGACAGGCACCACACGGATAACGCGAATAAAATAAAATTAATCTTATGTATATTTTATGTTTCTTTTTCCTGACGACAGACAGTTGACTACATGTTTGCTAACAAAAATAATGAATCTAAATGTTGAGTTGAACTGTTCAGTGACTCTGAATGTAATGTACTGAAGGCCATGCCCATCCCTAAATCCCCTGTCCAGAATTTAACCCATTCTCATCTGTTTATCCAGTTTGTACATGACCCCATTCTCCACTGTTACCCCACCATACGAGACATGGCTGCAAAGAGATTTGTCATGTAACTGTAACTGAAAGACCTCTTTTCAAACAGATCAACGCAGCTCACCAGGAACTGTTATTCTTCCCTGCCTATACAAAATTCATGTTTCGCCTTCTTCGCCGTCATCTGTTTGAGTGTGTGTGAGCTATTTAGAGTCAGTTATGGCACACAGTGGCTTTTGCCATGATGCACACACTGAATGTTACATGAGACACAACACAACACAAGCGGACATGCATTCTTACAAAAAAGGACGTGTTGTTTTTTTAATGTCTGTGTTGTAATTTGTGAAAACATTTTGTGTGGTCTTTCAAAACAGCCTGCGTTACAGTAATTAACTACAATTACATGAACGGAATGAGAGCATGTCTTTGAAGATAGCACAATATTGTTCTGTCCCTAATAAGGACAATTATGTCAATGTTTAGAAAATGACCTATTCTGTAACTATAACTATACAAGGGAATAGTTCAACATGTTGGAAAAGATGCTTATTTGCTCTCTTGATGAGAGTTAGATGAGAAAATCAAATTCACACATCTATATTTGTTTTATATGAAGCTATACACAGTTACCGCTCTGCCCAACAATAACAAAAGTAGTTTCTGTGCTTTGCCAAGAAACAGTCTGGCATATAAACCCCCAAAAATCTTGGCACTTTGTAAGGATTAAACAGACAAGAAAAAAACATGGTAGTTAGTGAGCTTCTGAGGTGCTGGTTGGTTGATCTTGTTACCTTTGGATGGAGTCAAGCTAGCTGCTTTCCTATTTCTAGTCTTTGTGCTAAGCTATGCTAACCAGCTGCAGATTCATATTCAAGACTTCAGTGTTGCATTGATCTTCTCATCTAACTCTCTGCAAGAATGAAAGTCAGCATATTCCCCCAAAAAGTTGAACTATTCCTTTAAAGTCCCAGTGAAACAGAAGTTAGAGTGTGTTTAGCTTCTATACTGTGACATATTTCCCATTTCAATGCAGAATTTGAATGGTTTACAGTTATAAGAGGGATTTAAATCACATTCTTTGATTCATTCATTATTTGATTGGACCGATAAAAAGTAGGCGGGCTTGTTTAGCATGACATGGAGGTACACTGAGCAGACTGTCAGCTCCACAGACACCTGCCTTGCTGTTAGATCAGGAGGAGGATGAGAGAGACGTGAATGAATTAGACCTCCGCCACGTTGTTTTAGAAATAAAAACACAGCTTTTGCCCACTAAATTCCAAACATACATCTCGTCCTAACTCTCTCCATTATTGCTCTGTTAGCTAGCAGCTACTACACCCCACAAACAGGGAAGTTTTGTTTTACATGACCGCTCGGGATAGCTACTCGCCCTTCGTTTGATTGGATGAGTCATCAAATATTTGAAACAATTTTATCTGGTTTTACAGAAAGAGAAAAGACTCCTCTGATACTGATTTTTCAACATACATTTGGCATATTACATGCTAAATTATCAATTTTCACAGGGACACAGAGTTAAAACTGGGAAAATGTATTTTCCACTTCACTGGGTCTTTAAAGAGCAAGGCTCACACTTTTGTATGTCAGTTTGTCTGTGTGTCCTGTGCACTACTGTAGACAAGAACACACACACACACACACACATCCAGCGACCATACAAATACCACAGCAGTAGAGACATCAGAGCAGGTGAATTAAAAGACTAATGGTAAACAACATGTACTAACCTGAACTTGGATTTGGAGATCCTATTTCTGGAACACAGAAAACAGAATGGATTATACACACACACACATAACACACATATAGACAGGTACACAACATGACAGGGGTGATTTGAGAGGGATATTTGCCTTAGCAAATATGTTCATTGAGCAGCTTAGTTGTGTGGGTCTAGTTTTTCCTGCCTTTCTGAGATGCAATTACCTTCTTACCAAGTAAACATTTGCTAGTTTGGAGACTGAGGTGAACTACACTAGCACATAAGCTGCAGAAGTGAATGAACATTATAAAGATCACCCGCTTTTCTTTAGAACAAATCACCCGAAGCAAACATGTATACAGTGGCACCCAGTCAAAAGAAAAAACGCTTTAAGTTTGGGTTTCCTCCAATCAGCCCTGGTGTGAAAAAACACAGTGTATTAATAGAAACATGTCTGTTGATTGTTCACCACTGTAACAGCAAAGGTACATACATAAAGAACTGACGACAAGAGATTATGGAAGACATTGTCTCTGGGAAGAGAGGAGAGCAGAGCAGAGCAGAGCAGAGCAGAGCAGAGAAGAGAAGAGAAGAGAAGAGAAGAGAAGAGAAGAGAAGAGAAGAGAAACCCCAACTGTGGAAACTGGAATCGACAACATATTACATTATTATCTGTAATGTTGGAATTAAATGATTTGACCATGGGCTGAATCTATAACTGTAACGTGCCACAAGCTGGTAAGATTGTAAGCTGACGCTCTTCTCTCAGCCAGGGGTTGTTTTTAATTAATAATAACCCAAACTGATGCACACAAAAGTACAAATGGTTGATGAATTGGTGAATCTGGTGACTCTTTGGCAGATTATGAGACAATGGGCCCCTGGGTCCAGACATGCAGAGGGCCCTGCCACATCTCGTGTGTAGCCTCTTTTTGTTGTTGTTTTGTGTCTCTTTGTAGCCATTTTGTATTTCTTTGTCATCATTTTGTGTCTCTTTGTGGTCAATTTGAGTCTCTTTGTATTGCTTTGTAGTCATTTTGTGTCTCTTAGTGGTCAACTTGAGTCCCTTTGTAGTTGCTTTGTAGTCATTTTGTGTCTCTTTGTGGTCAATTTGAGTCTCTTTGTAGTTGCTTTGTAGTCATTTTGTGTCTCTTTGTGGTCAACTTGAGTCTCTTTGTATTGCTTTGTAGTCATTTTGTGTCTCTTCGTGATTGTTTACCCCTTTCTATAGTTGTGAGTCTCTTTGTGTCTCTTCACAGCTGTTCTCCATCACTTTGTGGTTGTTTTGCGTACTTTTGTGGTCTCTTTGTGGTCATTTTGAGTCTCTTAGTAGTTGTTTTGCATCTCTGTAGTTGTTTTGTCTCTCTTTGTGGTCATTTTGTGTCTCGTAGTCATTTTCTATTCTCATTGTGGTTGCTCTGTAGTCATTTTATGTGTCTTTGTGATTGTTTTGTCCCTTTCCGTAGTTGTGAGTCTCTTTGCAGCTGTTATACATTTCCTTGTAGTTGTTTTGTGTCTCCCAGTGGTCTTGTGTCTCTCTGTGTTGTCTTTTTGTCTCTCTTTGTCATAATTTCGTGTCTCTTTGTGATTGTTTACCCCTTTGAGTACTTGTTGTGAGTCTCTTTGTGTCTCTTCCCAGGTCTCCTGCATTTCTTTGTAGTTGTTTTGCATCTTTTTGTGGTCCCTTTATAGTAATTTTGAGCCTCTTAGCAGTTGTTTTGTATTTCTGTAGTTGTTTTGTCTCTCTCTGTGGTTGTTTTGAGTCTCTTTGTAGTTGCTTTGTGGTCATGTTATGTCTTTTTGTGACTGTGTACCCCTTAACATACTTGTTGTGAGTCTCTTCGTGTCTCTTTGCAGTTCTGCATTTCTTTGCAGCTGTTATGCGTGTTTTCATGCTCTCTATATAGTAATTTCAAGCCTCTTAGTAGCTGTTTTGCATCTCTGTAATTGTTTGGTCTCTCTTTGTGGTCATTTCGTGTCTCTTTGTAGCCATTGCCTAGTCTCTTGGTAGTTGCTTTGTAGTCATTTTGTGTGTCTTTGTGATTGTTTTGTCCCTTTCCGTAGTTGTGAGTCTCTTTGTGTCTCTTTGCAGCTGTCTTTGTAGTTGTTTTGTGTCTCCTTGTGGTGTTTTTGTGTCTCTGTCTGGTCTTTTTATGTCTCTTTGAGTCTTTTCCTGGTCTTTACCTGTCTCTTCAAGTGACATTTTGCAGGTGAAGGTGAAGGGGGCCCTTCGACCTGTGCCCAGTAGGCTCATTCTGTAATCCATCTATGCTGTGACCACACTGAATGATGTACTGGTTGGAGTCTTTACAGCTAAGTTTGTTGCATTTAAATTTCATTTTATTGCATCTACATTATTTTTTTAGGAATTAATAAATCAAAAGATAACTACTGTCATGTATGGAGTTATTATGAGTGACTGTGTACTCGTTTTGTTGATAAAAACAGACGAATTGACCGACCCGCTGACTGACTTGCTGGCTGACCGTCTGACTGAAGCAATAAAATGAGTCACTGACTGACTGAACGATAGAATAAAATGACTGACTGGCTGGATATGGAGGCTGACAGTACACACATCTCTTCTCTCCATGTGTCCGTCTCGATTATGGAGATCAGCAGGCGTCAAAGTAGCTCCTACCCCGAGGTCTATCTCCATAGCAATGTGAAGAAGAGCTGACAAACACTGAGAGTCTCATGTTTTATCTTCATATTAGTGTGAGCAAATGCTCTGAGCCAAACTTGTTGCAGTCTCGCAGAGGAACCATGAGGGCTCACATTTCCAGTCTTGGCAAGGTTTACAAGGGCAGTCTGATAATTGTGAAGAATTTAACTAAGATTAAAAATTGCAGGTGTAAATTCTGGAGCTCCTTCATGGGTAATAAGAGTGACGTTGGTGCTGTAGACCAACATACTTTTAGGTGAATTTTCAAACTAAATGAAGATTAGTCTGCAGGCGTTTAAGAGGCTATGAATGAGTAAATTACACCTTGTGCCACAACAATTTTTATTGGTACACAAGTAGATAACAGGTGATTGAGAAGCATCCTTTATCATGTGTTTGCTTCATATTCAGTCTTTGATACACCAAATAATTAAGTGAGGTTTTGAGCTGCAGCAATTCATTCGACGGTCAGAAAATTAACTACTAACTAACTAGTCTGCAACTATTTAAATAATCAAATCATCATTTTAGTCATTTTTTACTACAGCTGAGAACAGCCTTGCTTGCAGCTATTTTGTTTTAATGCTGTTTCTTGAAATCACGAGTTAACAAAACTGATAATGGGTAAATGTATGTCTATTCTTGAGTGAAAAAAACCCGATTTCTCATGATAATTTATCACAAGAAAACAACTTCTGTTGAATGTGAAGTTAAAAAAAGAAGAATTTTTGTGTCAGAACTTGATTAAAGTACAGTGATGTGTTGATAAACAACAGCTACTCCTTGATGTGACATTTTCAGCTTGCATTAGTTGCCACAAATGCCATCTAGTCATGCTGGCATTCTAATCCTGATCTCTAAAAAACATTACAATGAGTAATAGGAGAAAACAACCTTTACTGATGGAGTGAAAGATTTTCTGTGCACACCAACTTAATCATAGACCCCGATACCATTATTGTTATTTTAATTTTATTATTTTTAAATTATTATTGTTATTTTTTTATTTTATTTATTATCATTACTATTATTATTATTATTATTACTATTATTATTATTATTATTATTATTACAATATTGTTATTTTAATTTTAGTAATATTTAATTATTATCATTTTATTCTATTGCCTTTTTTCGTTTTTTCCCCCCTCATGCATTCTACACCCAGGGGTGGGTGTAGATTGTTGTGTAGTGTGTGTGTGTGTGTGTGTGTGTGTGTGTGTGTGTGTGTGTCAATCAATCAATCAATCAATTTTATTTATAAAGCCCAATATCACAAATCACAATTTGCCTCACAGGGCTTTTGTGTGTGTGTATGTTGTTTGTTATCCATGTTAAACTATATTTAAAAAAAAAAAGATAACACACCCACACACACACAAAAGAAAACAACCTTTTGTATCGTCGTGATAACTGGTTGATTATCTCATTTTCTTGTGATAACAAAGTAATTAACTTGTGATCTTAAGATAATGGCATTAAAAAAATTGCAGCAGGGACATTCTCTACTAATATTTTAAAGCAAACGGAAAACAACTACTAGGGCGAGCTTCTTGAATCTGATGACCTGATGCTTTTCTTTGCCGTATATGATATTAAAGTGATTATCTTTGGGTGATGCTGACGTGGGCTCTGAGAAATCATTACAGGCATTATTCATTGTGTTGGGTTTGTGGCACCTCCTAAAGACTCAGATTTGATGTGTATCCTTTGTTTTGATTTGTGTTTGTCTGATGGGACAAATAAACACAAACAACATAACAGAGACAGAGTAACAGATGGACAGCGAGAGTACAAATAAACAACAGTGTGCCATCCAAGTGTGCCTACTGGCCTTACTGTTCCTCTGGTCAGAGGTGTTCTTGATTCAGTTTGGTTTCGTCTCTGAATTGTCTATGTCATACTGCACAGTAACTTTATTCTGTTCTGCTACGTTCACAGTGATGCACAGTTTTGTATGTAAGTGTCTTTGCTCGTGTGTACTGAAGTGGGCCCGCTGGGGTCACGGCTCCTGCATCACCTTGTGTCTAAGAAAAAAAGCAACGCACTTGTTTGAATAATGTAAAGAAATGAAAGGAGCTGGGGGAGCAGGTGAGTCAGCTGTTCGTGAGCTCCCACAGGGGAGGAGGAGAGCACTTCACCAGCAAACACAAAGGTGAGACAGAGAGAGAGTAGAAACAGTTGGAGAGAAGAGGGAAAAAATGGATTACTATTGGATGAGATGTAGCAATAATAAACAGAGTCCTGCTTGTTTGATAGTCAAGCTGTCTTTGTACTACGAGTCAACTTTGACCTCACAGAATGGGCTGCTTCTCTCATTTCTACTTCTGGTAATGAATTGATATATAATGCCTTTCTGTACAGAGAAAATGATGTCACTAAACATCTAGCCATATTTGAATGATTCAAAAATGACACAGAAATGCTGACAAAAGTCTTACTCCACAATGCAGTGCTGCATAGTTCACAGTCTTTTCACACGTTTTCAACAAGTAGTTTCTGACTTGTGTAATGTGTTTAGAAAGAAATCTTAAATTTTACTTTACCCAGACTTTAATTTTCAGCAACAAAAGGTCCAGCAACTAGTTTCTGAACCACCTTTGGACTTCAGTGTTGTTTAGCTGTAGTGTGCTAGGAAAAAATAATAAGGCACTGTGGTTTAGTGTAGGATTCATTCCCCTTAGCCTGACCTATGTTTCATCAAGGTCACAGATTTATTTGGGAAAAAGAGCCATTTCATTGGCTGCACCTCTGTTTAGTTGTCTCTTTAAATCTCAAAAGTTTTATCAGTTTAGAGTACAATGACAACACACTGTCGCTCTGCTCAGCGTCAGTATGTGCATTCTTTCAAACCTCTGGGAGACTTGATGAGAAAGAGGTCTGGCTTTGTGAGATCAGCGAAGGATAGAGGCGGGCTAAAGTGCTAATACAGGAAAGATGCAGGATAGAGTTCATCCTTGGGATTGACAGAAGGTGACTGAGAGAGAGCGGAGGGACAGGAGGTATGTGTGAGGTACTTACGCTAGCCGGGTACAGCAGGTCTCCCCCTCCACGTCTCCCCCGGGGGCATTGTCTGTGTTGACTGATTCATTTTCGCTGGCTGGCATGCTCACTGAGAGATGGAGAGGAGCAGAGCCCAAGAAAAAGAGGTGACAGATATAGAGAGAAAGACAGAAAAAAAAGAAAGAGAAGGATGAATTAACAGGACAAGGCAAAGTGTTGTACATCCTCACTTACATCATTTTTACGCTGGTTTTTACTGTATTACTCACTCTAAACCTGTAATTTAACACACAGTGGACTCCAAAACTTTACAAATGTACTATTACACATACACCTGCACTGGAATCTGTCTCAAACACAGATTTCTATAAGATTATAATAGAATTATACTGTATATATTTGCGCTAATAGCCTAAACTAATTACACATTTCCATATAAGCAATATTTACCAGTTGGGGATCCTGGGACACAACCTCTGCATCAGCTATTAGGAAGGATTTCAACTTCTAAGCTGAAGGATTGCTTAACTCCGGGTGAACTAAATCTTAGCAAAACCCTTTTGTGATTTCATAGCTCATGGAGATTGAAAGAGAAAACATGCTGTAGATTTTGGTCTTTGGTCTGCAAACGTTGCGGGGGATGTTGGAGCTTAATTGCAGCCAAGGTTTCGGTTTTATTCAGTCTTCTAAACTTTAATTGAGCTGTGAGAGCTTTGGCAGGATTTATGTCAACGCAAACATCTGAGAATTAATTAATTAAGTGCATGCTACAAATGTTTTTTTTATTTTAGCAGGTGTGTAAACAGGTAGGAAGCTCACTGAGCCCAATATGTCTTTGTTTATAAAGCCACAAGGAGACCGCAAATGTGTCAATTTGTCCTGATTTAAAGACAAGTGAAATGGTGTGTAAAGATGGAGGGATGAGTACCGGGAAGATGGAGGCAGAGGCTGCTGTCAAGGAAGGACGAGTGTAATAAGAATTGACAGTTAAGGATGGAAAAGTGTTAAAGAGGAAAAAGAAGGAGAGTGGAGGGAGGGAGTGATAGAAGCATTGAGGGAGGTATGGATGGAGGGAGAGGATGAATGTGGGGACGGCTGGTTGAGAGACTGATATGAAGTGATACATTGCTTTTTATTGCTTCTGTCAGTCTTTGCCTGCCTCCGGGAATGAGCTGCACTCCCCTCACTGTCACCTCAAACACTTATTGTAACACCCTCTGGGTACTGGAGTCAGATGCTGATATGAATCTCAATGCAGCTCGTGTTAAAGTAAGATATCCAGTGTTAAATGACGCAAAACCTACTCTTGTGGAACGAGCATGAAAGCAGAGGACATGATCACCACTTAAAGGGACAGTACACCCAAAAATCAAAACCACATATTTTACCTCTTACCCGCAGTGCTATTTATCAGTCTAGATTGTTTGGGTGTGAGTTGCTGAGCGTTGGAGATATCAGCTGTAGAGATGTCTGCCTTCTCTTGATTATAATGGAACTAGATGGCGCTCCACAGACCTTGTTGTGAACACCCAGCAGCCTTGTCAATACGTAGAAAGAAGCGGACATTTACTCATGAACAAGAGGCTAGTGCTTAATGACAGTCCGAGATGCAAACCTTAACGGTGCCCTGAGTGGCTGAGCTGTAATGTTAGCTAGCTCAGTGGTGCAAGCTGAGCTCGGAGTAGATGCACGCTTCCTTCTGCACAGTACGTTTGCTGGTGTAGCTTGTTATAATCTGTGGATTATCTTAAGTAACTGGGTCATGACTTCATTGCTGCTGTGTTTTCAATTTTATTTTTGGGGCTTCGAGAACCAAAAGCCGAGTGCCATCTACTCCATTTGCATTCAAGATTCTTGATTCTCTATGGACGATATTTAAAGAACCAATGAGGGGTGACTGTTCCCTTTAAGATGAGAGGGCATTTTAACAAAATGAAAAATCCCAATCCTGACTTTTTTAAAACATTGGTACCAGATTTTACTTTTATCATTATTAAAATATTCCTGAAAAAATATTAGAAACACAGAGCTTGTCATACAAAATTGCTCTGTCATCTCAGCTCCAATAATACACTTTACTTATACTGTATGTTAGAGATTGCGCTCCAAACACAATTTTAAACCCTGACATTGGCTCCTCTGCATTCCCACTGAGGTCTTAAGTAGTGTTCCATGCACATTTGCTGATGGAAAATGTACTTTGAATACCATATAAAAACAAGCGTGTAGCCAATGTATGAGTTATATGACCTTGAATAAAGACAAATAAATAATTCTGTGCCAAACACATAGGCAATCAAGTAAAGTAAAGCAAAGAAAACAAGCAAGCAAATTCTCTCTGTGCATGCACCCCAAGCAAAAGAGGGCTAAAGTCATCATGACATTCCTTATTCAATGTCCTGAGTATAAATGCATGATTGTTATGTTTTTACAGTGGATTTAATATGAGATTTGCAGAATCTGTATATATTTTTTGTTGTGTTTTATATGAGGGGCTTGCTTGTAAGCACTCAGCTAACACACACTGTAATACATCAAAGTAAGCTTTAGTGAGTGAGCAGTGTGCTTTGCCACATGGTTGGTGGTAGATGAACTCTGTGCTGTAGAGATCAGGATGGTCTCTCTGAACATTAAGGCCTCTGCTGTGAGCACGCCGTATGTTCCCTCACCTCGACACGTGCCACCTGCTGCTATGCTACTTAGTTAAAAGCACTCGGGGTCCTGCAGTCTCTCCCGAGGCTACAGCCTTTCAAATATAAAACCAGCCTGGTGTCTTCTCCTCAATGGAGCTCTGAACTAGTTTAATACCTATTGTTAGAGTAAACCCCAAAGACTTGAGACACTGAGAGATGGAAGGAGATGGAAGAAGGGAAATGAAGGAAATGGAGGGAGAGAAATGGAAGGAGGGAAGGGATGAGAAAGACAGGAGAGGGTTACACTTCAACACAGCAGAGGGATTCATTCATTCTTAACAATGTTGCATGTGTGAATGAATTTAAGTGGAAACGGACGACAAATTATACCTGCTGTATTTTTAATCTACACCTTGATGAAGGATGCTTCATTCAGCTGTGAAGGCGACTACAAATGGAGTTACACTCCATTATGGGTGGGAGTGAATAGGGTCCAGTTTTGGAAAGGCCCTGTATTTTTTTTCCACAGTTACTCCAGTTGTTGACTGTCCCAGCATTTCCACTACTGGGGATGGTAACTGCACAGAACTTACACTGACAGTCTTTGGTAAGTGGGAATAGCTACCAACAGCTACTGGGAAAAATAAAAGCGCTATCTGCTTCCGGTTTTGGTTGCGCAATGATGGACGTACTTCCTTTGTGCCGTAAATTCAGCCTTAATTTTCCCGGGGGATCTTACTTGGTGGCAGACAACTTTACATAGTGAAATTGAAGCTTATAAGAAACCAAAATGAACGCCGGTGGTGTCATTGTACCATAGCCATTGCATCCACTTTTATGTCTGGAACCTCCCGTCTACAACGAGCTTGAGACGTGCCCTCGTTGAGAACTCGGCTCAGATTCTGGAGTTACTCTCTTATCCTGAAGCCTCCTTAAGGAATCTGATCCCGTATGATCCTCTTGCGACCGCACGCCTTTGCTGACGTTGACTCCAGCAGGATTTGAACCCTGGCCATTACATTGGGTAATCAATGTTTATTTAGTAATGATATATTAAAGCGAAAAAAACAAAAAAACAAAACCAAAAACGTGTCTAGTTCCACTTAAAAATATTAAGTAATAGTGATAAAAATAAATAAACTCAACCAAAATGTATTGAACTGACTAATAACAGAATTATTCACCACAGTAGTCTTTGTGAAATGTGTATGTGTGTGTGTGTGTGTGTGTGTGTGTACCTGTGTACAGATCTGTTTTGTGTCTGTGTCAACAGAAAGGTATTAATCGTCCATGCCATCATCTCCATTGGTCATTTTCTTTTATTTCAAGCAGTCTAAATTTCCATTACCAAACCCAAAACATGACTGAATTCATTGTGTAAATTGTGGCCAAAATGTTCAGTAAATGAGGTTTTTCATGCACTCTAATTTAATACAATAATGTAGTCTTTTGAATTTTAGTCTCTCTGTTTTGGTCACTAGGCAATTGTCACATTTTGGGATTAAAAACAACCCATGAACAGCTTGTTAGTATTTAAGCACTCTACACTGAAGTCAGTAAAAAGAATGACCAGTATCTTACATTTCTACTGAACAATATGACAAGTGCTGGGTGAAATTCATTAAAGGCTAAAATTCAAATTTTGAAGCTGTTTCTCTATTATCTTACTACCAGAGCTAGCATGGCCAGCAACAGTGCAGGGGGATCTTAGGGAAAGGAATCTCAAACAACAAGGAGAGGACTGTGACATCACAAATATTACAAATGTTATTAGTTGTCACGTATAGCCTGTTAGCCGCACTCCAATTGTTTTACGTGATGACACTGTCCTCTTGTTTTTAATTTTTCAGACAAGTCAGGCAGAAGCGAACGGTTTCCTTTCCTACAAACCTCTAAAGGAAATCGGAGGCTGCATCTCAACACTGAAATGATGATTCCTCTCCTCATGCTCTTACTGACTGAACCGAGAGTTCTCTTGGATTAAACTTAATTAAAAGCTGAAGGCCATAAAACATGTTTAAGGATTTAATGCAGTGAAGACATGCAATATTGCCAGCAGCAGGGGTAGTTTTTGGTGGCAAAAGTCCAAGTCTACATTGCAAGATAATATTAATATATATGGCCTAGAGATTTGATTATTATCCGATGGAAGGTGGACAAAAGTGGTGAGGAAGACAATGAGAATAAAATACTTTACAGTGTTGAGAGGCAGCCACTGAAAAAGGTGCTTACTACAATGCAGGTAGAGAGGAGAGGAAGAGGAAGAACAAAGAAGAGGAAGAGGAGGAGGAGGTGCAGCTCGCTTGCGTGTCTACAAACACGTTTCCAGTAAATCTTTATCTAGTGTTGGACCATGCAGACAGACGCACACGCCTTACGAAGGAAAGCCGCATTTTTCTTCACGGCTCCGCGCAGAGACGGATAACGCCGGCTCTTACCTGGGGATAGAGAGCACGGCTCAGCAACACAGACACACACACACTCATGATACACACAAATAGGCACTGGCAATCAGCACAAATGTGGAAATGCACACATACTGTAAATTCAAACACAAAAACAATCACATGTACTCGTACAGGCTCTGATGACCAGGGCTGGGTATCGTTTAAAGAATTATGATACCAGTATCCTTAAAAAGCACTTCATTTCATACCTTTGTTTTCTACTTCTTTTGATACCCATTATGTGAATGAAAGTATTCAGTTGCGTAAAATGCCACCAAACGCCACAGGTGTGTAGTATAGCCCTACTTTTGAACATTCAGTGGCATCTTGACAAGCCGTATTGCCTCCTCTAGCAAATACACTGCGTTCGTCTCCTCTTGGCACTGGGTTATGCTGGTCAATACCTTAAAGGTGTCTAATACCGCAATGTATCCTGTGATATCACAAATATTTAGGCACATGGTTCGTACGATGTTTTGTGAATTAGCTCCACTACCTAGGTTTGTCACGATAATTATGTTAGTGACTTATCATAGGATATGGAGACATGACTGCAGTCATTTTGCTGACCTTGATATTGCTCGTTGTGTTTAGGCAACATGTGTTTGTTTACGTAAGAATGTCACCATCATTTTAGCCGACATGATGCCAGAATAAACAATAGGGCTTTCCCGACTTATTATAACACTTGGATGGAGCACTTCTGCATTTCTTTCTCTCCACCCAACCTACTTGTGTGAGTCCGAAGAAATATAAGACAACACTTCAAAGATGTCACAGTGTAGGTTACTGGTAGCCTGCAGCTGCACTTCTGGAGTGGAGGAGGCATGGTCCTGAGAGTTTTAGCTTGCCGACTCTTGGCAATGAGCCTAAAAGTCTGTGTTTAGTAATGTTATTCTCCAGTAGCTTCATCCTCCACTCCATAAATCCACCAGCAAACTGGCTGCCTCCCGGACCATCCATCCCAGGGAGTTACTGCAGGACACCAGCTGGATAATAGTGGTAACTGTGTAATCCAGGAGCTTCACTAAGTTTGTCTATTAGTCCCGAGAGGCATCACTTGGTTTTATCTTTGTTGGACAGTGCTGTATTAAGTCTCAAATGGAGTAATTTTGGGCTACTCCTATACTGGTACTATAATTTTATATGTACTTAATTATATATATATTAGGTAAGGTTTCTGAAAAGAATCATGGTTGGGTGTTATCATTTAATGTAATGTGACACTTGAAATCCTATGTTTGTCTGACCCTTGTTCGAGAAGATTCTCAGTCATCCAGGTCATAGTAATCATAAGTACTATATCTTAGGCAACTGGATTTGCTTGAGTTTCTTGAAGACGTTTCACCTCTCATCCAAGAGGCTTCTTCAGTTCCAACGGACTGGTGCAGAGTCGCAGGCTTTAAACCGTGTGGAGTTTGTATGGACTTACAGAGTCGTTGAGGTCACATGTGAGCTGAATTTCAGAGTCGTTTAGATCACATGTAAGTCGTTGATCCACCGGGCTATCCTGTGTGTCATTAGGGTTAGATGGGTCCAGGTGTGAATGGGTGGTAAGTCGTGTGGGAAGGGATTCCAAGACTGCACTGTAGGTGGGTGATAAGTGGTGTCGTAGGCCACCAGACAAGGGTAACGGTAGTAGATATATAGCACTTAAGATTGTCTGACCCTTCCACCATCCCGACCTTCCTCCCAATGCAGACTTTGTCGCTCTTTTACTTCATGACCTCACTTCCTTCTTTGCTCATGTTATATACAGCCTCCTGGATCATGATCACGTGGGTTATACACAGATCATAGTGCATTTATTTTTATTGCTATAAGGACAAACAGTGAATGATAACAGCCCGAACACTGATACCCAGCCCTATTGATGACAAAAACAACTCTTTGCAAAGGAACACGATTGCTTCTGCAAAAATTACATTCCCTCTTTACAGTCACATCTCATTGCATTACTCTAGCTATTATAATAATCTGAGATGTATTACTAGCGAAACTGGCTTCCCTTTTCTCTCTTGTACCGGTAAGTCTTTCAGTCTGTTTCATTGACAGACTTTGCCACCATATCTGAACTAAAACCTTCTTATTCTCTACAGTAAGGAAATTACATAACAGAAAGAGTGAGACAAAGGGGATTGATCCATATTCTAGAGAGTGTAATAAGTCAACATTCAAAAACAGGTTGCCATGTTGTTTTCACCAAGCACTACATAGCACAATAAATTTGTCCATCCTATTCTCCTTCCTCTTGGCCAACACAACAGCTATTGTTTTCTGTCCACTTCACCCCGTCCCCTCATACTATTTGCATGATTGTGAGCCTGTACATTCATCAGCGTGCTCCTCCATACTGGGATCATCTTATTGTTGAATTCTGTTCATTTTCTTCCAGTTATTCACACATGATTGTCCGAGCATACTGCAGAATAGTCCAAGAAATATTCTTTGAGTGAGTCAATTTGTACAGTAGCAGAAATAAAACTGCATACAAAGATATGAGGCATGAAATCTAGAAACATCTAGTATGCAAATATATATGCAAATTCACAGCTAGGCACACACATGCACTCATATAGGAGATAATCATACAGTTATCCATCTAAATTAACCAATCACTGCACAAGGATCATTTAAGCTTTGACTAAATAGCAGAGGATAATGATGACTGAAAACCAGCTTCTTAGCCACCACCATATTCAAAAGCACACACGCGCGTGCACACACACACACACACACACACACACCAGCCCTCACAAACAGGTTTCATCATTGAGATGAAAAACACATAGCAGGACATAATATATACACATGTAGGCTGCACATGCAAACAACAGAGATGAGCTGACGACCAGAAAAACACACATTATTTGATAAAAATACTACAGTGTAATACAGTTTTAGGATCATCATTATCACAATGACCAACAGCAAACACAAGAGGCAGCCAATCCAACTCCACTCACTAGAGTCATGCTTTTAATACGCACTTTATGCTACCATATTTAAATTAACTCTCCATAGGGGTGGTTTGATGACCTTAACGAAGGCCAGTGGCAATTAAGTTGTCCTATAGTGCAATCTCAGGGTAAAAAGGGCTTCAGTAACCCTGACACTTTTCTCTGCAGCCACATCCTCCAGATGGTCCTGAGGAGTGTTCTTAAAGCTGGGGTGCAAAGTGTTTGTCTCCCGCTTCTGGTATTGAGAGTAGCTATTCTTATGGCCAGCCCACATTGCCTACCTCTACCTGTAGCACAAGGGCTGCTTACACCAGCTGTGTGGCTGGAGCCTTAGGATTTTCCACCATACATTAGCTTCCACCATACTCCTAACTGCTGCTCTGTCCCTATGTTCCCTCCCCCCTCCCTGCCCCCTTTGGCTCTGAATGGTTGACATAAAACACATCACTTCCAGTGTGCCAGCATGGGAAAGTTGCCACGGACAGCAGACACTACAACTCCAGTATACAGGGAAATACAGGGAGCTTTCCCTAGCTGCAATAGGCTTACTCAGCATTGAGTGAACTTATCTGGCAGGGGCTTGAATGTTCATTTCATTCATTTATATGCAAAAGTCCTGCACTCCAGCTTTAAGGAGGCATTGTGACCACAAGCCCTTCAAATTTTGAATTCATTGAGGTTTAGGATATTTCAACCAAAGCAATCACGCTATAAAATGTAATAACAACACCTGATTACAACCGAACACACACAAAGACACAAAGTCACGAACACCCACGGCACGGAGACGCACACATACCGTCCTGAGAGTCAGCAGAGTGACTGAACCAGGCAACCTTACAGGTCTTCTTACCCAGGTGGGCTGGAGACACTCCTACCACAGACAGCAGTGGCAGGATACCAAAACAAGACGACAGCATGCAAGAACAAGATGGCAGAGGGTGAGAGAGAGAGCATGCAAGACACATGTAGTGTACACACGCATCAAGTTTGCCCCTGAGATGACAGGAAACACGCACAAATGTGCAGAGGAAAAGACAACATGTGATACATATACATAAATAAGTAAAGAACTAACACACCATTCAGATCACGGCTCATGTACGCTCACTCATGCTGTTACTAAAAACAGTGAAAATCAATATAATAAATGACATCTACTACTCTCTGTCTTCATATGAACACACTATTCATGTCATACATCACTGTTAGGCCCCTGTAGCTCTTCACATAAAGATGGGATGATAGATAGCCATGTGGAAAGGTGTGTGGTCTCCGTATGAGTGTGTGGTCACTAGCATGACTTGTTCACGTTGTGAAATCCCATCTGCTCTGTGTCCCAGATACCCTCTCTGTCACTCACACTCTCTTTATTTCTATTTTCCCTTCCATCTCTTTCTCTGCTATCCTCTCCTCTATTCTCTAAGTCTCCTATCCCTTCTTGGGACGTGTGTGTGTGTGCTTGCGTGCGTGTGTGTGTGTGTGTGTGTGTGTGTGTGTGTGTGTGTGTGCACTGGTCTATGCAAAATGTCCTGGGCAGCAGGGACAAACCGCCCTCATTCATCTTCCCAGAGGAGGATCCATCCATCGAGGAGAGAGGGAGACGGAGCAATAAGAGAGCATGTGACTTGATTTTCCACCTTCACAAACAGAAGGATCATTGATCTTTCTGATGGAGAACTTCTGATCATATGTATCAATCATTTGTCATCTTAATCTAAAGGCCTGAAGCCCAGTTCAGACCAAAGATTCGCGATGAGACAAGTTGAAACTGTGAACAGTGAAAACAAAAGTAAAACGACCTGAGCTTCAGGTGGATCGTATTCATAATAAATACACCACAATAATTCAAATAACCAGCCCGGATTAATCAGTCAATGAGTATGTGGGTGTGACATGCGCATACAGCATGCGGCAGCAGCGGCCCACTGTCCAATACTGACACACTGTGAGGACAGAGACCGACATAAGTGTCAGCAGCCGCAGGGATGTAAATGAAACAGACTCATCACTCAAGGGGGACGGAGGGATGTTGTCAGAGAATGCCACAGTAAATGAACACGCCGTCTGCTCACAGTTTGGGGCCAGCTGACTTCGCTACAAGCGGACTGGCTGTTGAAACAGGTGATGTGTCTTGTGTTCTGGTGACTTGGCAAGCTGAGTTGCAGGTGACACCATCATGAGCTGAGGTGGGCCAGCTCACACCACTGCAACTTTTCTCTGCAACGTTCTAAATTGATTTCATCTTGTTGCAAATCTTTGGTCTGAACTAAGCCTAAGTTCTGCCATTTTATGGACACCTGCAAGCTAGACCAGGCAGTTAACTCACGCTGCACTGATTGATACACACATGTCATACGCCACTCTCTGTATGTCATCTACAAAACACACCCTCCAAATTTGGCGGTCTATTTAAGCTGCAAAGTCTTCCCAGCTCTCCCTTTGCACTGTCTATTCTGCTGCTGCCCTGCCCTAGCCCAACCTCCACCCCAGCATCCACCAGCAAGCTCCTGCTAAAGGGGGCAAATATGTCATCATCACTCCCCAATATCTCATGTAAACATATCTGCTGGGAGCGATCTTTTAGCGTTTACGTTGGACTACCCTAGATCAAGCACTTACACATTCTGTCTTGTTTTCTCTACAGCTAACTGGAGCTTGTTTAGACCTCATACAAAATATCAGCGATGCAGAACTTGAAGGAGAAGAAGCATCTCAATATTCTGATGTGACATTTCACAAAATTGGCCCAACTGGGGGCCACATACTGTATTTGTTTGTTAATGTGCCAGCCACTGCTGATGTGTTTTTGCCACACTGATTGGCCCAGGGGAGCGCAACGCTAACAGGTGAAAACAAGTAGATTTGTTACAGATTAGCCACAGGGGTTTTGTGCCTTATTTTCATGTAAATTGGGTCATTGCTCATTTGACCATGGTAATTCCTTGAGCTCCACTGAAAGATTAGATCATCATTTTTTTTTCCTTTCTTTCGTCTTGGCAGTCATCAGTGTTTCTGTGAATGAGCCACAGCGCTCTGTAGAAGATAAGCACACTGTGTGCAGAATGCATGCTCTGCCTCTGCATATTTAGTCCTCATCATTCATTCATTCATCATCAATGTGAACAAGCTGAGCTCCAAGCATCTATAAAATAGTGCATACAGTACATACTGTAGTACAGACACACTTTCTGTCCTGTGCCCTGCCTCTTTCTCACCATCCCTCTCTGTATCTTCTCTAAGATCAAACCTCCAGGTCAAAAGAGGCCAGTACTATACTCTCCCACCCCAGAAAATGTAGTTCAGTCCTGGGGAAACATGTACCATGTGTGGCTGCCTCTCTCTGGAGGGTATTAATCTGTGTGTGTACATTTCTGTCAGAGCACAAATACACACGTTCCTAAGGGCGTATACCTACAATATGTGTGTGAGACTTTGCATAAGTGTGTGTGTGTTTGTTGTGTGTATGTGTGTGTGCCCAGAGGCTATTAGCTGCAGTCTGACACATTCCACTAATATCTAAACAGGTTTTAAACCTCAGGAGGGTTCTCAGCCAAAGCAAGCAGACAATATTAACATCCTCTCAGTCTGTCAGTCAGTCACTCTGTCAGTAAGTACGCTGTTCATTCACTGACTGTGAGACACGTGATGGAGACTGCGGGGAGCTCACTACTTATAGACCAAACCCTAGATCTGACATGAACACACGCACAGTTAACCTCACAACTTGTTGGCTGTGCTGAGCACGAACTATCTTCAGATATAAACACAATCAATCCAATCCACACAATGTTCTTACTGTACGCAAAACACAGGAAATCCTAACTGCCAACACCAACACACGATTCATACAAATCACACGCACACGACCACAGTCATCCTCAAGGCAAAGTGGGGTAAGTAAATAGATCATCACTTCCTTTTGGTATACACACACACACACACACACACTGTAGTACTCACGGTTTCTAGGTTTGTCATCATCCAAGCCCTCCTCTTCATTCTCTGGGTCGATGTCTTCAGCCTGAGTGATCCAGTCTAAATAGCCCTATATTCATACACGCACACACAGACAAAGAACACACTGATTGGTGAGCAGTACTGAGAGCAGTCTCCTTATCAACAAAACTGCAGTCGTCCGACATCAGTTTGGAATTTTATGAATGAAATGTTGCAGCATTCATTGTGTTTCTCAATGTCCCTGCACCCTGCTCTTGTACTGAACACTTTTAAATGATGTAAAGACATATAGTAGTTACAACTACAATATCTTAGTGTGATTTTTAAAAATCTTTTATGAGTTCACACTTATATTTTAGGTTTCTACTTGAACATGTTTACATGCTTTAATGTTAAAAAACCCCAACTTTTTCCGCATACTATCTGTGCTGGAAAACCTGTGTTCTCTTTCTTAATGCTCCATTTTAGAGCCTGTCTCTTTGAGGCCCTCTCCCAAAAAAGCCCACTCTGCTCTGATTGGTCAGCGTTTCACAGTCTGCTGTGTCTATGCTCTTGGCTCCTCTGCACCGTCACTGTAGCCAGGGAATGACTTTAACGACTATATAGCGGAACTTTCTGTTGTGGCAATTCAACATCTAACAATTCATTTCTGTTAGCATGTAACTACATAAAGCAGTGTAATGACTTTAATGGAGTGTAGTGTGCGACACCCCTCCCACCCATTGAACTCACCTTGGCCTTGAAGGCTATAGAAGCTGCCTCATGTTTTCACGCGATCAGTGATTACTTTTTACATACATTTATCCCATTATTTGAAACTTTAGCCACATTTATTATGAAAATCGGACATTGTAACACTGTATATATGACAAAAAATAAGGAAAAACATCATAGGTCCTCCTTAATGTATATACTTGACTGTCTCTTTCATTTCTTTTTTTTATCCTATCTGTCAAAATGTAACTTTCAAAAGTGCCTTTTATATGAAGTTTCCTTTGCTTTCTGTGCTCACTGCCTTACACCGAAAGAATTTTGTTTTTACCTCGCTTTGACATTTATCTAAATCACCTTTTTGCAAGCCTGGCCTTTATATACAGTGAATCTTAGTGGCAGGTGATGACTGTTACATCAAACACAGACAGAACAGCCTACCTTGAGGTCCTCCTCCAGTTGCTGTTTTTCTCTGAGTTTCTGGAAGTCACCACGCGCCTTGGCCTTCTCTCTTTCCTTGGAAAACTCTCTGGGAGGGGGGAGCAGGATGGAGGGATTTGGGGGGGGGGGGGTTAGGTCATTGAGGGGCGATAGAGAGAAAGCAGAAACAGAGGGAGGGAAAACAGAATCTGAAAATCTAGACTGAAAACAAATCGTGTGACAATACTGTGATAGCACAGAATAGCTTCAGAACAGGAAGGAGGGAAAACCTGCTGAAGAGAGAAAAAAAATGTAAAGTGAGGAGAGAAAAGCTCTGCCAAGGAGGCAAGGTGTTAATATGTAAATACAGATGAAAGCACACACAGGCAGACACGTTGGAGCTGGATTCACATCTCAAACAATTCACTATATCCAGATATATTTTTAAGCATCCAACAGATACTTAGCGTTCATTTTATATGTTGGTCAACATGATAACTTCTCCTTTACAGTATATGAAGACTATATGAAACAAGCTGCGCTGGCACTTATTGGATTTTATAAAATCACCTACACCATCAAACATTTCCAAATTGAATTGAATGATTAGAACTGATGATTCTAATCATTAAGCCTGATGCGAAGGTGGGAGCGTGAACTGAAACACCCCTACTGACTGACCAAATGTGATTTAGTCATAATGGGGCTAAGTTTTGTAATTCATGTGGATTAGTCATCTAATTGTTGCTGTCCCAGGGCAACAGGTCTCCTGGTGCCTCCAAGCCTGCTGGGAGTTGTAGTTTCACCAGCCCACCCCTGGGTCTCCTCCCAGTTGCAGTGTGCTTGGTACAGACCCAGAGGGAGGGACAGAGAGGGCATCCCTCACCAGCTGTACTGCCTCAGCTTGCTCCTGTCAAAGTGGAGGAGAGGCGGCTCTGCACCGAGGTCGTCCCGCATCACTGAGCTCCTCACCTTTTGTCTGCTACCTCATTCTTTCGGTCACCACCCAGAGGTTTTGACCAAAGGTCATAATGGAGATTTAAAGGCCTCAGCTTTTCATATAACGTTTGCAATTCTTCATTTGGGGAAAAAAAAAGGATTGAAGTGTGTAAATGTAGAATTAACATGTATGTCACAGGGTATGTGTGGGTCTGGTCCTCTCCTCTTGCATCCCCTGAGAATATTCCAACTGATTATACACCTGTCCACTCATGAAGAGGAGACAGATGATTGGCATACTGGCGGGCTGGGGGCTCTTTTGCAGGGTTGGTTTCCTACTTAACAGGTGTGTAAATGAGAGGAGGCAAGAAGTCAAACAAAGAGACGGTGTGCAGCTAGTTGGAGCACTGATAGAGTAACTGCGCTGAGGACAGAGCAGCAGAGCAGCAGAGCAGCAGGGGAGACACCTGATTGAGAGAGCAGCCTGACTGAGTAACGACCCCCAGCAACAGCGGCTCCGCAGCAGATTGTCGTGGAGTGCACCTGAGGATGACAGAGACAGACGAGAAAGGATGCGCTGCGGGATAAGTGGAGAGGTGAAGCTAAGTACCTCTCATCATTCTGCATGATTCCAGTTATGCTAGACCTCAAGACAGCCTCAGCCTTGGCTTTGCTGTGGCCAGGTGATCCTCTTTGTTCATAAGTTCGGAGTGTTCATTGGTTTGATTTACATTAATAATTAGCGACCCATTGCATTAAGAGAAGAGAACAGGCTGTGGCCTTGCTGTTTGTTTAATGCCTATCTGATGGGCATTAGCAGCCACTTTACTGTTTTGAACAGAGTGCTCCTTATTGAACAGCAAGATAAAAATACTAAACAGGGTTTCAACCTGTAACATGTACTTTCCATTTAATTCCTAACACCCCTATAGTCACTTTTAAGGAGCGATCTATCTTTCTTTACTTTATTCTTATAATACAGTATGATGCCTGCTTTTTTCAAGGACATATGCAAAGATGATTTAAGACAACTAAAATCAATGTTAGGAGAGTGTGAAATATTGAAATATTATGATGAAACCTGGTGAAATTACTTCCAGGTGTCAGGACAAAAGAAAGAATTAAGGAACATCTGATTAAACGCTGCACTTGGGGAAGGTCAAAGTCAGGTTGGAGCCAAAGGATTCATCTGGAGGAGAGCTGACAGGAGCTGGGAGGCTTGGGAACATCTGCAGCTAAAAAGTGTACAAATCCAGATTTAAAGGTCCATTGACAAGTAAACTTTGCTGTTGTGAATATTCTAAATGAGCAAATATCAGTGCGGCCTGTGGAGTTCCCTGCTTGTCAGTTATCTCGTACCTTGTCATTTCAGGTTTGGAAATTACAGCAAGAGACGTTTCACAGAATAGTCAACTATAAAAACCACAAGTCCACACTTTGCTTCATTGTAGACTAAACGTCAATCTGCGGTTTGAGCACAGTGCAGTAATGAATCAAAGGGAATGCATTTACAGGAGATATGCAGCTGGGAGCGCTGTGGGTAGGTGCTGTCGATAAGTCATAACTATGAGTTCAGATCGTCCTCTCATGGCCGAAGATGGATGTAACTTGGTTTGTTGTTGAATGTAGATTTTACTAAACAGTCATTTTCTCTGTTATGCCATTTTAAAGGCATGCTATGCAGAATTTTTCTAAAAAACTATGTCTGCCAATGCATAGACTCACACAGAAGTAATTCCTCTAAACCATCACGATGCCGTTGTATTTTTCTACAGACACTCTGCCTCAGCCAACACACGCCAACACACGCCAACAGTAAATTTGGGGTTGGTTTTTGTCAATCCTGTATAGGAAATACCTTTATATAAACAGAATTGAAGGTATCCAAAGAGGGAAAGACTCCCTCCATCCCCGCAAGAAAGTAGTCATGTTGTTTCTGCAGTCAAACAGTATCTCCAGCTAAATCAAGCCTGCTGGGGTTTTAGTCCAGTCAGATTACGGCTAATTTGTCAACAGCCTCTCAGAGCCAGTTAAGGACACTGCTCCTCCACGTACCCCCAGGTGGGTCCCACCTACATTAGTTAACCCTCTGCTGGCTATATTAGAGACCATTTGATGATTGTTATTGAGTGGAAAAAACAAAAAAATATCGCCTGTGATTGATCGACTATTTGACTACTTTTTGTGAGTAGTCCATGAATAGTCAACTTATAGCCTGTGGGCCTCATCTGGCCTGCAATGGGGTGCCAGGTGACCTGCCAAACATTTTCTAATTCTTAATTTGAAAACAATGATTAATAGTGGGATTTTTGTTTGTACCTCAAATGCAAATAAGGTGCCAGGGTGCATAACAAAGCATCGAAATGGAGCTTATTTACAAGAAAAAAAAGTGCCAAAGGAGGATCCTCAGGAGCCCCATCCGATGTCTGGGCTAAGCCTCAAATGTCCTCAAATCCTAGAGATGCCCCTGTGTACATCTGACCTGTGTGGGGATGCTGCTACTGAATTTGCCTTGTTTATTATTTTTATCTGATAAATATCATTAATGTTTGTTTATTAACTGGCCCCTTGCCTGCTGTCATTTTACAAAAGTGGCGCCTGTGCAAAGAAAGTTGAGTATCCCTAGAAACTACTAAAATGCAGCAATATTGAATGCCCTACCAGCTGCATATGCAATCTGTTTTTTTAATAATGTTCAATTAAGTGGAATATTCTGCAGCTATGAAAGTCTGAAAAAAGTTTCAGACTTACCTGAAAGTTCATCTGATATTATGCAATTGACACATAGATTTTAATTAAACAGGTCCCCTGGAGAACAAGACCAGGATCCATAATAAAACCATAGACTGTCATGTGCCATTTCACTGATTTTTACAGTCAGTCTATAGCCTGGAACAGAATTAGAGTGTGTGTGTGTGTGTGTGTGTGTGTGTGAGAGACAGATAGAGAAAGAGAGCTCTGTGAAATTTAGAGGAATGATGGAACAAATCACAAAGTCGCGCGCGCACACACACACACACACACACACACACACACACACACAGATCAATGAGCATTAGGACAAACTGCTACTGTCTCCCTTGTCAGAACATTAGCAGGAGACCCAATCCTATTGATCTGTGTTTGTGTGTGCCATCGTGTGTGAGTGTGGCTGTGGGTGCAAAACTCTAAGGCATCACTCTCATTTTCTCCATTCCCATCATCTCATTTTTCTGTCCTATATTGCCACTGAATTCTGTTTCTTCCTCACTTTCTGTTCTTTTTTCTTCCTCTCTCCATTCTCCTTCAAGACAGCCTCTGTGCCTATTCTTACATTTACATATTACATCAAGTCCAGACAAACACAGTCACACCCGATGTTTCTGTCTCTACATCCGTCACTCTCCTTCTTCCTGTTTAGCCATTAGTTATTATGCCAATCTGAGACCCACACACACTCCATGGAGGAAGCAGTTGGTAAAAGGTCAGGCTGTGTAGTGTGTTGACAGCATCATTAGTCAGAAGTCAGACAAAGAGTCAGACAGCCAAACCCCCCAAGCTGTTTGGAACAGATAGACCTCTATTATTTTTCCCACAATGCCGCTGTCACATCGCTGCGGGTATCAAGAGTCAGATTCGGGTCAGTCAGTCAGGGGTGAAGCACCTCACTCCCCTTAAACCTGATCCCTACCCAAGTTCATCATGACCTACGGCACGTGAAGAGCCCAGCAGAAAGAGTAGAGGATAATGTGAAACTTTTCACACATGAGCTGTGATGTTTTTATACAACAAAACAAACCTGTAGTTAATTACGAAGATAATAATAACAATAACCATATGCTTTAAGACCTGTATGTGACATTTAGAGCAAATATGGCTTTATCTTTACATATCAAATCTGTACATGTGAAATGGTTTCAATACTTACTTAAAGCTGTATCAATACTATTAATACAACTTTCTTATTCTGTCTTCTCTCTGACAGCAAGATGACAAACACATTGTTGAAGCACCCTACAGCTCTCACTCACTCACAGTGCTATCTTTTCTTCATTTGTCTCATTCGCTGCGGTTGAATATACAGTGTTGTGGCACAGTTTTGCTTCTCTACTTGCTTTTTATTGCTTTTTGAATGTGTGACAATCTCAGAGGATTTTGAATGTGTGCACTACCACAAGAACAACATTGTTTTCATTAATGTAATTAAGTTTTAACTACTGTTAATGTTTACAGTCTTTCTGCTGTACTCTGCAACAAAGCAAGAAAAGAAAAGTCGCTGTTGTCATGTTATAGCCTTGTTATTTTTCTACTTTTGTACAAATGTTATATCGTATGCCCTCAATGTAAATTTTTGGAGAAGTTAAGCATGTTAGTGCAGGGCTGCCAGAGCTTTATATCTGTCCTATGGACAATAGTCCTACACACAAACAATCCCTGGAGGAAGATCAGCTCTGCGCTCAGGATTTCAGGTAAATGAGCTATGATATGGTGCTTGTTAAGGCTGCTTAGCAACCTCAGACACAACCTGCCGCTGCACTCTTGAAAGCTGTCACAGAAAAGGTACAAGAGTAGGACCCAGAGCCCAACCTCCTGTTTTCCAGGCGGTTAAAGACATTGCATGTGTATGGCCCTTTATTCAGTCTACGTTTTAACAGTTCTTGTTAAATTTAAACACCATCTACTGTCAAAAGCAGGAAGGTGACAGGAAAAAAAGAGTTCCCTTTCCCAAAAACAAACAGTAAAGTTCTCTCAGAACAACAGCATGAAGGCATGAAGGAGAAAGAGGGAGGAGTTAGTCTCAAGTGACCTTTAACCTTGCCCTTACCCGCTCAGTACCCCCAGAACCAAGTTTAGCACAAAGAAGGATCCGATGATGATTAAGGTGACAAAATACACCCAGGGCCACGTGTACCCTACTGCATCATTCACCTGGGTGGAGAGATGGAGGCATGGAGGAGTGGGACCAAGGAAATAGGGGGAAGGTAAAGACGGAGGGGGGAAGAGCAAGACGAGTAGTGAAGGCAGAGATGAAGGCAAGAAAGGAGTAATAAGGAATGTTAGGAGGGAAGGGAGGAGGGGAGGAGGGAAGGAGTTAGATCCTTAGTGAAAGTTCCCAACAGATGGAACTGCTTGCTGCTGCAGGATCCCTGCTGAGATTATGGTGCATTCATAGTATTTGTCAGTGTCACTTAGTGGGTTACATGGCAACTTATCTGACCAGCTCTACTTATTGTGGATTGGAAAATTAAGAGATATATTGTTTGATTAGGAGACATATCATAAGTTGGCCATGTAAAACTGTGATAATGACAGAAGGCTATGAATGAGCCACACACACACAAAAACCCCTCCTCTTAGAGTTGGCTGTTAGTGTGAAGAAGCTGAGCGCATGTAAGGGAAGGTTTCAAGTTTAAAAACAGTTTGATTCACTTTAGTTCCACTCCAATCAGCTCATTTCAGGCTTAATCACTGTGGAGAGAAGGCATTTTAGTTAGACAGTTGAACAGACTGTGCAGCAAGACTACCATGGATTGGACATCATGACTGTTCTCATGACAACTTATTTGTCTCTCTGGCAAAGTACATGCAATTTAATTATATAAAGCTAATTTATGTTTAGTTTTATAGTTGTTATAATTGAAATGTTTTGATGTGTAACTCATTATTATCATCATTATTACTATTATTGTCATTTTTGTTGTTATGGTTGTGATAATTATCATGCCTCATCTTAACTCTGATGATCACATTATTTATATCTGGTGACTGGTATATCTGTAATGCTTTTATGCACACTCACAAAAACCGATGTTCCCAATCCAGTGCAGCCTTTCATCCTATAATTTCCATTTTTAATGCCACGCTTCCTCCAGACTTCACTCTGTCCTCAGAATAACCTTTTTTTTTTGCCTGTTGTGTTTTCCCTGTTGTGCAAGTTTTTTTAGGTTCCACCTCCATCGCTGACCTGAGGGGTGAATTATTAATACCCCAGTGTGTCCCTACAGGCCGGGTGGTGCTTGTACTAAAACAGCATGACTTGGCAGAGCGGGGTAAAACAGCACCCAGCTCGCCTGCCCAAGCGGCATTTATTGAAACAAAATATACACACACGGACACAGGCAGCACGTGCCTCTGCACAAATATGCACATGCTGTCGAACGCAAACAGTGTAAGCAGGTGCGTGCTTATCTGCACACGAGACAATCATGTATGTAAACCGACACACATGGATACACACAAGACGGATCTTTAAATGCAGTGCTTTGAGCTTCGCTAAAGGAAATCTACATAAGATATACAAAAGAAAGAAGTTGGTAGTGATGCACCGATTTTTAAACTCTGGATAGCTACTGATGTATAAAAAAAATTGTCGAAGAGCTGATACCAATGGTTTATTTGGTCTTGTCATTTACTTTGTTTTTTTTTGTGTTGTTTATTGCCCCTTTTTGCTTTTTAGTCTGTGCAAAAAAAAAAAAAAAAAAATTGGCCACTACCATCACTGAGCATCATTTTATTTGCTGTTAGGCCAGTCAACAAGGATAATACCTGCCGATACTGATGTGTGGCCGATAAATCGGTGCATCCCTCATTGCTGTATATGTAATTAGACCTAAGCCTGTTAAAAAAAGAGTCCAGCAAGTGTGGATGGCTTGTGTATGTGTGTGTGTGTGTGTGTGTGTGTGTGTGTGTGTGTGTGTGTGTGTGTGTGTGTGTGTGTGCCTGCCCATCACAGACAGGTTGTGGCACCATGTGGCCCCTTGAGGTCAACTGACATCAACATAACAGATAGACAGAGGGGTCATCACTGCTTCTCCTGTATGCATATGTGCATGTGTGTGTGTGTGTGTGTGTGTGTGTGAGAAAGAGAGTGCATGTGTGTGTTTCTCTCAGGCTTGTGACCAAGGATTGATTGAGTGGAACAGAAAGGAGAGAGAGTGGGAGATTTTGCTCAGTTCAGTGATCGCGAAGTTCATCTTTCCTCGACTGCACACTATGAACTTCAAAAGATGTCAAGTTCTACACTGCTATGTAAAGTCAACTTGCCCTAAAAATAATAATAGAAATGACAGGAATAATACTAATAATAATGCTAACAATCTTGTGCTTTTTTATACTGGCAAACCATGGATTATTTCCATCACATTCCACTATTCAGTGGTTCACTGGATCCTTAGTTGCACTTTAAATGTCCAGTCGAGGGAGTCTTGTTACATGGTCATTCATCACATCTAAAAACACGACAAACTGTACGGCCACATCACAGACAACACACATACAGACATTTGTACACACACAACAACAGCACAACCTCTTACCCGCTCAACACCCCCAGAACGAGATTGAGAACGAAAAAGGAGCCGAAGATGACGAGAGAGACAAAATAGACCCATGGCAGCTCATAGCCCATAGCATCCTGCATCTGAGAGAGAGAAAAGACATAGGAGAGAGGGAGAAGGAGACGAAGGGGTGGAGGATAAGAGGGGCGAAGACAATGGGGGAGGAAGAGGACATGTGGGAGAAAACAGTTTGAGAAGGTTGACACAGGACGAAGAAATGAATGAGAGGGGGCAGCAGAGGTAAAGGACAGGAAGTGTGTTAGAGAGAAGGTGACAGGAAGGAAAGAAGAAAAGAGCAGTGCATGTTAAAAAGAGCAGTAGAAAGACCTGGCAAAGCAAGAGTGGCAGTGCTGTATGATTAAGTATGTGTGTATAACCTGACACTCCACAATTAAAGCTCCCCTCCAGACATGTTTTAAAGCATGTATAAATACTCTCCTGTAATTAATAATTTGTTTGATATCGTTTTCCCACATAAAAAGTACAAAAAAGGAGGTTGGAAGGAGATCTACTCTTTCTCCATCATTGAAAAATTCTAGATCTAGCTTCCACCCCGCTTGTGCAAGGTTAACAAGTGAAAGAGCAGTGCACATCAAGGGGTGGGCGATATGAAAAAAATTTCGTTTGGATCCCATACTAAGTAATACAGGGCCACAATCACTGATATCGATACTGATACCTTTTATTTTAAAGATATTTTTTGGGCGTTTTAGCCTTAAATTGATAGGACAGCTTAAGTGTGAAGGGAGGAGAGAGAGAGGGAAGGACATGCAGCAAAGGGCCACAGGCTGGAGTCGAACCCAGGCCGCAGTCGAACCCAGGCTGCTGCGGCAACAGCCTTGTACATGGGGCGCCTGCTCTACCACTAAGCCACCGACACCCGATACTGGTACTTTTTATTATTAAAAAGGCATTTCCCTCCTCTCTGCTTTCCCGGTTCTCTTTCTCATGTTTTTCCTCTTTCATTCAGCCATCACTGCAATTATGTGACAGATTATGCTATTCAGGGTGCACGACTCGTATGTTGTGTGAATGCACACAACAGTGAAGGTACAACATAGAAGAGAGAAATCTTGATTACGACAACTTGACATTAATCAAAGTGACATTACTAGAAGTTGTCTTTGTCATGACAAGTTGGGATATCCTGGGGTGTCCTGACAACTTGACATTAACATAAAAATATTTTCTGGTAATGTCATCCTGGTTAATGTCAAGTTGTCATTATAAGGACATCCCAAACAAATTTAATGTCAACTTGTCATGACAAAGACAACTTCTGGTAATGTCACTTTGATTAATGTCAAGTTGTCATAATCAAGACAACCCAAACAATGTCAACTTGTCATTACAAAAACCGAATGACACTTAATGACAGCAGTCATAAACGTTTTTGACATGTACATAATGTCCATGACAGGTTCATGACCGTGTCATGTCACAATTACGTATGACAGTGTCATGTCACTCTTATGTAGATACCTTCAAGTAAAGTGTTACCACATCTTTTATTGGGTTATGTATTTTGTTAGCTTGTAGACTAATGGGCTGACAGTGTTAATGATTGTGAATATAATCATATCTGCTTCAGTGAGGTTTCTGGTAGAAAGTGGAAGGAAGCTCCAGGCTCTGGTCTACATCATCTGCACACGCTAACATGTTTACTGTCAAAAATTTCACCATGCTAATGCTAACTCACACACTCTGATGAAGGTCTCAGGTTTTCTAGTCAATGTTGGGTCAAAGTTTGTTCCCCTGTCGATATGTGTTTTCGTTATTAGACAGAAATTGGCTTGAAGCCTTGATTTTAGGTAAGTGCACAGACATCGCCCCCTTCAGTAGAGGAATGTGAAACACCTCTCAAGTGACAAACTGCTCAGATACAAGTCAGTATAGCCAAGGTCAGACATTTTAGGGGACACAGACATAAGAAAACCCATTTTGGGAGGAGGGGGACTTTAACTTAGCTCTTATTTACAGTATGTTTACACAGTTACACATCCCTTGAGGAAACTTTTCTTGGAAAGGTGGATGTGCCTTTACGGGAAACACATTTAGATGCTGTGACTCTACATTTGTCCATATAAACCAATTATATTCTGTTTTAGAGGATTTACAGCATGTGACACTTAAAAATCCAAGTGGAATCAATAAAGATGACTTGTTTCAGGAAATTCAGTTGCAGGGAAATGTGCCACACACTCATCTGGATATTGTATTAAGGATTGCTTGAACAGAGACAGATCTTTTTTGGGGCTGATGTAAATGGGAGATGATGTGGACAAGGTGACGTCTAAGCAGTTTAGTATCCGAGGACCCCATGTGAACAGAAATGTCAGATTAATTATCTGCATGTAAATTCAACTGATGAGCCTTTAAAAGACAATAATAAGAAACAATTAAGTGTGAAGTTGAATACTCCCAATTCTGTCAACTTAAGAGCTGTCACTGTAGCATGGAGACATGTTGGACAGAGCGAGACAAAAAGGGAGATAAAGGAAAAGAGGAGAGACAGAGGGTTTGTTCGCTACGACAGCAGCAGATGTTGGATGTCATTAATCTATATTCACAAAAATCGGAGACAGTGAAACTATGGAAATGCATGGCTGAAACCTAATGAAAGGCTCGGTCCTGTCTAAATGTTTTTCTATAATCATTTGTACCCCAAACAAATAGGTCCCATTCATTATAACGAAAGCCAGCTACACAAGCGCTCTCATAAGAAGCGAACTGTGCGATGTAATTTTTGTTTTGTTTATGTGTGTGTAGGAAGTTGCAGCAGAGAGGAGAGTTGCAGGAGGGGTGTAGAGCTAGTAAGCTCCCTGCTCCTTGTGTATACATGCACTCAAAGACAAACAACTCACACACACACAGCCACACACACATATATGCCAGCTGGTATGTATAGTAGGATCCCACACCCACACAAAATTGAACAATTTACTGTAGACAGTCCATTTTGTCACCTAACTGAGATAAGGTTAGATGAAAACGTCAACTTTCCATTAAACTTCTTCACCAGTGTAACAGTTCAGTTCATTACATTTCTTAAAGGTCTAGTGTGTAGGATTTAGAGACATTTACCCAAGTGTGTAGGAGAACTTCAGTGGCCAGCTCAAAAACGCGAAAACGAATGGCCCTATCTCGAGCCAGTGTTTGATTTGTTCATTTTGGGCTACTTTAGAACACCACCACTAACTCAGTTGAAGAGCATCTGCTCCGTATGTACATATAAATGGCTCACTTTAAGGTAGTGACAAAACAATGATTCTTATTTTTAGGTGATTATAAACTAATTTAAACTTAGTAATGAGTATCACACAAAAATGTCTGCAAATAGATGCCCCAAAATCCTACACACTGGACCTTTAAGATGGTTAGTAATCTGATACAGTGGAAACCTCTTATCGTGATCACGTCTGTCTGGGTGAAATTGATCACTGTAAAAAGATGATTATGATAATTATTATCATAACCACTTTTTTTTTTATTTCTCATGCAAATTATCATCTAATTGACATTTGTATTTTAATTGCATGAATATAAAGTAATGAAACAGGCAGCTTTGCTATTTACTAAGTTTTACTGACTGTCTCAAAATACAGTCCACTTGACGATTGCGGCTTCAACTACTGGAGCTTTTCCTGTGTGCATTTGTTTTCTGTCTCCATCATAAGTAGCCATTATACGTGAAGACTATGTTTCTCATTGACGGAAAATGACTGTTTCTTTCCCGCCATAATTTCAGTGTGCACACAGCACCAGCCTTAGGTAGCCAGCTGGAGGCAGACAGGTTACAGCGAGGCAAAGTATTATAAGAGTTAAGTTAAAAAAAAAATAAAATTACAATACTTTTAAAGTGTTTTTCCACGTGTTGTCATGTGAGAAAAGTCCTAAAATTAACATTGTAAGCAAATTTATCTAAACAGTATTTGTATAGGAATGATTCTGCCAAAAACATTTTGATCCATGAAAGTGGTTGATCACTGTAACCGTGATCACTGTAAGCGGTTTCCACTGTATTTCATTTATTCATTGCTTTAATATTCTGATAGCTAGCCGCGGTGTGTGCCTCTCGTGTATTATTCTAGTCACAGAGCTTAAAATTAGTTTCTTTGAAAGCTAAATAACAGGAAAAATTGCAAAAACCTAGACTGTCATTTACCACCTCTTAACACTGTTTTGAAGCTATTTACAAACTCCTCTTTCAATCTGAATTAAAACTAACCTGTCCACTGCATTAACATTTCTTTCAAACAAAAACTGAAGTTGAAAGTGATCTACTGTATCCCACTGCTGGACTGTCAACATGAACATTTTTATTGTCAGATATATCTATAGTAAACTATGGCTGCCCCTGAAAGTCGGAGATTTGAATCATCAGTTGGAGACCCCTTAATTGACTGAGATTTCATCAAGCCATTTTTTTTTGTCAGTGAGTGTGCAGTGTAGTTCAGGGGATGTTTCAGTCCCCACATTTTGCTGAATAGTAACTCATTAGTAGAGGCAGCTGCATAGATGGATGCAGCTGCCTGGAGGAAGAGAGACCTTGCCTGGTCAGGCTCAGAGATAACGTTATCTTCTGCCTTCTACGTAGAGATGGTGAATTTACAGCTCAGAGCAACTTAATATGATTGAGTCTTTGGCTTTTGTTGATAAATAGTGTTGGCAAAAAATGTTGTTGCACAGTTCCAATTCATCGTTCATCGCATAGTTAGCTTGTTCACTATATTAAGTGAATGCTGCTGTCACACTGAATGCCCCGCAGAACCCAGTTCAAATTTTCTAACTTTTTATATATATATATATATATATATGTATATATATATATGAAAAGTTGAATATTCATATTGGACAACAAAATGAGATTTGACTGGCATAATTTTGAGCTGGGTACAACCCTACAGTACACTTATTTTTATAAGAATAATTATTATTATTATTTGTACAATAAGCACACAACAAGGAAGGACATATGCTACTTCTGGCTGCTCTCTTTTTTTGGGTCAGAAATTATAGTCAACAGATAGAGGACAAAAGTATTTATTGTGCAGTGGACTGAATATTTCATCCAGATAGACAGAGGAGTCTTTTAGTATCCTGGAAAGTAAATACTGTCATAAATGCATTAAGTGTTGTTCAACAACCTTCTGAGATCACATCGTCGCTTAAATTTCAGAGAAATGGCTGCTTAGCTCTGTGACCTGAATATAATGAAGGTACATTAGAGGCGCAAATCGCGGCTATCATGTTCCATCAGGTAAATGGGAGATGACACAATTTCATTAAATTGTAGCAGTTAATGCAGAAATTCAGTTAAAAAGTCGTGTTTTGAAAAATCCAAGAACCTGTACTCATCTGTGCCACATGAGTGCTCTGCAGCGGTCAAACAAACTGCAGAGTGCAGACATTTAGAGGACCTTTCAGTAACTGTAATCTTCCCCGCTCTCTGAGTTAAACAGGGCAGTGCAGTGGAGGCAACATCACACAACAACTCTAATTACAGTTTGAGAAAACACATGGGTACATGTTAATGTAATTTAAGGTGGAGCTTCATGACGTTTTAGCCCTTATCACCCATGATCAATAACATCATAATCTGTGTGTTAAGCTGTTCCTCCAGAGGTATAGATTAAATGCTTTCTCAAGAAGGCAGACGTGGGAGTTTGATCGAAGCTTCCCGATCACTGATTGACATCACAGACTAATCTATTGGTTTATTTAGCTGAACATGGCTGTTGCATGCTTTTGACCATTTATTGTTTGTTCATATGCCTCATTGGCTGTTTGCGTAGTGTGTGTGTGTGTGTGTGTGTGTGTGTGTGTGTTATTCACTTGACGCTTGACTCAAGCATCGGGATTCAACACACGTTCCAAATGAATTGGCCTACAATTATACAGTGTATTGTCTGCATCGATTTAGCCTCAGATATGAGCCAATATACACATCCAGATGCACACACAACCTGTGTGTGTGTGTGTCTCTTTGAACAATCTTTGTGTGCATACCTGCCTCTCTGAGAGAAGTGTTTGTTTTATTGCTTTATATTCTTTCTTTTTTTTTTTCAAAAGCACTTATGTGGCACTGATGTTACAGATACAGAACAGAGGCTACACACACCGAGCAGTATGGCACTCACTCCACACACACATACACTCACACACATGCTTAACAACACTGTTGTGGTGTCCGGCTCACCCAGTACAACACGTCCGTCCAGCCCTCCATGGTTATACACTGGAACACGGTCAACATGGCGAAGGCAAAGTTGTCAAAGTTGGTGATGCCGTCGTTTGGGCCCTCCCATCCCATTCTGCACTCTGTTTCATTTTGGTTACAGTGTCGACCGTAAGCTAAGTCTGGTGCACACGGTGCCGGCTTGTCTCCCACAATGGCGCCTGTGACAAATGTGGCAGGGGGAAGAAAAAGGTTATACTGTGTGCTACCTATGGCCCTGGATCAGAAAGTAAACTGATGCAAACTGATATAAAATAAGTATAGTAAAGCAACAGCTCCAGTCCTTGATTAACTGAGCTGAATTCAAAGCTGTTGTAAATAGAATTAGTCACCTGTTACCATACAGGAGGCAGAGCTAAAGTGGGCAACCGCTAAATGAAGCCCAAATCATTTATCGTCCACGAGCATGAAAACATTCAGAGGTAAGGAACTCTGTCAGTCAATGAATGCTGCATTGTTGTATTTATATGTAGCCTATAATGCTCATTTTTCTCGAGCTACGTTCTTAATTGCTAGCGATATAATTTATTAAAGTGTAGCTTTGTTAGTGAGCAAGTAACTGGGCTACACTGGAACAACAAAAATATCCTGGCAAGTGACAACAGCTCAGCACAAGTGAGCATAATAGTTACAGATAGTAGATAAATAGTGGTTTTAATGTAACTGCAACATGATGAGAACTTTTACTAGAGCCCATGAGGGTGGACTTCTCTGGCTTTGTGTTGCCACAGATCATAGTGTGATTATTTTGAACAATACTGCAAATGCGGTATGAGTGGAGATGTTGTTGGGGATGGTAATTTTTGCAATTTATTAAAAATAAAAAAAAATATATATAAATGATGATAATGTGATTTTTGCTAGGGTCTGTACTAAAAGCATGCTCCCTTCCCTTCTGGAATATGCCTTGTGGACTGGGGCATCTCTGTAGCACCACAATGCCTTGATTATAATGGTGTGCTGTGACACATTTTACCTTTATCAAAAAAACTGAAGCTCCTGCGATTTGGATATTACACTTGGCCATTTGTGATTTTGACAATATTATGATAAATTGTGCGGCACTCTTTGTTAAGCAGCTGGCACTTTCCACTGCGCCTGTGTGTTGCTTGGACACCATTCTTTTTTACCCCAACTTTATACATTTCAACGACCATAAACAAAAAAATACACATACAAACATACCAGTATGTGTATGTATACAGAAAATTGTGTTTTTATGCATGCAGGCTTGTACCTTTGACTTTTTTAGAGATATCTTCTAACATTGTTGTACAAACAATTCCACTGTAATAGTTTCATGCTCATCTAACCATTCAAATTAGTCTAACTGTAAATTACCTTATGCTGTCTATGCAGAAAAATGACACAGACTCCTACTTCAAGAAGAAGTACAAAATAACTGCCATTATGCTGTCCGGAAAAATAATTCATGTTAAAGAAAAAACAACATCTACAAAGACGGTTAAAAAGGACAAATTGAAATAAAACCAAACACAACAGCCATAACAAAAAAATCAATGTGAAAAAGTCTTTTACTAATTATACAAAACAAGCTCTTGAGGGTGATGTATGGAATAACAGAGTATTCCAACAGCACTTACCCAGTGCACAGCTAATGCTTCCCATGGGACCTATAACATCACCATAACAACACTTAAGTCCATTTATACCTAGGGGCCTTTACTGAAAATTGTTTCAATCATTTATGGTGGCTGCTGTTTCAATTACTGCCCAAATTATTCATACTCAGAAACGTAAATGAAGGTTTAAATAATGAATGGGGGTTATTTAGAGTGTTTAAGGTTTATGCTCTATTTCCTCCCCACTTTGTTGGGCTGAGAGGTGATGTCTTACTGTCAGTTGAAAAGGTTTGTGTGGTACAGTATTCACCTGCGTGTCTATCTGTGGAGCTGAAGTGTGAATATATAGTTACTGAAGCATGCTTTCACACACAGTTGAATACGTGCTTATCTGGGCACTGAAGTGCGGTATGAGAGTGTATGTGTTTGATCATGCATGTTTGTATTTGCATCTGTCCATCAGCGTATACCAGTCGAGATATTCTCTCCCCCTCTGTCTCTCTCTCTCTCTCTCTCTCTCTCTCTCTCTCTCTCTGTACCTGTGTGCTTGTGAGTGCAGGTCTTGTGCATCTTGCCCATGAAGAGCTCCAGGCCGATGATGGCATAGATGATGATGACAAAGAGGACCAGCAGGGCGATATGGAGCAGAGGAACCATGGCTTTGATTATGGAGTTCAACACTACCTGTAAACCTGCAGCACACACACACAGATAAACTGCTGAGAACATGTAAAAATTGGTATGGGAAAAAATAGTATTGAAACAGACAGTTACAATAATGCTACTTATAAAAACCTACTGTCAAATAAAAGCACTGGAAGCACATCATATAGCAGAACAGTTACAATTAATCACCATGTACGCACTCAAACTGACTCTTATATTTGTTCTATAGCTTTAATATTCTTTCTGCATGTGATCACCCACTTAGAGAGCGCCTTCAATATGTTTCTGAGAAAAAATGTGCAGAGCATGGTGGTTATGAAATAGAACTTGTTTGATACAACTTTCCAGTTAATTTGCTGAATGCTTTGATGGATAAAGGCTCAGAATAATGCATACTAATAACTCATAATAACGCTTTTAGGAACACATTCTGGTGAGGCGTCTTATTAGTAGGAAAGTAAGTAAAATGTTTTGGTTTAAGTTTGTAGGATGAAATGTGGGTTTATTGATTTGATTAATTTGTTAAAATGCATGCAGCTGTAACCACTGACTTAGGGTGTTAACAAAGTGCTTTTGAAACAAACCAAACTCAGTCACCGAGACATGCTAAACCGACAGTGGCGACTGAGGCCGGTCGTTGGCCGCTTCATATCTCCTGTGTCTTGGCCAGAAAGTTGCGCCGAAACACACCACGAAGACTACAGTCAATGGCCAACTGGCATGTGTTTCTGTGCCTGCGTGAGAGAAAATAACTCTCCATACCAGCAGGTGGCAGTATTCTGTACTCATCATTCAAACAGGGACACTGGAAGACCAAAGGAACAGATTCAAGACTTTATTAAGCCTGTTAACGACACAACCCGATGCTGAAAGAACAAATTATATTTTTTGTGCACTTGTGAACAATAACAGACAATTACAAACCATTTCTGCTAAGGAGCTCAGTGGCTACAAACTATAAATAATCTTATCTAGTATCATACATTTGTTTTGATCTCACACTCTCAACTTTAGCATTTGTTTGCTTTCCTCTCTTTCGTTTCATTGCTCGTGCATGAGCTGAACTACCAATTGGGGCGATTTCATTCATGGATGGGCTTAAATGCTGATTAAGCACTCCGAGTTAATTAGGAGGGCTGAAAGGGACCATGTTTAAAAACCCTTAGCTCTATGCTAGATATATGCAGTAACTATGAACTGCGAATTTTGCATACTACTTCATATTTAACAACCTGGTCTCAATCCCAATTCCAATGCCTGGTCAGTGGCCCTTGGTGTGAGATAGCTACCCATCGAAGCACCCTTTGACTGCATTATGAGATGCACCAGGCGGTGGCACTTTTTGAAGCTTAGAGCAACTGCCATAGTAGAAGGGCGCTTTGGGGTTGCATTTTTGATGTATGAAAGGCGCTATATAAATAAAGTTTGATTGATTGATTGATTGATTGATTGATTGAAGGGCAAAAACCATTCACATAGGTGGGTGTGAGGGGAGGTGGATTTATTTATTTATTTATCAAAAGGATCCCCATTAGCTGCCACCTAGGTGATGAGCTAGTCTTCCTGGGGTCCAAAACAGATAAAAAACATAACATATATAACATTATCAAAAATGCATGTACATTCATGGATTACATTACATATACATTAGCAGATCATTATACATTATACATTACATTATTACAAATAAATACATTATGAAAGACCACATTTAGCTCAGCAGATAGAACATCATTTAGTTCTCCAATAGTCTTTGCAGCATAATACAATGCAGAGTCATCCGCATACATTTGTACAGTAGCTTTACACACAACAGATGGCAGGTCGTTTGTGAAGATGGAATGTAAGAGTGGTCCGAGGTAGCTCCCCTGTGGGACCCCACAGTCCAGCCCTTTGGAGTTGGACCAGCTGCCGTTGTAATAAACCCTCTGTGTCCTATTTGAGAGATAACTCTTCATAAATAAGTTGGCGGTTGGACTGATTCCATAACATTTTAGTTCCCATTTAGAAGATCGTAATCTATGACATCAAATGCTGCACTAAAATCCAGTAATACTGCACCAGTCATCTTAGAATTATCCATCTCCTTAAACCAGTCATCTGTCATTTCTGTAAGGGCAGAACAAGTGGAGTAGTTAAGTCTATAAGCATGTTGAGATCTTGTATTCAAACCATTACAGTCAAAGTAATCCTGTATTTGTGAGTGGACTATTCTCTCCATCAGTTTACTGAGTACTGGAAGAATAGCGATGGGTCTGCTGTTCTTCCCGGTAAGTGCTAGTCTGCCATCTTTAGGTAATGGAATTATTTTGCCTTCTTTCCAAATGGTGGGATATATACCCTGCACCAAACAGCTATTTAATATGTGACATATGGGACCATAGATATAGTCAGCTGCAAGACCAAGCACCTTACTATCTAGCATGTCAGAACCCACTGAGCTGTGTTCAGGAAGGGCCTTCAACATTCTTCCTTACCTCCCTCTCATCCACACTATTGAACTGAAAAGTGCAGCTCTTACTAAGCATTATATTTTTTCTTATGAGTACTGGAATCCACATTGCCCATGTTCTGCCTCAATACAGTGACCTTGTTTATAAAGAAATCATTAAAATAATCGGCTACATATATATGGTGTAGTTATAAACCTGCCCTCCGATTCCATAAAAGAAGCTCCACCAGTTACCTTTCTCCCCAATATTTCATTTTGAGCTCTCCAGAGCTCTCTCCCACCTTGCTTTACAACATTTATTCTTTGCTTATAATATTCTTTTTTCATTGTTTTATTCACATTTGTAACTTGGTTTCTCAATTGACAATACCTTAATCTGTTTTCCACTGTACCACACTTTACTAATATAGATTTGGCTTTGTCTCCAACCAAAAACTCTGGTTGGTTGCAAAATCATTTGCGACAGGTTACAAGCATTGATTAATGATACCATCTTCTGTTTCACTGGGCATTGATTTGCAAGCCAGTCTATGTTCATATCCCCGAGTAACAAAATGTCACCATTCACATCTGCAGCTCTGTCAATCAACTCACACAAGTCATTCAGGTATTGAATATCAGTTCCAGGAGGTCTGTAGCAGCAACCTATCAAAATTGGCTTAAGGTGAGGAAGATGTACTCTAACCCATAAAGATTCTAAATTATTTGGCATGAGCTCAGCACACAAAGTTGCAGGAAAATGGTTACTGATAAATATTGCTGTGCCACCTCCATGCTCATTTCTATCCCTCCTAAAAATATTGTAGCCATCAATGGATACCTCTGCATCAAGTACAATAACATCCAGGTGGGTCTCAGACATGGTGAAGATGTGAATTGTGTTCTCTTTGGTCAAGTAGTTCAGCTCATACATCTTATTTCTTGCACTGCAGACATTCAAATGGGCCATCACAAGGCCCTTAGTAGACATGTTGAATTTCATAGTTTGAGATGTCTTAGATTCATGTAGTTATTACAAAGTATGATATTCAGCTGTTTACAAGAGATCATGGGAATAATAAAAAACTGAAAGAGTTTCTTAGTCATGGCCAGTATTGTCTTCAAGATATTCATCAGCAGTTGAAATGGTTCATAGAGTGGTCCTACCTTCATAGGTCCCTGCAGGCATGGGTCATACAGTCATTGAACCTGTCCAGTGTGTTGAGCTGAACCATTCAGCTTTATGAACACCCTACAGTTTGCAGTCCATGTTGATTGGATCTTGTTCTCTTTTCTCAGGAGGCGTGCTCTCCTGGCTATGTCACCATTCTTCTTTGTCAGATGTTCATTCACATACACATTGGTTCCCTTCAGTTTTCTTCCTTTCTTTCTTGTTTCCTGTTCACAAAGCAAACTATTATGGCAGGTTTCTCACTTACATTCTTCCGGGGAAGAGTGGTGTAGTCCTTTCAAATGCAAAGCAATGCCAACGGATGAGGAAAGTCTTTGCTGCTCAGACTGCGAATTGGCGATGCCTGCACTTGAGAATCTGGACATCAGTACTGACGAGACTGCTGCTCTTCAGAGACCATGCGTCACCGATCACCCTGAGCACGCACACGTGAACGCGGAGCACAGAGAAGCAGTCAGAGCTACAGGCTACAATGAGGCTAAAAACAGAGTTCATCTGACGTTTTTCGAAACAACGTTTTATGTCGGGGCTGCAGCACACTTGGATCACTACGGATGAGCAGTATGGAGATACTTTGTGGATTCAATTTTGTGTTCTTGGACGTTAGTCTGGGGCGCCGTCTGCCATTAGGTGTGCTAGCCGCTCCCCTGACCGATCTCCGCAAGGGATGTGAGGACTCTAAAACTTCACCAGGGCCTCCGTCGGCATATGGGTGAGTAGATAATGGCTGAATTTTCATTTTTGGGTGCACTATCCCTTTAAGTTGTAAAAAACGGTATGGTTAAGAAATCTAGAATATATACCATATAAACAAAACAAGATCATTATTTTCGTTAATCCCACAACACATATGCAGCAATGTCACTGGAAGCCTTCAGAAAGACAAGTGTGTCAGTCAGTGTGTTAATCAGCTAGTAAACATGCAACTGATCAGTTGCCATGATACCAGGTCAACACGGCCCAGTGATGCTGGACAGGGTTCAGTCTAAATATTATGCACTGCAGCACTGGCGCTTTTAAGCCAAAGGACAAGAGTGTGGGATGTGCACAAGCATGATGTGCATTTGCCTGCTGTTGTAATCACAAGAGCTGTCACACACACACATACACACACACACACACACACACACACACACAGGTGCACACACACCTTTCTCCACGATATCTGATCTTTTCCTGTCTCCTGGCCTGTTGGATTATTGATTCTTTAGTCGCTGACACAGACAGGCTGACAGACAACTCATCTACTGCTCGTACTGTCTGAGTATCTGACAAGAGGACAAGAGGACTCTTTGTGGGAGCACGTGTGTGTGCATTTATGTGTCACTGTGTGTGTATGTGTGGCATCAAGCGGCAATATCATCTCCAATCTTTGCTTCATTTCTCTCCCATCTCACCCAATCATCATTCACACCTGATCCCCAGAGTGTCGTCTTTGACTCTCTTTCTTTTCTTGTCGTTCTTTCATTCTGTCAGTCTTTCTTCCACAGCTCTCAGTACTTACTGGGTACTCCAGAGACCAGTCTGAGGGGTCTGAGTACTCTGAATGCCCTCAGAGCCTTGACATCGAAGCCCGCCGCCTTCCCTCCAATAGGAGTGGCCCCGTCCCCCTTGGTGGCCTGCTCCAGGATCGCGCTGAATAACCTGCAAGACAGAAAGTAATGACTTCAATAACCATCATCGTCAGGTTGACATCCCATTTCCATATACTAGAGAATATCTGAGAGAGAGGAAAACAATAAAAGTGATACAGACATTCAGGGATGTATCACGGAGAGATGAATATCTGCGGCTGTTGTCATTATGGCCCTATTTTCTATTTCCTGTCGCCACTGTTGTCAATACTGAACTGAACAATCTACATCATCTTTATCATAATCTATAAAGCACCCAAAGTGATGTAAATTTAGACATCAGCCTAGTTTGGGACCAAAATTTTTAAAAGCAAGAGACATCTGCGTTGTTTCATTATCAAACGTACTGCCTGGAGAAAACACAACAGTAGAAAATAAAACAGCTTAATTAGTTAGCTCTCCAACACAACAATAGAAAGCATTTCATCTGTTCCCTCTGTCTTTCACAGATAAGGAAATGTGAGACGCTCGGCTTTAATGATTTGACAGTCAGCTCAACAGAACACTGAGCATGTCTGTAGTGAAGAGAGTCTCCAAAATGTGTTTATAAGTGACTGTGTGCTCACAGGACTGTCAGACTGGATATAACACACATTTACATTCTGCCATGTGAGATCACACAACCTCCCCTGTCTCTCTATGCTGTAATACATCTGGTACTTAAAGCAGATGGAAATACATAATAATTTAAGTTATCGTCCTCTATTAACAAGCTACATGTGTTTTTACACTTTTGCTTTTTGTTAGCGTTTAGCTTCTGTGAAATTCACTCAGATCTCTCAAACCAGGAGTGGCTCTCAACCTTCAGTGTAAGTATGGCCAGAAGTATGTGGACACTTCTGCTCATGTGCATTTGTGTCTGGTCTAGGGCTGTTTTTCATGGTTTAAGCTCCAGTTAAAGGAAATGCACAATGCTACTTAATGACACCAACCATTGGTTTCTAACCTGGCATTTTCAACCCCCCCAAAAGGGTCACAGAATGACCGATTAGGGTCATGACACGAATAACTGCAGGTGAAAGAAGAAGAAAGAAAGAAAGAAAGAAAGAAAGAAAGAAAGAAAGAAAAAACACCAGCATTTCTTTGCTGTCTTTCTTTTTTATAAATAAAAAAAAATAAAGTAAGTTCACTTTTTGCCTCTGCTGACAGCTCATCGACTTATCCAATCTGTGATGATGGGCTTTGATTTTTGTTTTAAAGGGTCTCAAGCCAAAAAGGTTGGGGGCCATTGTCATTTATCTATTTGGACAATAATAAGAAAATACATCATACATACACAGAAGTAATTTCACTGCCAGAGAGGAAGGAAGCCTGAACGGCTTACTCACAGTCCTCCCTAATTAAAATGACTAAAAAACAGACATTACTCACCAAAACAAAATAAGGGACAAACAAGGAACACACAGCACCGAGAATATCTATGTACAAACAAGAAAACAAACAAGTAAAAAAGGAAAGAAAAAAAAACAACAGAAAAACAAACCTAAAATAAGTAGATATGAATTACCAATAAGTGTGAAATATTCAATGATTTCCGCAACTGTAGACCTGTAAAGCTGATTAAAAAATGATGTTTTGATGTACGATAATAGAGGAAACAAAAATATTTTATTTGCCTGGTTGAATGTGAGTGATTGTCTGAGGATAAAATAAAAAAAATATTAAATGCATCTGTAATGTTTTGACACGATAGAGCCCTTGTGCACAAAGTGATGTCAAAAAACATTCTTTCTTTTTAGGGTAGAAGAACTCAGGATGAAATAAAACGGCGACTGTGCACCAGGCCTTATCACACAACATCAGAGCCCAGCCTCACTAACACTCTTGTGTCTGAATGGGAGCAAATCCCTGCAGCCAGGTTCATTTTTTTTGTGAAAAAGCCTTCCAGAGTCAAAGAAAAGTGGAGGCTGTTATAGAAATTGAGATGTTCAACAACCACACAGGGGCGTAACGTTCAAGTGTCCACACACTTTTGACCATATTACACAACACATAGACAAAGTGAGCAGAAATACAAAATATTGCAAATATAATCTTCAATAAAAGGGCTAAATGGTGTTTATGCTGCTGCCTTTGTTGGCTATTATCCCCGATGAAATTATTTACAGACATCTCTTTGGATGTCAGCGGCTCACAAGCTCGAATTCATGTACGTCCAGCTGAGCTTATCACTCTCGCTTCTCTCCCTGTCTCTCTGAGATCCTTTAGAAAATCACCATACAATACCATTTTCCAGCTAGTGTGGCTCAAAGGCCAGTCAGCGGCACGTTAGTCATGGAGAATTATCAATTAGCGCAGATGAAATGGCCACTTGAAAAGACCTCTCAAAACATATCGCCCTCTCTCTCTCTCTCTCTCTCTCTCTCTCTCTCTCTCTCTCTCACTCCCTCGGCCTTTCTATTTTGCACCACCTCCCTCTCGATTTGATTCACTCGCTCCCTCCTTTGAAACAGAGTATGAAAAGCACGTCGAGGATCCACAGTTTTGCACCACCAGCATTTCGCCCAGCATGTTTTGCCGTGGTGGGGTGTTAAATGATAATTAGAGCCTTTGAGCGTAGCACCACATAATGGCTTGTGTACATCCACAGCTGAGGATAGTACAAGCTGTGTACATTCATAAAGATAACAGGGATGGTGTGGTTTCATAGTTGCGTAAACATCACAATGCAACTGAATTCATGTTTGACTAAGTATGAAATCAAAATAGGCCTGCAACTGGTTATTATCAATTATCTATTGATGTTTTATGACTTAATTTTAGCGTAATCTGCAAAATATGAATTACAGGGTTCAAACAGACATTACAAAATGATATTCAAGGAGTTTCAAGCACCTTTTAAGCACTATTTTTTCATTTCTAAGGATGTTACCCAAAGCAGATAGGGTAATTCATTTTTAAATTTCAAAAAAAAAAAAAAAGATGTGATCAATGTGACTTTTTTCAGTGACGGACTACTTATCACACTCTTTTTAGGCGTAACTGTATAAAATCCTCAGCAAACAGGACCATCTGAGCGCAAGGAAACAATGCCAGCTGGAACTTAAGTTTCACTTTCAGTTATTACAGCGGTGCGCTGCTGAAGAGAGGAAACAAATCACTGTGAAAAGAAAGGCTCATTAAGTCATGTTAAGTTTAGCCATGCTAACACAGGCCTGCTGGTTTTTGCTGGAGTTTTAAGAGTGGAGTGAAGTAAAAATAGACTATGATGTCGGGCGGGACATCAAAAAGGCGAGGAAGACAAGAGAGGAAGAGGTGAAATAAGAAACATCAGAATTTTAAAACAAATCCAACTGAGTGACTTCTGATTCAGAACAATTTCATTATAAAGACTTGATGAAAAAACACTATTATGTGGTTTTCGATTTTCAAGGACGTTTTAAGCACTTTGAGGGGATTATTTTCAAGGTATTCTAGTACTTGTTTCCCTCTAAAATGAAGCACTTCAAGCACCTTGTGTGAACCCTGTAGTAAGTGTTGAAAATGTTCCTATAGCCCAAGGTAATGTCTTCTATTTGCTCTTTTTGCCTGACCGAATCAAACACCTAAAAATATTCATTTCCAATAAAACACACAAAGGCAGGAAATCTTTAAATTTGGGAGGCTGCCACTTGAAAGTTGCTTAGTTGACTGAGATTGCTTCAAGTTGAGCTGCTGTTCTTTTTTGCTAGTCAGAGTGCTGTGTTTTGGTCCCAAGATTTTTCTACAGAGTGAGCGCTCTTGACTTTTATACTTCTCTTTGGTACAGACAGCTCGAGACACTTTGCACTGTAAGACTCTGTTTTCACATTATTGTGGTGATTTAACAGCTCACTTAATACAACTTAATACGACTCAGTCTCTGGCTTTTGTTTGATTTCTAGTGTCAGCAAAAAATGTTGTACATTTCCGATTTGTCGTTTGCACAGTTAGCTTGTTTACTGTATGACATTAATGTTGCTGTCACACTTGCTGAGCCCATTCAAACTGAAAAATCTGATTCAATTTACATAATTCGGAGTCGGATACAGAGCTAATTCTTAATCACCTAAATGTTGCAGTGCTGATTTTCAATGCTTTATCGGCAAAATGTTTGCTGGCGGTTTCCTCTCTTTACTGTTCTTCTTTTGTGATGATCCTACAGCTATTTGTACCGTCAATACATCAAAAGTAGAGCAGCACAGGGAGGAAGAAGAGGAGGTGAGAGAAATGGAAATAGCTACCAGCACAAGAAGAGGAGAATAATATATGTGAGTAAAGAGAAGTGATGGTGAGAGGACACAGAGGTGAAGAAGAGGAGCTGCTGTATGTAAAGAAGAGAATAAAGAGAGTCTACATAATACCTTTTCACATTGTACACACACAGCCTGTTAGCTCACTGAACCTTCACTAATAAACTCTTAGGTATGTGTCAGCAAGAGTGTAGGCTCGAGCATCCGTGTGTACGCGCAAGTGTACATGTGTGCGTCCATGTGTGCGAGTGTTAGAGTGTGTGCCTGCGAGGCTGCTCAGCACCAGGTACAAGCTCTTTCACCCATATGGTGAACATTCCAGAGGGAGCGAACTCTGTCACTTCTCATCTACACACACACACACACACACACACACACACACACACAGAGGCACAGACAAACACACACACACAGAGAGGCACAGAGTGGCTGGCAGTTTGGTACACACAGGCACAAAGACAATCACTCATTCATGCACACACACAGATATGGTGCTGTCACAGCTGAACATTTTCTAGATCTGTGTGTCCTCTCCAAGTGTGTGAAATGGAGGGAGTGTTTGTGTGTATTAGTGTTTCTCAACTTCATTAATAGATTTTTTTCCCACCGTGTCATTTCCATGACAAGTTCTTACATCCAAATGACAAAATAGGTCTAAGTCGAAGCCTGTCAAAACGACAAATTAAAGCTTTCCAGGAACATCTTACATTAACGTTTTCTAGCCTGCTACGACTGGAGCTCAGAAATAGTTAGGTGAGTAAACCTGTTTGACGGAGGTTAGGATTGTGATCATGGATTAAGATAAACCTCATGATCATCATGAGTGTTGGCAGGAAACTGGATGAGAACTCTGGTCTCTGTCTTTCAACAAAGACGTAATTCTGCCTTAAGGACAATATCTACGCAGCAGCGAGAGGTCACTTCCCTCAACACGTGTTTCTCTGGTGGATACCGTCTCTGTTATGGTGTCTTCTAATTGTTTTTTTTACTAGATTTCAGCTCATGCCTAAACTTTTATGTGACCAAATACATTTTTTTAAATGGTTAACATTGCTGTCGGTTGATCAATTTAGGACTTCACCTACATTCACGTGCATCTAATAGGATTTACACAACAGGAAGGCTCAAAGCAAACAGCACAATGACCAGAAATAAATTCATCTGTATCTCATCAACACCAGTTTTACAACAAACTTTGTCCATAGCAACAGTCTGTTATTCAAAGCAGCAGTCTCCACTCAGAAATAACACACCATAGAATAGACTGAAACCAGGATTTACAGCACAGATACACTCAATTAAAGCCTAATAGGAGACAAGTTTAGTATTGGCGCGGGCAGTGCTGCTGCTAATTGGCTAGCTCTGTTAGCTGTCACTGCACGAGCTAGCCTAGCACTAGTATATCACCTGCTGAGAAGTTGGCATGTTGCTCGTCCTCAGCAGTGGGCATCGACCTCCACTTCTTGCCCCTGCTTGTTAACGTTAATCTGCAGGTATCGGCCTGTTTGCAGCTTCAGCCATGAGTACTTTACTCCACCTTCTCGTTTTAAGCTCCTTTATCCAATTTATTTGTATTTCCATTCCACTTACTCCACTCTGTCTTGATTTCACTTTTTTCCTGCTTGACCTCTAGCATGACACAATGGACTGACCCATTTGAAGGATAGGGGGAGGTGAAACTGCCGGTACCACTGCACCTGCCTCACAGTATATGTAGGCTACTAGCAATTTTGGGAGCATGTAACCGCTAATCAGATGGGCTACTCCAACATTAAGAGGGCCCCAGCCAGCAAGTCTTTCACTTTTCTTTTTCACAAAAGTGTTTTGTTTTTTGTTTTTTTATTGTTGCTAGTGGCGACCTTGTAGCACACAAGGTGGGCCAACCCATCTGGCATTTGCCAGAATTGCCTGGTTACCGTGTGAAAGGGGATAATTTGGTCAATTCAGAAGAAAATGTATGCTTATTTAGTGCATGTGTAAGAGCAGAAGGTCTACATTGTGACAAAGGAAAATTTAAAAAGCCCTGGGTAAGTCTAGAGAGGCCAGTCAGGTTTAATCTCCCAAAACAGCAAGCACCAAAACCTCCTCAAGTGTCCTTGAGCGAGAAAGACACTGAACCCTGCCAACTCCGGAGCTGCAGCAGGTATCTGACCTTCTGACCTTACCTTGGCAGGGTTGCAAGGTAAAAGACAATTTCCTTGAAGGGATCAATACAGTATCGCTGCACATTAAATTATGCTGCGTCACAATAAAATCCATAATTGAAATAGAGACAGAAAGAGACAGAGAGGGAGAGAAAGAGAGAGGCAGACACAGAGAGTAGATAACAGCATAAGAGTGGTAAAGGTTGTGTTTATGCCAGGGGCACTGGCACCATGATGCCAGCCGATGGGGTGTGTGTGTGTGTGTGTGTGTGTGTGTGTGCGCGCGCGCGTGTGTGTGTGTGTGTGTGTGTGTGAGTGTGTGTCTTTGGGGTGAAGCCAACCATGTTCAGTTAGTGATGGCTAATGTGAGTGAACACTTGACTGGTGATGAACAAGACTCGCTGAGTGTGTATGTGTGTGTGTGTCGGTGCATTCACAGAACCTTCCTTCAGGCTGCTTTCTTGCGGTCTATCTCTCTTGTGCACAGACACACACAAACACACAGACACACAGACACATACACACACACACACACACAGACAAACACGGTCAATTAGACCATTTTTATAGCATTAATGTAACTGTCAGGTCCACTGGCTATTGTGGCATTACCCCCACACAACACTGTACACAAAGCACAGCTGGCAGGCAGGGCACACACACACACACACCCACCCACACCCACACACACACACACACACACACACGCATGCTCACAGGCACAGAGGGTTTAGCAGATGGGCTATGTTGCTGAGTTGCAGATAAAGAAAAACAGAGCAAAGCTTTGCTATCAGCATCTAACAAGCTAATCAGTTTAGGCTTCACCAATACACTGTAGGCCAAAGTTTACTGTGGCTTTAAATACAGATTCACTGTGAAGGAAGATTGTTTTATGGTCATACTTTTAAAAGTTCTTACGTATTGCAGAATTAACATCACATATTAATATCACATATAACAAAAGATAAGGATATTTTATAGGCAAACAAGACCACATCTTTCCTCAGTGAGCCTCTCGGAAATGTGCATTGTCAGGGATGGACGCTAATATTTTTAAGCACTGGCCGAGACACATTTCGGACAGCTCAAATCTAAATTTATATAAAAACAAAGGCCTGTGGAAGAGAAGATTTTAATGCAAATTGACACATCCTTCCTTATATATGGCACACTTCAATAAATGACATTAACATTAACAGGATAAAAATATCTCATAATGTAAAAATAGCTTATATGGTCTATATAACATATGGTATATTTTATTACAGTCTTGGTTCACAGTTTGTTGTTTCTTTGCTCTGTTATCATCTACAGTTATTAGTGGCATGATAAAAACACCATTAAAATAGTAACTTTTTGTGGCCCTGAGCCATTGAGCCATGGTTCACGTTAAACCTTGATTGAATCCAGCAAGCTGGATTTTGCGAATCTGTTAAATTACTTGAGGAAAAATTCAACAAAGCTTTAGTGAGTAAATGTAAGCTAAGAAAAGAGTAAGTGCAGTAGCTTTACTACAGCAATCAAAGGTGTTCATGGGAAATATGATCTTAATTTTGAAAGACAGTAATACTATGAGTACCTCTGGCATTAGACAGAGGCTGCCAATTGTCTTGGCTGTAGTTTCATTTGTTGACAGTTATTATACCAAGGTACTATGATTAATTTGCCAATGATGTGCTGATGTTTAAAAATGTGTCAGGTAGTGCTTTTACAAATCCTGGAAAGAGACTGTAAATTACAGCCACACAGGACTCGCTACCTTTGTCATTCCCTCCATTAGACAACACACATCCACTTGTGTCCACTCACCCTACGACTACGATGATGAAGTCCAGCAGATTCCAGCCGTTCCTCAGGTAGGCGTTGGGGTGGAAGAGCAGGCCGTAGGCTATTACCTTCAAGAATGCCTCCACCGTGAAAATGATGAGGAACAGATACTCCACACGCTCCTGTAGAGACACACAAACAAGACATATGTTTGTCTGACTGGGAGCATTGCAGATAGACTCAGTATGACATAGAGCAAGCATTAGAGACAGATAAACAAGACAATAGATGAAAGGGAGAGGAGAATGTAGAGAGGCTGCTGGTCCTAAAGTCTGTGGTAAGCTGAGTTTCACATGTGAGTTAATACTATGAACAAGACACAATAAACTTAGACACACCAATCGAGTGAGAGCGCACCAAAACTCCTAATCAAACTGTTTGCGGTAGAGCAATTGGCCATACCAAATCACTACGATATACTCACATTCATTCACAATAATGATATTTATTTATGCCCATGTCAACAGTGAAAGCCCTGCATGTGACTTGTGAGTACCAACAGAGCTAGTTTCTTACTCCTCTGAGTTTACCAGCCAGAACAAGATGTTCTGTTGCTGTTTATGTGGATTCTTGTGTGTGTGTGTGTGTGTGTGTGTGTGTGTGTGTGTGTGTGTGTGTTTGATTATTTATGCATGAACATGTATTTGTCTAACTTGTAATCGTGTACACAATCAAAGCATTTGGATTATTTAATCAGAGCGGCTCTCTTCCTGTCCTAAGAGGCTACCATCTGAAGACAGGAATGCACGCGTGTGTGCATGCCTACGCACACGCACATACGCACAAGCAACTCTCCTACTACAGAGTTCCTCGGAGATTGCTGCCATACTGATGACCCCTGCCTGAGGGGGTCCTGGGAAATGTCCTCAAATGGCCTCTAGACAGAGAGAAGAATTATCTAACTTTATGACCAGTATAAACTTCCAAGCAATTCATCATCCACCTAATCATCCGTCGTATCTGCTTCCTATTTTTTGTTAAGTTTGTAACTAAAATAAGATCAAGGCGAGCTCCTGTGTAAACAACACAAAGTATTCCGAAATATTCTCTAAATATGTGTTTATAATATATAAATATGTTCAGCTCCATCCATATATCTATCCATCCATCTTAGTCCCTGCTCCTCCTCCTGTTCCCACTGTTTTCCCATGGACATACACTCACAGAGGGCCAGAGGTTTGGGACAGCAGGCCAGCCAGGTCTCTAAAGACTCCCCATCCCTGGGAAGAACCAGCTGAACCTGAGGCTGAAGGGACACTGCTTTCATATGTGTCCAAGTTTACAAAAAAAAAAAAACAAAGAAAAGAAAAATCACAAACTGAAAGAGTTAGCAAAGAAACACCATGAAATGATGCAATCATAGTTGATGCAGTGATGGTAGTAGGCAATTTAATGTCATCAGAAATAATATCTGGTTTATTGACAAGCAGTTTTTTCACATACAAGGAATTTGCTTTGGTGATTTGGTCCAGGGCTTAAATTCCAGTGTGGGACTGTGGGTGTTACATGTTTTGAAATTGATTCCTGTAAATATAGCACTTATAGTATCTCACATAAGTGAGTACACTCCTCCCATTTCTGCAAATATTTCATTATATCTTTTCATGGGACAACACAATAGAAATGACACTTTGATTTAACTTAAAGTAGTCAGTGTACAGCTTGTATAGTAGCATAGATTTACCTTCCTCTGAAAATTACTCAAAACACAGCCATCAATATCTAAACAGCTGGCAACAGTGAACATGTCCAAATTGTGCCTCAAGTGTCTATATTTTGTGTGCCAACCATTATTATCTAGCACTGCCTTACCCCTTTTGGGCATGGACTTTACCAGAGCTCACAGGTTGCTTCAGGAATCCTCTCCCACTCCTCCATGATGACATCATGGAGCAGATGGATGTGAAGACACCTTGCGCTACCCCACCTTCAGCTTGAGGATGCCCCACAGGTGCACAGGTGAGTTTAGAGCTGGATACATACTTGGCCAGTCCATCACCTTCACCTTCAGCTTCTTCAGCAAGGCAGTTGTCATCTACTAGGTGTGTTTTGGGTTATTATCATGTTGGAAAACTGCATTGCAGCTCAATTTCTGAAGAGGGGCGATCATGCTCTGCTTGGAATTCATGTTTCCCTAAATGAACCAAGCTCCCCAGAGCCGGCAGCACTCATGCAGCCCCAAACCATGATGCTGCCACAACTGAGCTGCAATGCAGTTTTCCAACATGATAATCCAACCCCCCTCCTACTATGTCTTAGAGAATCTAGCCTACATTTTTAAGATGCTTACTTTTAAAACTGAGTTGCTCAAATGATAGGTCTTCCACAGCTAGTAAAAAAAGTGCCATTAAAGTTAAGAGACCATGTTAGTGTTGGACAAGCTCATGTATACAGTGGCTGCATTAAGATTTGCTGTTAAGGCTGCTGTGAGTCGAAAGTGGGTCCAGCTAAACAAACAACCCTCTCAGCGTGGAGAAAGACTGTGTCAAACTACCATTAGCCCACCCGCGTACACACATACCCTGGGAATCAGTCATCCATGTCGCCACCGTTTTGACACGACAGCTGTGGTTTCACTGTCCCATTTGTAACTTCTGAGGACTGAGGGTTCGAGAAGGTGTTTATTTAAGTTGGATTTTCAGAGCGCTATCCTCTCAGCAGCTGACACCGCATTACAAAGTCTAGATGTTGATAAAAGAATCATCCTTTGATTTTGTGTTCTTAATGATGTGATTATCATATAAACTGTGATTTGGGAGTGCTTTTTTTTCTCACACTTAGAAATGCTCAAGGAGCTTGACAGTGGAGGGAATGGCATGAATTATAATACGGAGGATTTGCACAGTTTGAAAGACAGACAACTTGAAAGGCAAGTTGATTTTTAGGCCAAGGATTCTGCACCTGAATGGGCTGCTCAGAAAGCCGTCTTAAACTTGTTTTGCTACTCGTCTCTGTCGCTCTAACCTCCTCTCATTTCCATTCAGGTCCATCCGGTGTGCTTTATTGGCACAAAAGAATCCAGCTTAAAGATAAAGATCAAGGTTTTTCACATTAAATACCTGTCTTCTTTCTCTATCTGTGCGTCAGTTTCAGAGCCTGGATGGAGAATTGATTTTTTTTCTTTCTTTTTTTATATTCATCATTCGCACTGCAGACCCTCCACCACACACTGAGCATTAGCAGTCTATGCAGAAGTAATTAATCTCAAAAATGCACACACACATACACACATATTCTCCCTCTCAAACACACAAAAGCTCTCCATCACTCTCTCAAACACACACACACCCAGGCTGTGTATCTGCCGGTGACAGGCAGACAGTGCGGCGCTCAGAAGAATAAAACAGAGAAAAACATCTGGTAGGAACAGCTCAGCCTGACACACACACACACAAACACAGATACACTTCTCTGCATCCTTTTCTTCCTTCCGTTCATACAGACCCATAAAGGGCAAAATCCATAAGGGGCACAACTAATCTGGTTAGTGACTGGAAAGAAATGAGAGAGAAAAGATGAGAGACTGAGCGAGAAGAGGAGGATGGATGAGAGGCAAAGACAGAAAGAGGAAGAGAGACAGACTAAAGAGACAGAATGACAGAAAGGTGAGTATGTGGGAGCAATAATTCAGTTAGCTGTGATAGGTCAACCAAACCACCTATCCATCAGCTAGGCCAATCAGATTACGGTATCGACATTCTACCATACAGCGGACAATGTTTCCATCCGCCATGACCTTCTGTGTATGTGTATGTGCTGCAAGACAGGATTAGCTATTAAGCTGTTTTGGAAAAAACCCAGAGACACATCATAGTCCAGAGTTTTTATGTTCTTTTTGTGCAGTTTTCAGTGATGACGAAGAAAAGAAAATAACCTTGCACCTTGCAGTTTATGTAATTTAATTTAGTTTTTAATGCTAAAATAAAAAAACAAAGCTTAACTTTCGTCATTCTGCACACTTGAACATTCGAAGCCACACGAGAATCTGACTTTCTCCTGCTTAGTCAGGAAACATTTCCGTACAACGATACAGTAACACGCTGCCGACATCCGGTGATGATTTATTCAGATGCAGCAACCACAGTGAGACTAAGTACAAGGGTCTGGAGTTGTGCACATTGCTAGTGTACGTCCTATTAGCAGGCTAATGACGCAACTGTGGTAAAGGAGGAGGAAAGACAAATTTAGTACAGTAAATGTTAGACAAACGAATTGAGAAAAACACACACACAAAGGGGAGATTCTGGTTTATTGAATTTACAGTTTAAGGCAAGTTAGATTTAAGCCTTTTAAGAGTTTTTTTTTTAATGCCACTTGGAATTAGATTGAAAGAAAGATGAAGGTACAACAGAACTGGGAAATACCTGGTGTTTGTTGGCAGGTTTTCTTGGCAATTTTGTCCTTCTCACTCTGCATGAGGGTTTCCACTGCCTTGATTCCTATTGTGCAGGGTTTGAAATTTTTTTTGCGTAAAATACCACAAGCCTCAAATGCATTGCTAAATGATGATTTGAGGTTTGCTGCGAAATCTTGGTTAAATAGCCAATTTTTTAAAATTAAATTCTAAATTCCCCATGTTGTCCAGGGGAAAAATGACAGTGAGTTGACAGACGGCCCTGAGCGTCCAGCTGGAAACAAAATATGAGTGTTGTTGGTTCTGCTATCCTGATCTTTGTGACTTTAGTGCAGGAGGCATCTGGTAAATTCTGTAAAATTAAATAAATTAATAAATGTTATCAAATATTTTGGCTTTTCACAATGCAATGTCAGAGAAAATGATTCATGAAATCTTGCTTCCCCTGTCTTCACATTTTTAATACATTGGAAGATTGTTCTTGGGCACTTTAATTCCAACTGAGGCCTTATTTTTAGATGAATTAATTCACTGCCTTTTAAGAGTTTTTAAGGATCTGCGGGACCCCATAACTTTTCCTACCTGTCATAAATACCTTGTACTAACCAAGAAAACTGCTATATCTGGTTACACTGCAACTTGCTAAAAAGAAGTCAGACTGAGCAGGAAATACAATGGTACAGATTTTTAACTAACTCCAAGACTGCCGGAATTTATATGGAAGAGAAACAAAGTATTCTACTGTTCAAAGAGAGATTATTATATTTTTTATGAACAGATAAAGTTGTTTTGATGGTTTACAATCATGTCCATTTGTCTGACTGCTGCAGAAATTACTGCAGTGAGTACAGCGATTAGGACACCATAATTATGAAAACAAAACTGAAGTTGTGATAAACTGGAATTATTCTTTATGTACAGTGAAGTCTGTATGTAAGTCATCTGCTCACCACTCTAGGATTTGAACCAGCACCAGCCCATGTGAGGCACTAACTTCACATCAGATGCAAAAAACTGAAGACAGCAGCAGATCTGTTAGATACATGACAACTCCTCTTCTGACATGTAGTAAAGTTAGGAGGTCTTTACTTGAACTCCTTGTTCCTCTGTCTCGCCAACTTCTAACTCCTCTCCCAGTTCTTTTTGTCTCTCTCTTTCTCATCCCTCACTTCTACATCTTCACCTCCTCTCTTTCTTCCCATCATCTCTCTCTCTCTCTCTCCCTCTCTCTCTGTGGGTGCCAACCAGAAGTTACCATAGAGACCAAGATGGGCTCCGATGTTACCATGGAAACTGTGGGCTGCAGCAGTAGCAGCAGACTTTCTCTCTCTCTCTCTCTCTCTCTCTCTCTCTCTCTCGCTCTCTCTCTCTCTCTCTCTCTCACACACACACACACACACACACACACACACACACACAAAAAGATGACACTGATCAGTATGGAGTCAGATCAGTCTCAATATTAATGAGTGCACACAGAAGGACTCACTAATGTATTTTGTGATTTCTATATAAATGACTGTCAGAAAATATTTTTCAATACACACAAAAATACTAATTGTTGTAAATAAGTGTAAAAAACTAACTGCACACAAATATTTCTTTTATATAAATAAATGTATTAAAAATCGCAAATATATGTATTTAAGAGAATTTGCACTTTTCACCAAAACCATATTTGGATATTGATTTGTATACAGTCTGTTTAATCTGCATTTACTAACTGCTTGTGTGAAACCTGACAGTATAAATGATGGACGTAGCTACAGTAACTTCACCCATTTGGTTTGTACACTGCAGAAGCCCTGAGTTTGGCATTTCAGTCGTCGCCATCTTGTTTTTTGGAGCCAGAAGTGACCATATTTAAACAAGAGGATGGAGTTGTTAAACATGTGTAACTTTGGGTTTTGATGAAATGTAAAAGGGTCAGTAATAAAAAAAAAAGCTAACACAGCATTAGCAGCTAACATCAGACACGTGGCCCAACAAACTCACACAGTCACTGAAACTGCTCAACTTTGTTGTTTAACCCGTAATAAACATTAGATGGCATTAGCAGGTAGCTCTGTCACTGTGTGTCTATGTGTGCACAGACAAAGTCTCACACAAACTGTTCCCCGCTGCAGAGCTCCCTAGTGTGTAAAACACATTGTGTGTCTGTGCCTCCCCTGGTGATCCATGTCACATACTTACTCACCACTCACCAACAGTCGATAGTATTGAACTGAGTCTTATGTGAAACTCTAGTGTGCCACTCTGTCACTCGGCACAGGCCTTTAGCCTCCAATAAAACTTTCACTGCTATCTACAACAACATACCACACTGTTTACGATACGACATCTACAGTATAATGCAATAGCTGCTCCATAAAACATATATTCAGTTTGGCAGTGGATAAACAATCGTACCGTTTCAGTGAGCGTAACAGTGTCTCCTTTATTTTCCTGAATTAATCTGCTTCAGTCTAAAAGTAGAAATATAATAGAAAGAGACAGATTCAAGGGCTTCATACAAACTTTGAGACAAGTGAGATGTACTGTACAGTAGATACAAAAGGGTCAACAATTCATTATAATTACAGGCTACGCATTATTTTCCTTCAACGAGGGTTTAATAGAATTTCAGGGTTAAGTCTTGGGTCAGTGAGCAAAAATTGGTCTGTGTTTTTTCTATTGTTGTAATTGCTACGGCATGAAGATGAATAAAGATTTATAATCAAAGCTGACTATGCTCAAGAGAACAACTGCAGATTAATATGTCATATTATCCTTTGACATAAAAGTCACAACAGTGAAAAACAGCTGCTCTCAGCACTGAAGACAATCTTCTCGACTCCTCACAGCTAACCGCCGTAAAGAGAGGGAATTTCCACCTTAAACTCTCCATCTTCTGCCCCGCACTTAGGACATCAGGCTATCCGTTGTTTATAGTCACTTAGAAGAGGAGAGGAGAGGAGAGGAGAGGAGAGGAGAGGAGAGGCAGCAGCCTACAGGTTAAAGAGTGTACTTACACTTCTAATGTGGGTGGGAGAAATGAATGAGCACCACTCTTTTCTCAACACCTACTACTGAGGCTCTGCTGAGAAAGATTCCTAAAGCAATGTTAAACTTTGGTATCACCTTGGGTTGTAAAGCCTGATAGAGTGTCAGTCATATTTGTCAGTTGCCCTGTGCTGTGAGAGGAGTAAAAGGAAAAGAGTTCTCCCTCCACTCGCTCACTGCATGGTGAAACAGGCCTTGAAGCATAAATAAAGCATAAATAAACAGGAAGAAAGAAGTAAACAGTTTTGTTTTTTTTTCTTTTGCAGTTTTATAACAAGAGCCAGGGCCAAACTATATTTCTACTTTATATCACGGCCAAAAAGTTGTGTTCAATACTGCTTTAAAATCCACCCAGGTCAATGAAACTCACAGATGCTGTGGTTGTACTGGGACTCTCACAGGTGAGGTGTTGTGCATTTGAGTTACTGAATAAGGCTGCACAATTAATCTAAATATTTTCAAAATTACAATATGGCCAAGTGTGATATCCGCATGGCTACAGCTGCAATTTTTTGATAAAGGTAAAATGTGTCAAAACATACCAGTATAATGATGCATAGTGGTGCTACAAATCATATTCCAGATTAAAAGGAATATGTTTGTTTGGCAATGACCCTGGCAAAAAACACATCATCATCATTTTTTATATTTTTAAGGTAAAATGTAATGCAAAAATTGCCATTCTCATTAAAATCAGAATTGCAATATCTGTCAAAGTAATTGCAGTATGATCTTTTGTGCATTTTGTGCAGCCCTATTACTTAATATAACAGGAGACTACTGAAATCTAACATCCTGGATAAATAAATGATGGCACAAGGGAAGAAGACAATACCAAAGACTCCCCACCATTTCTGCTTTAAACATACACACAACTCCAGAGTCTCTTTGGATGACATTGCTGAAAGGCAACAATTCCAAACACACTGGAAACATGCTATTAACATGCCAGCAGCACATGTTCAACATGAGTCTCATTAACAGACCTAAGATCCAATCTATGGGCCTCTGGACTAGGATTATGTTTGATTAAGGATTACACTTGTGTGAGTTTGTGCATGTGTGTGAGGGAGAGAGAGACAGACAGATAGATTGCACTTTGGGCTTCAGTAACCTCTGACCCCTGACAGGAGGATAGATCAACTAAACAATGAATTAAGATTCATACAGACACACAGTTCCATAGCCAGCTGTGTACTTACTTGCTGTGCCTCAATTGCTCAGCGACAAAAGAGTTTTACCACTGTGTACGTGTGTAAATGTGGCTGATGAACCTTTGTCAAATGATTGTAAAATGCTAGTTTTTTTTCTGCATTAATGCAAACACAGCCTTATTAAATCCATTTCTTTTCTTCTGTTTGTCTCTTGTTTCCTACAGCAATGTGAAAATCAAAGTTTACAGAAAGACAAAAACTCCTGTTTCCAGGCAACAGGCACTGTACCTACCAGAGGAGAAGGAGGGAAGGAAGGAAGAAAGGAAGGAAGGAAGGAAGGAAGACACAAAGACAGAAACAAACAAACAAACAAACAAAATAACAAAGAAAGAACTTGACATTTAGTTCAGAAAGGTATTGTGCAGTGTGCATGTGACAAAAGCCCTCACGCAATCCGTCTGCGGCTGTTCATCATCACCTGTAGTTCTGGTGATGAGTCTGCTTTGTCCAATATGAAAAATGGCTCACAAGTTTTACAAATACAGACAGATGACTTGCTATTTCCTCTCACGCCGGTGCATAAAATATGCATGTTGGCTGTAGTCTGTATTTTTTTCAGAGGCAACTTTTCAGGGAAGATGTGACTTAATGTGAAGCGATGCAAACTGTTTGATTAGCTGGCCTTTTTCTGAATTAATGTCTTGAGATTGGCTCTGTGCGTTGGGACCCAGAGACAAAGAAAAAGCAAGACAGAAGGCTAATTGTTTAGTGACAGAACTTACAGCACCCTACTGGGACTCACAATGCAGATCAACAAATCACACTGACAGACTGTCACATGCTAACTATGCTAACTCTCTCTTTCTACACACACAAGCACACACACACGGAAACACCTCACATGCTATCTCAATTTGTCTCTTTATCTCAGACAGAAAATGACACGTTATTTCTTTCTTCCTTTATCAATTTCTGTCACTTTCACACACAGAAACCTGTAATCTGTCCACTTCCAGGTTCAGCCTACCTGTCAACAAATATCAAATCCTGTTGAAATGTCTCTGTGGAAACACAAACTGGGCTGCCATTAAGCTTTCATTTCTCTAAATTAATAAGTCATATGTTCACTTTCTTCATCTGCATCCCTCAGGGATGTTAATAATTAACTGTTAAACCACGTTTCAGTATTAAAATATATATTAAATATAGCCTAACATACGGGTGCTACAGGGTTCTCATCTCACAGTCTGTTGCCCAGGCTGCAGTCCTACGATGATGCCATGATGTTGCTTTTGGGAAACACAATCAGCAAACTTTCCGTTATAGCCATTACACAGAACGGTCAGTTCAATGTCTGCCCGGCTAGCGTGAGCTAACACAGCAGCAGTGGCTATCAACCAACACCAAGCTGTTAAACGGTCCCAACAAACTCACACTGACACTGAAATGGCTCAACTCTATTGTTAGGTAACGTTAGCTGTGTGATGCCATCAGTTTGCCCTGTCACTGAGTGTGTGTGGTGTGGAAGACTCTGTGAAAGACAGGGAAAGAGTGATAGCACAACAAGGAAGGGAGGCACCAAGCAATGCAATATGCTACAAGCAGCTCTTCACACACACACTTGTCAGTTAATGTTTAATGATAGGCTAACAATGGACGGCTATTGGTGAGAAAAAAAAATCTAAATTAGCATCCCTAGCATCCCTTAATCTGTTTTAGGTTACAAGTCCTATTGTAGCATGTAGTGGGTACAGGATTGGATACCACACTCACTATTTTTAGTGCTACCAACTGAATAATGTTGATACTACCAAGTACCATTTCTTATTAAATCCATCAGTGCCAAATTTCAGTACCGTAAAATGCGTCTGGGTGAGAACGCCAGGTTTAGACAAGAGGCGGAAGTGCCATGAGGCACCCCAAAGCATGAGTTCAACTTCAGACAGGAGGCCAAAGCACCAGGGAAGCCGGGAAGCTTGGTTCTTCAGCGAGCCAAAACTATCACTGCAGCGCTGATTTGCCACAATAGTTTGGGCCTCAGGCTGATTTTCTTTTCTGTAATACCAATAGAAAGAAAGACAGAGATGTAAGATTAGCCCTATACATAATTAGAAAAGAGCACTGTTATTATAAAAAAAAGTAACGTAAATGAACCGATAAAAGGTATTTCGAATTCCAGGCAGCAGAGCCATTACTGGCGTCCGTTCAAATGTAAACAGTGCCCAAGCCAAGCTGGGAGGAAGGCTCCACCAGTCCATCGCACATCCCACAAACAGATCCAGTCTTACATCCACAGAGCTAAGTTAGAGTCAACCTGACCTACGTGTCCCTTGAACAAGCAGAGGACACCCAAACTGAAGATAAAATAAACACTTAAAAGTGTCTGCAAATACTGACAGAGGTGTTAAAAATACAAGAGACAATATTTATAGAGGAACAGTGAAATAGGGAGAACAGGGAATTGAAAGAGAGCGTAAGAAAGATATAGACAGAAGAGAAGGAGAGAGACAGAAACAGAGTAATTGGTCTAAAAATAATAGAACACAGGAGCATAAATCATCTCATATAGACAGCCAGTGTGTGTTAGTGAGGGTGTGCATAAATGTGTGAATGTGTGTTTATGCGAGCTGGTGTCTAAGGGGAAGGTAACTGGTACCCTTGAGAGAGGAGAAGGAGAGAGGGAAAGCGGGAGATGGCAGGAAGAAAAAGAGAGCGAGATAGTGTATGTAACGAGAGGGAAAATGAAAAAGCCAAGGTGAAAGGGTAAAGAAATATCACTTTCTTCCTCCCTTTTCACTCATCCCTTCATCCCAGCTAACAACACACTCTACCTTCCTTCATCTCCCTCTCAAGTGTAAAATGCTACCTCTTCAGTTCTGCATTCTGATGTGTATGTGTGTGTATGCTGACTTATCACGACTTCTCCTGCCTCACCGCGCAGGAAGACAGATGCTGGACGGCCACCCCACACGCGCACACACACACACACACACACCATGACAGCCATGCATTCAACACATTCACACACTCAACACATTTGCACATGCAGTCAGACACACAAACTGAGGTACAAATGAAGACAAAGTGAAGTGACACACAAATGCACAGATCACTGTAGTGCATCAAGATCAGAGTAGCTGTTCGCTAAACTGACAGGACAAGATAGATTACTATACTCTGTAACTCATTGCATGACTCATGGTACGGAGCGTGTGTTTGTGTGTGTGTGTGTGTGTGTGTGTGTGTGTGTCTGTGAGTCATCTAATATGCCTCTTGGATTGATCGTGCTCTTGTGACTTACAAGTAAGAGAGAGAGACTGGAAGGGTGGTATAGAATGACAGGAATACACAGGAGTATATTAGTAATAGTAGTATATTAAAAATAACATAATTAGTCACCAGTTGTTTACAATTTTCTCCCAGTTACAGCTGCACTTGAAATGTCTTGACGTCACTTTTGTTCAGTCATCCACAGGGATCACAATACAGTACTCCTACAAAGTCCATTCAACACTGGGCACTGGGAAATTATTCTATGTTATAGAGTGCCCCAGGAATGAGTCATAAAACCCGGAAATGAGTTCGGATTTTACCACTCGTGGTTCCCTCGACTCAAAGCCAATGTTTTTTTTTGTCAGATGCCTGATATAAGGTCTGTGGTTGACACAAGCTTAAGAAACAGTTGCATTTTGTTCTATGGCATAAAATGCATCAGTAAAAATCCCACTTGTGAACTCTGAAGCTTCTACGTGTCTTAAAAAAGGCAGCTGCTACGAAGTGGCTGAATGAGACTACAGACCGTCATCACACCTTGTTATGGTGATGATTAGGGCTGCAACTAACGATTATTTTCATTGTTAACTAATCTGTCGATTATTTCTTCGATTAGTCGACTAATCATTTTATCGAAAAATGTGTTAAAATGTTGAAAAATGTTGGTCTGTCTCTCCCAAACCCCAAAATAATGTCATCTAATTGTTTCATACTCACGCCAAAGGGTTTTAGTTCACCGTCATGGGAGAGTGTGTAAAGCTGCCAATATCTGAACGTAAGAAGCTGCAATAAGAGTATTTTGGTACTTTTATAGTACTTTTCTATGAAAAATATACTCAACCCAATTAGTCGACTACTAAAATAGTCACTGATTATTTTAATTGTTGATTAGTCATCGATTAGTCGACTAATCGTTGCAGCCCTAGTGGTGATATTAGCTCGTACAACCGTAGCGTCGTTCATTTATAGCCTAATGTTAGCTTTTAACTTTTGCCGATTGCATTTAGTATAATTTCTTGCAACAGAGCTTATTTTCTGCAGTAATCCAAATTCCAATGGAATTTTTGTTGAGGTAACCAATACAATGCTAACTTCTGTGTTGGCCTACTGAAAGATGTCATCCCTGGGGCACTGTATCGTGAGAATGTTTCATTTCTGATATTAAAGGGAGGGTCCATCTGTGTTCTTTTCTGTGTTTTTCAAATGGAAACTTGCACATAGTGGCTATCAATAAGTGCACATGTAGGTAACACACACGGCATTCACTGACAGTGTGAGCATGGAGAGTGAGAAAAGTGTTACCATGGAAAATTTGAGCTTGGAGGTGGAGCATGGTGCTTTTAAACCTTATATTTGTACTGTAAAAACCCATTTATAGATCCATAGTCTAGAGTTAGATAATGGTCTGCATGCTCCCAGTTTGGAGAAGCAGACAGGAGTACCTTGACACAGAAGCTTACCAATGTAGCCTAATGATGTGGAAGCCATGTTAGATCGATTCCAAAAGTTACACACTAACGCAAACTAACTAACCGATCACAGGCAGCAGTGACCAGTAACTCGTGTTCTGCTAAGTGAAATTAGTGTGTCTATCAATGGCGTCTGGAGGCTGTGGACTGGAGCAACAGCCAAAAGTTAACATTAGTTTAAGTGTATACTATTAAAACGTAGTTATTGCTTTACCTTACTGAAGCCATAATCTTTGCTCTCATCAAAGTCACTAGACTACATTGAGAGAAACTGTAATTTTACCTCACATTTTTGGATTTGAATATATAAAGAACTCCAACAAAATAATATTAACAATAATAATTATGGTAATGTAGCCGCCCTTTAAGAACCAGAAGTTTAACCATCCAATTAGCCGACAGCCCAGTGTCTTTAAATGGCCATACTGTATTTAAAGGAGGAAAAGTCATTACTGTGTTATTCAGTTGCATATCTCTTCATCGCTCTCTTTGTCATCACATCCTTTCCTGTAAATGCAGACAGATAAGTGAAGCCGTGTTTGTTAGCACATTCTTTCAGTCGCTGCCCTTCCCTCCTCTCACTAATCCTCGTCCCCTTTTCTGTCCATATCCACCTCTCTCCTCTCCTTTTTTGTCCATTTGATTTTCCTCCTCTGGCCTCCCCGTGTCTCTCCCTGAGTTCTCTGTGCTCCCCATCAATTATCCTGTCTTCATAACAGGAAGATGCTGAAAGATTGCGATGAACAAAAGGGGTTGAAGTAATAGAGAAATCACAGAGACAAATAAATAAAGAGAGCAGTGCTGGTGTCATTGTGCTAGGGGCATCAGCTGAATCAACCCATCAGAAAAAGACTGTAATCATCCACTTCCTCAGAGGCAACCTAAATCTGCCCGGAGTGATAAACCGGAGACTTCTCACTCAGTGGTTAACCAAATGAGACACCAGAAATTCCAATTAGAGCGTTTCCAGGATTCCCTGACTTCCATATATCAAGATATGACACCGAGGCTACATTGAAGACGTTACAGATGTGAACCGCCTGGCAGAGCTGCTTCAACACTTCCACCATAATCTATAAAACAACTGGCTACACCAGGCATGAGAACAGGGCGTAAGCGGTATGTATGCACCACAGAGATCCGCTCTACGAATGTTAAGATAGGGTAGTCTTTTATTTATATTTTTTACATGAGGAGTACGGATCATCTACATAGAAATGGGTCATAAAGTGTGTAGATTTTTTTTTTTTAAAAAGATATGTTTTTGGGCATTTTTGCCTTTAATGGATAGGACAGCCAAGTGTGAAAGGGGGAGAGAGAGGGGGATAACATGCAGCAAAGGGCCATAGGCTGGACTTGAACCCGGGCCGCTGCGGCAACAGCCTTGTATATGGGGTGCCTGCTCTACCACTAAGCCACCGACGCCCCAGATTTTTTTATTTATTTAGTACCATGTCCAGGAAATTACTTATCATAATGCCTACAAGCTAATTTAAATCATTATTTCCCATCAGTTTATAATTATCTTTGATATCTTATGTCAAACAGGGCTTCCACTTCGGGGTCTCAATCACCCTGTCACATTCATTATTTCAGCACCAGCTGGCTGTTGCTTATTAACTTTATAACCTACTGTATTCTGTGGATGTTAGTTTATTCACATCACCAAAACTCGGTAAGAAAGTTAAAGTTTCACAGGGCTGTGCTGCGTCGAAAAACTGAGGAAACAATCCCACACAATCCCAAAACAAAAGCTCACATTCTTGTTTTGCCTGTGAATCACATTACCCTCTGCAGTTTGTGTGCTGCAGGTGTAGCCAGTAAATAAAAACATTCCCAAGCACACCCGCTCCGCAAACAGTCTGCATCAGTTACATCTACAATGCAGCCAAAGCACGAGGCTGTTAACATGTAGTTTGTGTCATTCCAAATCATTTTTCTTGCATCAAACCTGGATTATCAGAGATAGCTTTACTGTCCTCACAGCCACTGTCTTAAATTTGCAATAACAAAGTGTGGAAAAATCATAAACATCAGTGCAATCAGTGCATGAAAATAGACAAAGCCAAAGTCTTCTCCTCTAAGGCTTGGCTACAGGATGGCTGCTACACATGATGGCTGCAGATTGTATGTACAGTGCACACATGCAGACACGCTCCCAAACACGTGAGAGCAACTTCAAGGACAAGTAAACACAGAATATAAAAGCCACTCATGAACAAACACAAACAGCCATTCCCAATAAAATGTCATTTCTCTCACACGAAATCCTTCCTGGAAAAAAGTGACTTAATAAAAACAGTTTTAACCAGCGACAGCAATATGAGAACACACAAACCACACACACACACATGCAGTGACAATGAGGGGTATGTGCTGTGTGTGTGAGGGGGACAGAGTTCTGCCTTCTAGCTCTTTACCTACTGAGATCAAACACTGCATGAGTGTGTATGTGCCCACAGATGTGCATGTGCGGGAATCCCACTGTGATGACATATGGTCTCCTCAGATATGACGCAGGATGGGCCAACAGCCATGGAAGTGTGGGAAATGTAGGACAATAAAGCTGAAGGACATTTTAAAAACTTATTTGACAGAAAGAATGTTTTAAAAATAAGTAAAATAAACTGCTAAAACTGAAATACACCCAGATGATTACACATTCTTAAGGAACTTATTATATACAGTATATATCAATAGATTTTACACATGTTTTCAGCTGCGAGGCCAGCTCTAAAATCCGCCAATAATGTACTGTACTTAAATATAAAATGTGTTTTTTACAACCTTCACTTGCAGTCCATACAGAATGGACCTGCATCCCACTTTTGGACCGCGACCCACCCGTTGGGAACCACTGCTCTCGCGTTTCATACCAGCCTTGTACTTAGTTTTGGCCTTGTCTTGTCCTTTTAATAACTGCAATCGTCAGTTAACTGTCCTTCCTATACCAACACTTGTTTTAAGTTCAATTCTGGCATGGTGAAACCATTAAAGATACAGCAGCAGTGTAGTATCACCAGGAAATATCGATTCACTACTTGTGACACAGAATAACTTCCACGTCCTGTTGTTTTTTTTTTTTTCTTTTTCAATATCCAAAATCTTGTGGAGAGCAAGTTTCCTCCTGGAAAGAAAAATGAAAACAACCCTAAGCCTCTCTCTCTCACTCTGTGTCAGTCTCTCTTGCTCTCTCTCCATGTTGAATTGCTTGTATTGCTCCTATCAGAACCAAACACACCACTCTATCTCCCCGCAGAGCGCTGGAAAAGCCCCGTCTGTGAATGAGTGTGTGTGTGAGTGTGTGTTTGGGGTGTGCGTTGAGAATTGCTCCATCATTCCTCCCCTGGTTAATGTCCAGTGGAGCGAGACCAGAGCACAACACAGCGAAAATGGAGAAACAGAGATACAATGGGAGAACACTGACATATGTGTCTGAGTGCACGTGCTGGTGTGTCAGAGAAAAAAAGAGGAGATATTGACATATGAATCTGTAGCTTTACGAGCACTGTAACCGATTTGTCAGTTATTTGTCAATTATTTGTAATGGCAGCTGGAATCAGTAATGATTCCCCTCAGCAAACAACATCTCATGCTTTCATTACATAGCTATTACGACAGATCATATCATAACATATACAGAAATGTCCAACATAAACTGAGGTAACTGCACTATGTGACTACACTGTGAGACCGTGGTATTTTCTGATATGGTTATCAGACCATAAATATGTTGTACCTTTGCAACCCTAGTTGACATTATCATTCATTTGAAGTTATGTCTCTGGGCATCTGATGAATTTAAGTCACCCTTCACCTCACTTCTGGTCTCTACTAACTCCTGCAGCAAATTCTGTTTCTCTTGCTTAGGTACCGGAGTTGCAATTCTTCCAGACTGCACAAGTACTCTAGTCCTCTGCCGTCAAATGCCAAAGGACAAAGAGGAACGCCAACCAGCATAAAAGCACAACAACATTGGAAGATTTGCTTCCTCTTTAACTTTTTTTTTTTTTTTTGCACAAGGTCTACATATTTTAGGATTTTTTGTAATGGGAGTGTTGCATGTTTACACTATACTGCAAACACCAGCAGAATGATGAGGCGCTGAGCGTCTATTCTACATTAACCTTTCCTTTTTGATAAAGCTTATAGTTAGGGCCGGCTCAGGCTTGCCTCGTATCAGCCCCTAGTTAGGCTGACTTAGGCCTAGTCTGCCGGGGGACCCCTATAATGCACCGAGCACCTTCTCTCTCCCTCTCCTTTGCTAACACTCATGTCCTGTTACTGCATCTTGCTTACTCGGCAGTACTGCATGTCACTTACTCGGCTTCTTCTCTGGAGCCATTGTGCTCCACTGTCTCGCAGGTTAACTCGTATCACAGCGCTACCTGGATGATGTGACGTGTGTGGTTGTGCTGCTGCCGTGATCCTGCCAGATGTCTCCTGCTGCTGCTGTTATCATAGTCATACTTTTACTACTACTACTACTACTACTGTTATTATACACATATGATTATTATTGTCACATACATATACTATCATATATTAATATATACTTTCAACATATTGTACCAAAATAGCCGTAATTATTATTATAATATTATTACTTTAATTAAAGGGAAATTTCGGTTTATTTCAACCCGTCTCCTATCGTCCTAAATTTGTTTCAAGTCACTAGTGACATAGAAATAATAGTTAGCATGTTAGCCGTTAGCCTAGATACAGCCATAGCGTCAGACCAGCAGGGGCATCCTTTCAAGTGCAAAGTTAGTCCACTAAACAAGCTTTTTCTCCACAAAGGCCGCCTCATATTGTTAGGATAAATGTCAGAGAACATATAGAAAACGACATGTAAACGTGTTGTCTTATCTTATCGGTGTGGTGCCATGTTTGTTGTTTACCATTTAGCTAAGGCTGCAACCGGTCCCATTCCTTGCAACAGAGGTATTCCTCTTCTGTGGGCATTGGGGTACAGCATTCACAGGTAACGTTACACCACCGAGCTCCAGAGCTAAATCCTTCCAGCAGCCATTCCTCCTCTGTCGTCCTCTAACGTTACCTGTTGTACCTCTCTCTCTCTCTCCTCCTCAGTTCTTCAATTTCACGAAGCTCTTCGTCAGTGTATTCTGGCTCAAATAAATAAGGGCGGCCATCGCCTCTCGATGTGGAAAGCTTAAATACTAACATTCCACATTTAGGTGGTCTTCAGAGTTGTTGTCTTACCTTACCGTGTGTTTACCGTTTACCTCTGCTTCCCAAAGCGCAGCCGAAATATCGCGAGAACAAGCAGCGATCTCATACCGTGCCTGAAATCTCGCGAGAACACGCCGCAGCAGCTGCAAGGCAGAACCGGACAGTAGCCTGAAAGGTTCATTCATTTATTTTATGAAAGATTTATAGAATAATGGCTGACTTTTTGCCAGACTTCGACTTTGTGGAGGAGGAGTTTGATTTTGCAGAATTTGATGGCCGCCCTTATTTATTTGAGCCAGAATACACTGACGAAGAGCTTCGTGAAATTGAAGAACTGAGGAGGAGAGAGAGAGAGGCGCAACATGTAGAGGACGACAGAGGAGGAATGGCTGCTGGAAGGATTTAGCTCTGGAGATTGGTGGTGTAACGTTACTTGTGAATGCTGGACCCCAATGCCCACAGAAGAGGAATACCTCTGTTGCAAGGAATGGGACCGGTTGCAGCCTTAGCTAAATGGTAAACAACAAACATGGCACCACACCGGTAAGGTAAGACAACACGTTTACATGTCGTTTTCTATATGTTCTCTAACATTTATCCTAACGATATGAGGCGGTCTTTGTGGAGAAAAAGCTTGTTTAGTGGACTAACTTTGCACTTGAAAAGATGCCTGTTCAATTAAGTTTAACAGGTCTGACGCTACGGCTGTATCTAGGCTAACGGCTAACATGCTAACTATTATTTCTATGTCACTAGTCACTTGAAACAAATTTAGGACGATAGGAGACGGGTTGAAATAAACCGAAATTTCCCTTTAATGTTGTTGTAAGCTACAATCATTACTGTCTGTCCTGCATCTCTCTGTCTCTGTCTCTCTTTCTGTCTCATTGTGCCATACAGATTACTGGTAATTTATCATATTGATCTGTTCTGTACGACATCTATTGCATGTCTGAGCCCTCCTCAGTTGCTCTTCCTGAGGTTTCTACCATTTTTTTTCCCCTGTTAAAGGGTTTTTTGGGGGGGGAGTTTTTCCTTATCTGCTGCGAGGGTCCTAAGGACAGAGGGATGTCATATGAAATAAAGCCCTGTGAGGCAAATTGTGATTTATGATATTGTGCTTTATAAATAAAATTGATGGACTGATTGATTGATTAAGTGCTGCATGTTTAGTTTTTTTTTTTTCTTGTCATGGTTGCGAGTTGAAAAATGTTCAACTGTAGGTAAAATGTTACACTCGTCGCTGTCGCTTTTTCCTGTCCACTGTCCAATCACAGTGAAGGAGGGGTGGGACAAATAGCGCTCTACTAAGTGCTCTACAACAAAGGACAAGAAGCAAGTCTATATACTATACTGTAGGCTATATATTAATCTACACAGTCTAGTATTTTGCTTTTAAGGTGGATTATCGGGATTAATTAAAAAAAAAAGAAAGAAACTTAATTATAATGTTTTTAAGAAATTAGTGCATTTTTAAAAAGATAGGCCTGATTGTTTGTTTGTTTTTTATTTTATTTTTTTTTTACCCTAGTATCAAATTTGGTATCAAGAATAGTGGAATTTCACTGGCACTGTTATCAACTAATGCTGTACATTTCTGGTATTGTGACATGCCTGCTCTCGCTGCCTGCTGCAGGAAAAAAGGATGATGAGAGCAGTGAAAATGAATCAAAACAGTGAAGTTATGGGTTCGTTAAAAACAAAAACAACAACCTGAAAGGTGTTAAAAAGCTCCATAGTGCAGCTTTAAATATCTATACCAATTTGTCTTGTTTAATCATTTACTGGTTTTCTGTTACATTTGTCCAGAAAAAATTAAAAAATACAGAAACCACAATAAAGAAACCTTTATTTATTATTTTGTTGTAGAAGTTTTCTATCTTGAGTAATGTTATTCAAAAACAATACAAAAGGATTATGTCAATGCGCATTTTTTCTGAAGAATGATGTCATTATGTTTTTCATTCTCAGGTTAATGCAGTGTATACGCTGTACAAAAACTTTTCCTGAAGTATTTTCGAACACAAAAATAGCAGGAGAAAGCAGGGAACTATGGCAACTGGAAATCACTGGTTCCTTTATGAGAACTCAGAGTCCATACTGCATCTCTAAACAGTCGGACTAATCAGCTGAAACTGGGTGAATAATATGAAAACACGACTCTAAGCAAACTCTGATTTGAGTGAAAACCCAGCATCTAACCCCCTGACCCCCTAAATCCTTATTGATGAAATATGATTAAAAAGAAGAAAGCTTGTGTAGCTCTCCTACTGGGTGCCATAGCAATGCCACCATGACACCCAAACAGGATTAACTGCTAACACCTACTCCCCTGCTGTTACCATAGTAGCACTGTTGAAACAGCGACCCACAAGCTATAAAAAGACAAACTGAACTTCAAGAAAGCAAAAAGTGAATAGAAAAAGAAAGTAATTAAGATGGGGGGGGGGGGGGGGGGGCATGAGAAGAAAGGTTACCAACTCATCTTTTGTTGCTATTTAACATATTTGATTTGACTAAAGCACATTTTAGCTGACGGGTCAAAAAGAGAAAGAGCAGGAGAGGATAGAGAAAGAGGTGGAAAGAGCTGAGGAGGACTATTAAAGAGGCTAACAGGGTTATTAATCAGGACAGACGAGAACAAAACTCATTTCTTTCTTTCTTCCTTCACTGTTGAAACCTCAGCGGATCTGTCCTCACCTGGTCTCCTTTCAACCTTTGTATTCTCTTTCTCTCACTTTGTATCACTTCCTCTTGTTGACTCTGGGAAACCCCCGACACTTTTTTAACGTGGTTAATCAAATATTAGAGTTGTTGTCAATTAATTTCTTGTCTGTCAGTTAGGTGTGGGAGGAAATCCAACTTAGATGCATCGCAGTTCTCTCTTAAAAGATTATGTCTCGATGCAGAAAAGTCAATTATTGGAAATTTAAAGCCCCAGTGAAGACATTATGATCGCCTGTGATAATTTTGTAAGATCCAGCTGTATGTCTGCCCCTCTTAGTTACTGTTGTTAGTAGGGATGCACGCGATTAGACGTCTAAACAATTAAACGTCCGCCCCCTCACTAGTTGGCACCAGAAATATTAATGGGTTAAACCAATTAGTGTTTTATTCATGTGCAAGGCTGCTTAAGTGTCATACAGCCGCCCGCCACTAGTGGGTGCTACAGAGCCGCCAGACAGCAGTCCCCCTCCCAGCGGTAATGCTTCAGTAATAGTATTAAAACAACACGGTGGAAAATTGGAGAGATGTCTTCTCACAAAACCAGCGCGGTTTGGCAGTACTTTGATCTCGAAAATGAATTCAGCACTAATTAATATTTTTTGAGCTGTTATATTATTTGTTAACTTTAAGTGAGTTGTTGTCAGATAATGTGCAGGGTATACATTTATACTGCACGGCGAAAAACACCTCATTTCAGCTGAAATTTAATTGGAAATTAGATGTTGTTTTATTAGCTTTAAAGTCGAGCGCTATCATTTTGTCTGATAATCTGCAAGGTTCAATGTGCCCCACATTTCAGAGGCAGTTTATTTATTTTAGATGTTATTTTAGCGGGCAACTTTCAACGGAGTTGTTGTCATGTTCACATTCATACCGCACGGCACAAAGTGTCTCGTACTTCAGCGGCATTTAAAACCGACATGGTTGTTGAAAATTGTGATTGTCTGAGTGTTTTCTGTTTTTTAGACAAGTCGACTAGTCTTAATTAAAATTTTTGTTTAGTTGACAGGGAAATTAGTCACCAGGAACATCCCTAGTTGCCAGGTCAGAGAAGCTTGACAAAGAAAACTCCAGTTCCATTTAAGTGGGTGCCACAGTATGTTTGTGGATAGTTTGTGCACGCCTTTTCTGCTTTGATTACAAACACTACTTTGACAGTGCAATGTGGCATCCTTGGTTTTAAAGTAAGACAGCGTTTTGCAGCTTTGTTTTGTGTGACTCATGGAAACACTAAGCTAGCTTGCTAGTAAAATGAGCCAGACATATGTGATCTTATCCTACTCGTGTTTTGCCACTTGATAGCCTGGATGTTACTAAAATTACGCCTTTGTGTTGTATCTTGATGCAGAAGGGGTTGGTAGTAAAAAGGGGTCAGTGGTTGGGTTTCAGCAACAAAACTTCTTGACAATGGTTAGGAACTGATCACGGATGTCTTTAAAAAACACCCTGTTTTGAGTGACATGAACACAGCTGGAAAGTTAGGGGTGTATCTTTTGATCTGGAAAACCAGTCTTCTGGGTCAAAGTCTGGTGTTTGTTGGACCCATCCACCTCTCTTCCTGCACGCCCTTTCCTTGAGTGGACTTTCATGCTCTTTGAAGTACGTCCATAGCTTTGAGCATCTGATAATGATCAAACATTTTATCATTTCAATCACATTCACATACTGTCAACTAATCAATTAATCAACTAACTGCTACAGCACTGTACAACTTGTGTCATTAAACTTCAGGGTATTCATTCATGCTTTTCATTCCCTAACCTTAAAACTTTAAAACATTTCTTGATCTGTGTATTTAGATACGAACATTTGGTCCCAATAAGTAAGGAATTCAGTACCACAAACACAAACAGACAAGGATGTAGCTATGTTGTATGCGACAGACAGCAGCAGAGAGTTTGAAAGAGCTTCACGATATGATCACAAGATGTGGAGAGACGATGGAAGCAAAAGCGTGAGGAGGGAGAGCTGAGTGAACCTGCGGAGCACCACATTAGTTCAGGCAGAGCACTGAAATCGCACACGCCATCAGCTGATCACTATCAGCTGACTCAGTTTATATAATCTGACAGGCCGGCTCCCTCACTCTCCTGTGATCATTCATGCCACTGCTTCTGCTGTGACTGGTTATGCTGATTTATTCCTCCGGCACACCAGCATCATCCTGTTATGACTTCTTACTAAACATCACTTGAGATAGCATCTCTTGCCTTGTGCATTATGCATCTCAGTGATACTGTATGAGTCTGCTGGGGTCTGTTCTGTGTACACCAGAGGGGTTTATTGTGTTCCCTGCAGAATGTATTGCATCCTCAAAAGCAAAACCTTTTCAACATAGAGACAAATAAAACATGTACAGGCTATTTCTACCTGTCCACTCTCCTGTACAACTAATATACTATCTTTCATTGCCCTTCTTTCCTCCTGTCTGCACCAAATCAAATTGTGGGAGAAAGTAAGTTTTCACTTACCGTGGCAACAACTAGAGGGACAATATGTTCTGTTTTGAGCTGTTTATGTGTGCTATGGGTCTTTCCAAGATCAAAGACAAAACGCAGCACACACACACCACCTACACTCTCCCTTTCAGCTCAGTGGGGGAACACAATGCACGTGGCTTGTGGCCCTGTTACATACTGTACAGACATGGTCATCATTATCCACAAGAAAGACGCACACAGCAACGGACATGCTTGCACATCTGAGACATAACTATCTCAGACCACGCAGAAACTCAACTCCCACATTCACCAGTCAATACCGCATAATTAGGGGATACCTCAGTGTGTGTGTGTGTGCACGTGCATGTGTGTGACAGTAGTGTACACGTTTGCCAACACCCCAATTACAGATATACCTCCTGTGTGTGACAAAGATGGAGAAGAGGATAGTTAACTGGAGGAAAAGAGAGTGGGAAAACCAGACAAGTGAAGTGGATAAAAAAAATGAGAGCAAAGAAAAGTGACAACTAGAGAAGGAACCAGAAGGACAATGAAGGAGAGACAAAAAGATGGGAAGGAAGTGAGCAGCAGAAACTAAACAACAGCTTTTGAATTTAGTCTGCCGTGTGCTTTTAAAATGATTTTGTCTCTTTACAAATTTGATGCATGAGAAAACATGTTGAGCCTCGCAGCTCTGGTACTGACCTCCATGTGAAACTTGGTTAAAACAGTGAGACCAGCAAAAAGTTTTGGTACACTGTTGCCCTGTAGTGATCGTTTTGATGCAGCTCTGATGTGATTTTTTTTGACTGTGCAGTGGTCGAGTGCAGAGTTTGGTGCTGACTAGGGTCTTTGTGCAAAAACGTCTGTGCTTTTACTGATTCAGCTGCAGCAGGGCAGAGTGTGTGTGTGTGTGTGTGTGTGTGTGTTTCAGTGTGTAAGGCCATGTGTGCACATGTTTCTATGGGCCTGTGTGCTGATCTTTTAATATATGTGCGTGTCAGTAGATGCTTGGAAGAACTCCAACCTGTCTGTGTGCATGTGTTTGTTTGTATATAGCAGCATAATAATGCAACACGTGTATTGCATTCTTGTGTGTGTGAGAGTGTGTGTGTGTTCATGTGCATGCATCTTTTTACCACATTCATCACTTTATCCCCACTTTAACTTAAAAGTCCTTAGTAAGGTAACTCTGGACGGACTTGTCTTTTAATGCACTTGGCCGCTACTCTACACACTCTGCACTTCACCCTGGGGTGTCTTACTGTGGGGGGCACACTGAAGGAGGGCCCCTTAAGAATAAGAATACTTTTGTAGCTTCTCCAATGTTTATTTCATAAGTCTCTGGTTCTGGTTTTAAAACAGCGCTTGGAGGAATAACTACAAACTGCAAACAAGAAAAAAAAAACAGCTCTAAAATGGGACAAAACAACTGCTGTTTGTACAGGTGAATTTACTGCTTTGTGAATGTCACACAAAACTACCAAACCACCTAAATTTAAATTAAAGGTGTGATGATACATGAGAAACTAAGGTCGTGTTTCCTGCACACTGTAAAGAGGTAGACATGTTTGTAGACTGCAACAAATGATCAATGCAGTCCACAAAAAATGATCAAATTAGTTGACGACAGTGACGCCGTTTACAGAAGTGAACAAAACAATAGCGTGATGGGAACACCTTCTTGGGTAATGTTGTCAGACACCTAAAACAACAATCTGAGCCTGTCAGTGGCAAAAACAAACACTTTTAATGAACTTTAAGTTACACTGCAGCCTGTTTCACCACTGCAGTTGCTGTGCTCTCCCTCAATACTGGACCAATTTCAAAAATTATTGCTTGCCTTAAACACAAAAACATGGGAAAATAAGGTCTAGGTTAAAAAAATATCAGAGTTTCCATTTAAGACAAACAAGGGCACATAATTCCACCTCTTCCAAGTAAATTCACCCCCAAGTGTGCGTCACAGTTAAAACAACTTCTTCATGAAACACGAAAGGATAAAAGGAACACAGCAAGACAGAAAAGAAAGCAAGGACAGTCAAATTTCTTTTCAAAAGCCAGTGACAAAACTTATTATTACAATTTCTTAATACCATCTTATAATGTAGCTAAACCAAGTAAATTCTGAGCTCCTGATGCAACAGCTTTTTGTGGTATGGTTCATATTATCACGAGTGGCCTTAATTCAATTACATTTGTGCGGACTGATAAAATCATGGTGTCCTCAGGACCAGTTACAGGAACAATTTGCCTGATATTTGATACATCATGGGCGGAAGGGGACAACAGTTGGACTGGGTAACAAAACAGCAGGATGAGCGCAGAGGCAGAAGAGAAAAGATACAGTAAAACTAAAAGAAGGGTGGAGCAAAGAAGGAAAGACAGAAAGACATTTGAACTCCTAAATACTTCCTTGATTAGTGGTAACACTCTGTACTGTAGCTGGGCACGGTACACCGATCCATGCCCGTGTCCATGATTCTTGTGTACTCCAGTACAGTATGTATCAGGTGTGAACACCAACTGTACCAAAACACAAGAGTGGACTGCTATTTAATGCGACTACAAGGAGTTTTTAACTAGTTATTAAAGAGTCTCAATTTAATATTGATGAATCTGTATCGGACAACAGCCCAGATATGGGTGGAGAGCTCTGTGCCCAACAGCAGCATCTCCTCCTCTGGCCAGGAGCAGAACATCGCCTTGCTGTCCACCCATCCCCACTGATGACGCCCTTTTCTATAATGTAGCACAACAGAAATGTCACGTAAATGATGACGCAAGTGTACTCAGGTACACAACAAGATTACTATTGTTAAAGCTGAGAGGTGGGGGGTGGAGAGGGGGGGCAATCGTACTTGGGCACAGTCTGAATCAATCATACCTAATATGAAAACATACATCTGCAGTGCACCCTTGAATTCCTTGCATGTAGCGATGATTTCTTTCACGTTTCCTACAGTTAACGTTAATGTGACACATGATGCTGACTACAGCCTGGCAGTCTAAATGAAGTAAGACACTGCTGCTTAGGGAGAGATAAAGATACATGGGAAGAGATGAGGGAGACAGTGAGAGAGGGAGATGGGGGGAAAAAGGGGTAATAAAATTAGTCTAGTTTCTCATGAGCTCCTTCACTGTCTCCTTGCTGTCACTTTACCCTTGCTGTCTCTTACTACACATTGTGTCCCTGCTGCGCGTATGTGTGTGTGTGTGTGTATGTGATGCGTATATGGGACTGTGTGATGAGCCATGAATGATAATGGATATTGGACTGTCAGACACATACAAACACGCAGGCAGAGACACACACTGTTCGGCCAGACAGCAGTATATCACACAGATAGTCGGAATACAAGGACGTGATCTGCCTCTCTACCTCGCTCTCTCTCTCAGTCTGTATGTTTTTGTCTGTTGTCCATTTCTCTTCACACACACAATGTCTGCCTCTAACTCACACACATATTTTTTTTCCTTCATTTTCACATTCTCTATCATAACTTTCTTTGCAAATTTCCTCAGCGTGCAATGCCTTTGGGTATGGTTTTGTGCATTAGTGTTATCGGTGTGCGTGTGTGTGTGTGTGTTATATGTCAGCACCAGTGACTTGTTAAAAGCCGTGTTTGCACGCCAACGTTAGTTTTTGATTGAATCATTTAGATTGGCTCAACTTTGGACCCCTTGTGTGCGTGAGTCTCTCAGTGTGTGTGTGTGTGTGTGTGTGTGTGTGTGTGTGTGTGTGTGAGTTGGCCTCTCATTAACTTTCCACCCAGTGTTGTGATGTAAACCCCTGCTGAGTCTGGCATGTTGACCAGCTCTCGCAATCCATCCCTTCATCATTATCACGCTTTGTTTCCTCTGCTTGACTTTTCTCTGCTTTCTCTCTGCTGCCTGCAAGAACAAGGATGGTTTCTAATTCTAAAACACAGCGTAGATCTGCTTTACCCCTCCCCTCCAAACAAACAATTCTCACATTTATATGACTTGTTCAGCTGCTTAGCACTTCACAATCTTAGGGTGTAAAACCACAAACATTACAGACTTTTGGGTTAATTGTTGTTCTACTTTGGGTCAAATAAATGCTGGTGCAGAAGAAGATGTTATTTCTTTTGTTATTACCCTGATAGAAGTATCACAGTTATTTCAAACAACACCTCTATATCTCTGTGGCGCAAGCAAGACAATGACTTCATCTTAAATGGAAACAGTGCGCAGTCAAGAAGAAATCAGCATGACAGCGGAAATTTAACAGCAACAGAGGGTTTCATGCTGTTGGCCCTCACATAGCAACTGATCCCGAGTTTGACTCAATAATGATAAGTCACTGTTGTGGATTGCAGGGATTAGCCTCCCATTGGCTGCCTATTGCATACTGCTTCCTCTTTATTCCAAGCTCTGCTGCCATTGTTAAAGTGCTCATCTCTATGGACAATAACAGTGACAAGTGCTCAGGCTGTGCTTCTCACAGAGAACACTGACAAAAAAAACTTGGACTGTGCGAAAAGTAAGCCATGTGCAAAATGTCATCAATGTTTTCCCGCCAGCATTATATTTAGCAAAAGCACCAGTGAGCACAGCACAGTTCAGGCCTGCCAAAAGACAATTCTGAGTGGTTTAAAACAGCTCAGAACAATTCTTCAGCAAACAATAAGAGCACTGCATTACCTCCATTAAAACGTTTACATGCATCATTTATAGAAGAATTCGATTTCTGTGTCTGTTGTGCAAAGCAGGGTGTGACTAATGGACAAAGATAGCTCTTTCACACAACAGTAAAAGTCAAAGTCTCCCTTCAGTATTCAACTTCAAAACTGATCTCTCACATTTGCTTCAGTACATGTCACTGAGATAATAAAGGTTTTATTTTTAATACAAACTTATAGAAGTACTGCTTCAATAGCATTATGATTAGCTTGCTGGCGTGCGTGTGAACCTAGCCAATTACATGTTAGCCTGCTTCCCAACTAACACTAGTCACCATGGCAACCTAAACCTAATGCCCTCCATATGAAGCACATCTGCAGGACGATGTGTCCTAATGGCTGGCTTAAGGGTGATGTCACAAGGTTGACCAGACACAGAGATACGCATCCCAAGAGAGGACGAACACTGCCCGTCTGAACACAAGGACATACAGATATATTGCGAATGGGCCACACAAACACATCGCCATGGATACACTTCAACACAGAAACATGTGGAGTGATAGTACAGATTCACTAACACACACACCTGCCCTTCAGTCTGTGTCCCTGTGAGGACAAGTCAATGACAGAACAGTGGAGAGAAAGGAACAAACAGCAACAACACAAAGAAAGAGGAGGCTTAAAAAGAACAGAGGATGTATGGAAGGAGATAAGAGAGGAAAGTAACGAGGAGGGATAGGACAGAGGGATTACAGGGTCTATGATTGCCTCTAATATCATTTTATGGAGTAGATGTTTTGTGGCCAATCAATGTAGCATGACGTCAAACATTTACAAAACAAAGCATTCCACCCTTTTGTAAAATAAAGTGCTTCACATCTGGGCTTCATATTGTGCTGCTCTAAATATAGCTTTTGGTGTTAAATTTTTTTGGATGACCTGTCTTAGAGAGCGTCTTCAACATGACTGCAGGGTCCAACAATAATGTTCATAGTCAGGATTTGTTTTCCCAGCAACCACACATCAAAGAATAAATTAACTTCCCTCAAAATTTAGTGGGATATGTTCACTTCAGAGTCATCAACATTCAATGTAGGGTTTTCAGTCATTACCTCTTTCTTTCTGCCTTCAACATGGTCTATCTCACCTTTAATCCAACACCTTCTCCATGCAGTTTGCTTTCATCCTTCTACCCTGCAGTATTTTTTCATCCACCTGCCGTTCTGCCTGTCCTTGCACTGTATTCCATGCTATAGCTATTTATTTACCACTCTGACTGCATTCCTACCTTCCTCCCTTTGATGTTTGTTCATTCAGTCTTTCCTTAACCAATTTGCATATTATCTACCTGCTTCTGTGCCTCAATTTTCTGATGTCTCTGTGCGTCTGTCAGTCTGTCTCCAAAAACATATTCACCTATATAAACGCACATCTCTCCCTCCTTCCTTTCCGTCTCTCCCTCCAGAGCATGCCCATTAGTTCTGCTTGCTTGGTGTTCGATGGAGCCTGTCCCCCACACCGACCCCCTCGGAGACCCTACTGGAGCTGCCATGGAACCTCTGATTCATCAATCTCCCTGCAGCTGGCAGGAAACTGACCCAAGGGGCACGGTCCCTGGTGGGTGCCTGGAGCCAAGATGGCTGACGGGGCAGGAGAGGGAAGGAGAGGATAGAGGCAGGTGGCAGGTAGGAGCCTTTACAGATAAAGGGAGGGAGAGGGGCTGTGTAGAGAGGCGGAGGATGGAGGAGTAGGTGCTTGTAAATCTGTATGAGAGGGGAGGTTTGTATGTGTGTGTGTGTGTGTGTGTGTGTGTGTGTGTGTGTGGTACTTAGCCTTAGATACTATAACAGAGAGCACCTGTGCAGCAAAAAGACTCTTTTTTCCCCCTCCATCGTTTCTAACGCAAACCCTTCAGCAGCGCTCTGTTATCGTGTGGCCATCTCTCCTGTGCGTGTGTGTGTGTCAGATAGAGAAGCAAGCATGGAGCAAAAGGAGATTTCATGGTACTAAGCTGATACACTAAAAGCACAGTAAAGGGCACCAGGGTTAATAAGCATTCAACAAATGGATTTCTAGGGCTACATGTAATCCCCCAACATACCTACGCACACACAAACACACCACACACATAGTCAAGCGTACACTCATACAGAGCAAGGTACCCAAACACATCCCAACCCAAGCACAGGCTCTCTTGCAATCTAGTTTAAACGCCACTCCATCTTGAAAAGAACAGGACGAAACAGGAGGAGAGGTGATGAGGAGAATGAGAGATGGATGAAAGAGGAAAAGGGAGGGGTGTTAGTGCAAGCAAGCCTGCAGTAAAATGGGATGTCTGCAACAGCTAAATTTAGATTCCTTAGCCTGAAGCTAACACTTTGAATGCAGATTTGCTTGAAATGTTTGCTCCTAAAATATTGACATTGGCATTGAATCCAAAAATCTTGTATCTGGGCCGACTGTCAACACAGCAGAAACATCCTGTGCAACAACCCCTCTGCTTTATAGTCATGATACACGCACACCCTCAGGAGCTGTCCGCTGTAACCACAGTCCTCTACTGCTGGCCTCGGAGCAGCTTGACTGAAGCGGCAGAGGTTAAGTGCCTTGCTCAAGGGCCACTCGGGCACGTTTGCAGAGCCAGCAGAGAGTGTTGCTCATTCAGCTTCCCAGCCTGGCTTTTCCCTGCTGGTCTGGGCACCCAATTCAATCTGCTTCTTCAACATTCTGGCTGCTCTACCTTGACAACCCTCCATAAAACTCAGTGTTATTCCCTGAATGGGGTTCTTTTCTTTCAGTCCTTTCACAGCAGCAGTATATTTGGGCACTGTATATTGGCTGACATGGTTTTCATGATCAATTAAATAGTCTATAAAATGTCCAAAAATAGAAAAACCAATATTAATCATGATTTCTCAGAGCCCAAGAAAATGCCTTGCTTCATTTTTGGACCAGCACTTTTAAACCCACAAACATATTTCATTTACAGTGATAGAAAGCTGAGCGTAGCAGCTTTGTCATCTGCTTGATAAATAACTTTATTTAATCAAGTTAATTTAAACGTGTTGATGATTAAATCTTAAACTTAAATTGAGTAATCAATAAAGCAACTGCTCATTCAGCCCAGTCACCAATATGAAATGTTGGCATTGTACCATTTCTGCAAACCACAGATATGTTACATTTGTACGTTATATGTATGACGTAGTTCAGATTACGTGTGTATGAGCTGACTCTCTCATCAGGAGAAGGAGGGAACGGCAGCTGGACACCCTGGCAAGATGGCTGCTAAGCAACAAACAAGAGCAGACCATTGTTCAAGACTAATAAAGCGGGCGAGAGTTTGGGACATTTCCAAACGTGTTTGTAGCTATAAAAGCAGGTATTTTTTAACAGGAGTTCAGAACAATTCTGGATGTGTTTGTAGTGACAAAAGCGGGTATTTTTTATTGTGAGGTCAAGACATGTCCAGCATTGTTTGTGACGACAAAAGCAGGTATTTTTTAGAGAGAGTTTGGGACATTAATGGCTGTGTTTGTAGTGACAAAGTGGGTATTTTTATCACATGAGGTCAAGATATGTCCAGCAGTGTTTGTGATGACAAAAATGTTTTTTTCCGACATGTTTCCAACCATGTTTGTAGTGACAATGGCAGGTATTTTTTTAAGAAAGGTCGAGGCCTTTTTAACCGTGTTTGTAGCGCCGAAACCGGGTATTTTCTTGACAGACTTCAGGACATTTCTGGCCATGTTTGTAGCAACAAAAGTGGGTTTTTATTTAACATGAGGTCAAGACACATCCAGCAGTGTTTGTGACAGCAAAGGTTGGTATTTTTAAACAGGTCAGGACATATCCAGTCGTGTTTGTAGCGACTAAACCGGATATTTTAAGGCAAAAATGTGACCCTTATCCAAGTGGTTTTGTGCTTATATGAAGTATACAAATGTAACACATCTTTCGTAGCATTTCCTTGTTGAAACAAACAATGCAAGCTTTTATTATGGCAGTTGGTTTGAATAATTTCACACTGATCACTCACTAAAATGTAACTGTGTATCTGCATGTACTTGGACACAAATGACCAGCGTACAGTACTTCCCCACTGTTCACATAATTGCTAAAACACACATAAATCTTTCCTCTCTGTGTGCTACTTTTCTGTAAGACTGAGCTGTATGCTACTGCATTGATGAGTCATTGATGACACACACGAGCTCACACACGCACACGCACACACACACACACACACACACACACACACTAAAGATCATTAAGTCTTCTGCTCCCTGTCATGTGAGTGATTTGGGATTGGCGTATATGAAGACTCATGTTGTGTCACCTGCCAAAAAGACTCACACAAACACACAGAAGGATACATGCAAATATGTACACACACACACACACACACACACACACACACACAAGCGAGCAATGGGGCTGGGGTCTGTTTCAGACTAGCTGGCTGGGCTAACAATGGGTAGCAAGACCTGTGGGACACACAAACGCACACACACTCACAGACATACTCCCTCTCTCTTTCCCTCTCCCCCTGTGGGTAGGGACACACAGTACATTCTGGGCCGTTGTTCAAAGCTTAGCAGGATTAGCTGCATGATCTCGGTACTTTTTTTAAATATATATTTTCATATTTTTAGTGGGTTTTGGCTCGCTGAGGCAGGGGATCAGCTTTAGAGAAAAGGACTTCAGTTTAAACAGATTCCATCTCTGTTTAGCAAACAAGTCATATCCTGGAAAGTGTGGAGGGATCATCTATAGTATGCTATGAACAGTATATGGCAAAAAAATGTATGGACATACTTTTGTGTACTTTTAGTCTGGGGCTGTATTTAATGGTGTAGGTCAGGCCCTTAGGTCCAATTAAGGGAAATCTTAATGCTACAGCATACAGTGATATTTTAGTTGTGCTTCCAACTTTGCTAGTTTGAGGATGGCTTCAAATTTTAGTGTGCAAGAACTTGATTGGCCTGCACATAGCCATCGAACATCTTTGAGATGAAGTGGATCACCAGACTGCAAGCCTGACCTCACTAATGCCCCTGTGTCTGAACAGGAGTAGATCTAGATCTAGGAGAAGCTGCTCAGCCTTGCAGCTTTTTTTCCCCAGTGGCCACTCATGGTATTGCAGCAAAAAAAATCCCCTGTGGCCCAAAAGTTAGTTTGATCAATACTAAGATCAGGGTTATGTCAGTCTGTCTTTGGGAGCTGGATGGATATTTCCCTCAGCGTCGACAATAGACAAGCACCGGGATTCAGTGAGGTGACATTAGCAATTTTATTCTTCGTGACCTTCATGCATTCATCATGCTAATTGCGGTGTTTTTTCAGGTTGTTAAACAAGTTAGCTTTTGTTGTGTTGCTTTGCAGTGCAGAGACAAGCCTCATGCACTCTTTGCATATTTCATTTTTGCTTAAGGTCGCATGTCCTACATCTGTTTGCCTGATGAAGGTCTAGTCACCGAAACATTGCAGCATTAATATCATTATTTTTGCAAGTTAGACAGTGTGCAGGAGTAGTTTTTTCTACATGTGCCCTACATCCTTAATAATCCAAAACTTGCAACAATTGATGATGATCCGTTTTGAGCTCTTCGCCTTCTGTTGCAGACGTTTCGTTCGTTTTGCCCGACTGCTCTCTGTTCTCCGACACTGCACTGTAGCCACAACATTCAGGGAAGTTTTTCACAGGCTGCCGCTGCAGGGTGCATGCGCAGCGGCATGACAGCTCCCCAAAGGCTCACTGTTGGTTTAGGAAGCGCTTGATTTGATATGCAGTAGTTTTCTATGAGTGGGGCACGCATTTTAAGTGTCAAATTTGCAGTCAATCATGTTTATCTAATTGTAGGAAGCCAAAATCCTGATTGAGCATTGTGCATCCCTAGCATTATAATTAAATTGAATCAAATATAATCTTATCTAATATTTATGATAAAGACTTGATTTACTTGTGTTTGAATTGTGTTACTCTCAGCTCATTTAAGGGGGTGTATTGTCTGAGCAACCTTTTGCAGACTGACACAAACCACAAGAACATGTTGCTTGTGTAATAAAGTCATGTAATGGCACTGAGCTCATTCTAGCTCATTTTAAAAAGTCTCCTTGGAGAAGGTTGACTTTGCCTTTTAAAACCAGTGCTGGTGATTTGTGAGTCTCCTGTGAATTCTCAGGGCTTGGTTTCAGTGAAGCAAGCAGTAGCAAGATGTCTCTGCCTCGTTTTATTTCACATTTTGTCCACTTTGTGTCACCCCCCCCCCTTGCTGTATTCTCTTTACACTCTCTCTATCCCTCCCTCTCTCTCTTTTACATCTTGAAGCTATCAGTATCTTGGCAGCGAGACAACAGAGAGGCAACATAGCACGTGGAGAGAACATACCCACAATTCCATGGCTGTGTCCAACACACACGCACACACTGACACACACACGTGTCTATAATTCCATTGTGTTAACTAGCTGGCAGAAAGCCTACCTCAGTGTTTCCAAGGCAACAACTTTGTAAATTTAGCGACAATGTGGTACATAGTGTTTGTGCGTGTGTGTGTGTGTGGATATTTTATGAAAACAGTATTGAAAGCATATGAAAATGCAACAGACACCAACACACTTGAAACTGAGTTTCTGCTCTGAGATCTGTGGTCTCTAACACACCATTGTTCATGTCAATGTCTTCGCAAATGATATGCATACATACATGAATGATGATGTGCGACTGAAGTCGTAATCCTCTACTGTGATGTTTTTGCACTGTACCTCCCAGAGATCACTTCAAACTCAATCTCTGCTCCCAGACTGATGTCTTCATACTTAGATTAGTTGATGCTGGCGTATTTTCATAGGTGTGGTTACCATGTCTGCCAGCGCAAAACTGTGGCTCACAGATGTCTTATCGATATCTTTTGGACAGCAATGAATGCCTATAGTACTGAGCAATAAGTTGTATCAGGCTTTGAGTACACAGGCAATACACATTAGTCGAATCAGTACATTATTGGTTTGGTCTTTTCATGGGATTTGACGACAGTGAGAAAAATTTAAATTATCACTCATCTCATCCTCTAATGCTCTTTTGTGTGTTTAGCAATGCCGGCGATTATTGCTCATGCTAATTACAACACGTGTATATATTGCTTGCACATATGCAACTTTTGAAGGGATAGTTAAATTTTTTTAAAGTGGGGTTGTAGGTGGAAGGCTGCTTATTCAGAGCTAGTTTATTTTCTACAGTGCCGCCAGGCTGGAGTGCCATCACAGACGGTAAATAATGTACTGCCATAGCAGCAGCAAAACATTTGCAGCCACCTAAAAAAGTCCTAAAAAAGTGTACAATACATTTGAAATATTTTCACTGCTGTACCTTGCTATGAGACAGCCCTTTCTGATGAGGAACTTAACTGAACTGAAACATATCTGTGCACTCTTTCCAGTCAGACTCCTTTGACAAAACCTCACAGAGCACGGGAGTTGCTGGTCTCCCACTGCCTCAATTGGTAGTTTCTAGGGCTGAACCTGGGTTGCTGACTGTCAGGGGGCAGCCCTACTATTATGTTTGTGTTATTGTGTGACTTTTGTGCTTTAAAGGGTTAGTTAGGATTCACCAAAGTCACACACACACACACACACACACACACACACAAAAAGACTGGCACTAGCAGACAGACTTACAAAAAGGGTGAAACAGGGAGAGAATTGAGAGAAGGAAAAACTAAATAAAAAGGAATCAAGAACATTGGGAAAAAGATGCAGGAAACATGGTATAGTTGCAAATAGATATTTATGTATATGTCTATGGTTTTCTGGGGTGTTAGCGGGTATGTGTGCATATATGTGTGTGATTGTGTTACGGAGAGGATGAGCCAAGCTTGCAGTATGGTCAGCCAAGATGCGGAGAGAGAGGGTGTGTGTGTGTGTTTTAAACCTGGAGCTGTCTTCGTCTCTTCAAGTGGTAAGTAATGGAATTAAGGACATACTCTATTGGCAAGTGATACACACACATAACTCCAAAGCAGGGATCAAACCTATTTTCTTCTTTGTCCGTCTATTCCCATTTCTCTCTCTCTCTCTTGCTCACACACACACACACACACACACATACAGAAAGAATGCAACTTGATTTACCAGCTCTACGAGAGGCTCTGACATGTAGGGATGCTGCAGGCTATTATGCTGAATACTCAGTAAAAACGCAAACACTTCACAATGTGTACAGTTTATCCTACAGGGATTATGCTGGTATACAGACACACATGCACACATGCTTACTGAAAGGATTACACTAAAGATGCGCGTGATGTTAGCAGATTGCATGAACAGTCCTCTGCAGAGTGTCGTCCCTTGAAGGAACCATCGTGTAGGAACCAGAGCTGGAAGGGGCAATATTTTGTGGTTGCACTTTATCAGCCTCCAGAAATTCAGTAAAAAACTGTGTGTTTGTGTGTGTGTGTGTGCCCTGACCTGCCCTGGCCAGCTGTCTTCCACCAGATCTCATTTGCACTTACAGGCCACTAGAAAACCATGTGTTTGCACTCAAAGCAAAGACTGTTACCACTGTTCTAATAGTTTTTTTTTCTTTCATCACTCTGAGCGGTTAAAAAAAAGAGAAAGAGCCAGAGAGAAATGTTGAGAAAGGAAAGCAAGAGGGGAGAGAATGATGAAAGAGAGAAGGAAAAGCGTCACTAATGTTTCCTGCTAAAATATTCAGACTACTGCCGCATGATGCGTCACCCTGTCCCACACATACACGTACACTTGCACATGTACACACAGAGAGCAAGTGCCGTTCCTCGCCCCTCTAACCAGAGTCACCCTCGGAGGAGCCCGCCAGAGCCGGCGGCCATATCTGACCAAGCTGAACTTCCTGTTCACACGCTTTTCTGACTCATGATTGGTTAATAATTTAGGGAAGGGAATAGGAAGGGAAATTCAGTGAGTACAGCAGCAGTGAGGGCACAAATCGCTGCTGCTTGCTTTGTGGAAACAATGTTCTGAGGCTTTAACAACGGATCAGCTCGACACCAACCTTGAAGAGCAGCAGATGCAGACTTTATAAACATTTATTTTTTGTTGGACTACATGTAGTTGTGATAAAGGAGATCCACATGTAGATCGATAAAGTCTAAATTGTGAGGGTGGCCTGGCCATTTCAGACCAGAGAGGGAGGAAGAAGAAACAGGGAAAAGAAATTAAGAAAAATGAGTAAGTGACAAATTTCAGGAAAGGGATAAGAAACAATGAATTAAGGAGAGATGCTATAAATGTCTCTGTGGAAACTAAAAGATTTATTAGCAAAAACAAACAGAGGAACCAACAGGAAAGACAAAAGGAAAAAGAGAAAAAGAATCACAAGCCACCAACTTGCGTGCTAACCTGCTAACTTTCACCTTCCTTTCTTCCCTCCATCCACTCCAACCTTAGACTC